>NW_006159948.1:2669189-2732458 GCF_000334495.1 Tupaia belangeri chinensis
CTGCTTAAAAACCAGCTTTAGTGCAATATACAGTTTCTAAATAGATACATTAAAAATAGTTTAGCATCTCTCAAGGATACCTTAAAAAATCTATGGGAACATATTGGAGAATATAATTAATTCTCTAGAGGTTAGGTGACAGACTTTCTGAGAAATTTACTCTTAGAAAGGTAAAATTTGAGCTTGATCTCAAAAGATCAAGAGGCATCGGAAAGAATTATTTTGATATACAGTCATAATTAGGAACTAGTGAACCAAGAGTTTACTTACGATAAAGTATAAAAGAGCTATTACAAAGGGAGTTTGACCAAGTTGTCATGAAGAGCAAAAACCTGGAAATGACTCAAATGCCCAACAGTATAAGAGATTGTTTAAATAAAAAACAAGACATTTTTTTAAAAAAAGGATTATTTATTTAATTATTCTTATTACTATTATTCTTATTTTTTTAATCTGACCAGGGAGGGACAGAGAGAGAAAGGGAAAGTGAAAGCCACCAGGCCTAGGACTCAAACCATGGTCAACCACATGAGAGTCCAGCACCTTAATTACAATGCCTTCTGGCGGTCTCGTAATAACATATTCTTAAGATACGATGCCGTATAGCTATATATTGAAAATGCAGTACCTTTTTAAATAAAAGAAAAAAGTGCTTTACAAAAAGATGTAAAAGACAGTTTATTGTGTCTATGTATATACACGGACACACATATGAAGTGAGGTACACAACAAAATTGTTTATTTTTTTCTGCTATTAGTATTTTATTTTATTTATTTTTTAGTTTTTGCTGTAGGGTGCTTACACTCACCAGAGAGAGACAGAGACTGACAGAAAGAGAGAGAGAGGTGAGAAATCACCCTCAAGGATGGCCATGTCAAAACCTTTTCTCCTCCATTCTCCCCCTGGGACTTTGGGCACTCACACACACACATGGCCCATGTGATTTTTCAAACAGCTGGATCAGGAACTCCAACTACACAGCCAGCTATGTGGCATCCAGGACCTTAAGCTCCACACCACCTGCAGGCCCTGCTATTAGTATTTTCAACTTTTTTTTTTCTTTGTATTGATGATCTATATTTTAAAACTGTTTTTACATGTAACATGTAATATCTTTAACCTTGGCACAATACAAATGAAATGTATTAAAAGATGACAATAAGAACTAAAAGAAAATAGAAAAAAATAAAATCAGGAATGAGGCTAGTGGGCAAAAAAATTACCTTGGATTCTATACCTAGGCTAAAAATGATTTTAGTTCTGAGCTTAATTTTGTTCAAAATCTGCATATTTTTCTCTTAGATTTCCAGAAACCATTGGAAACATGTAAGCATTCATAGAAGTCATAATAAGACTGAAAGAAGTAGACTTCCAAGGAAAAATGTAACTATTCTTGGTATTAGGATGTGAGGAATCTCTAGGTCCTCATAAAAAGAAGGCATTGGGTAATAGTGTGTATAGCACCCTTGGTAATATCCTGGTGGTAAAGACAACCACGATTCACATAACTTTATTTCTTTGGAAGTCGTTTACATCAGAAAAATAGTACCTACCATGGACTAGAAATGGTGATGTAAGTGGATAATTCAAAATGGCCCAGATAAGCCCCAGGTTGGTTATTGTTCTGACTTATAACACAGATTGAGCTTGGGAGCATAGAGAATTAGATAGATAGCACTTGTGTCTGGTATTTGTCCATCCATGGTGTTTCTCCCACTTCATCAATGGCAAAGCATAAAATAATGGCCAGGTATAGACCCTGTCCTCCTATGAGAACCTGAGAGTATGCTATTCTGCATTGACTTGGGAATGGTCAGGACCCTGACAGAAGCAGATGGTGGAACAGGAGTCACCCTGTTCCCATGTATCAGGAACCCCGGACACATGGAAAAAGAGTTGGAGTCACCACCCACTAGTAGTTCTGGGTCCACTTTACTAAGCAAACTAATGACCAGTCAACCCTCTCCAACTCTTAGTTCTATGGCACCTCTGGCAATAACTTGATGCCAGAAAATTTTAAAGTCAATAATAAAGTCAAAGAAGGACCAGCAATTAGCATAATGGCTATGTCGCTGGACTCCCATGTAGTCGACCGCGGTTCGCGTCCCAGACCCAGTGGCTTAAAACCCACGCCAGTTGCATGTGCGTGCGTGCCCAAGATCCCAAGAGGAGAATGGAGGAGAAGGGATTGTGGCGTGGCCATTCCCCCTGAGGGGTGATTTCTCACTTTCTGTCTCTCTGTCTCTGCCTGTCTGGCGAGCACACATAGCAAAAACCTCTCCAAAATAAATAAATAATAAAGTCAAAGTAACTAAATGATATCAACCTTAACTTGTTAAAAGCAGAAACAACAGTCCAGCCACAGTGGTATAGCAATAATGCAGTGTTCTGGATGCTAAGGCCACATGGGAAGGTCCCAGGTTCATGTCCCAAAGTTTCCCTATAATATGCTGGGCATTCGGCATGCAAACCTGTGATCCTGGGTGGTTAAGGCTGAGGGACATGAGAGCCTAGCTGTTTTTTTTCTTTTTTCTTGCTGTCTGTCTCTGTTTTATGAAACAAATAAATAAACTTTAAGCAAAAGGAATGACAACAAAAAGAAAAAGCAAATGAAAATGAAACTCAAGACAACTGGAGAAATGTAAATTTTAGATAGTCTTCCAAATTAAAAGGTTTGGAAATCAAATTGAAAAATAAATAGAAACATTAATCTGAGCGAGGTATATAAGTCAAATAACTGATATACAGCATCAAAAAATAAAGTTGTTCTTAGACTACTTGGCTGTCTTAGATAGGCCCCACAGTTTAATTGTTAGGGGAGCTGGATCCCACATGGCAAACTACAGATCAAACCCCAGCCTTGCAGCTTGAGAAACAGGCTGGGCATGTGTGTGTGCATGCTCAAGTTCCCAAAAGGGTGAAGAAAAGGAGGAGAAGGGATTTCAGTGTGACCATGCTACACGGAGGGTCGCTTTCTCCCTCTCTGCTTCTCAAACATATATTCTATGTCCTTTGACAAATTAAAAAAAAAAAAAAGGAATAATCAGCTGCATTTACTTTTTTCTTCAGGTAATAATTAAATAGCCTGGCTAGTTGTCAATTCAGTACATTCTATTTCATGGTAATAAAGCCCGACCATCTGCATTTATAGCTGTTCTCTCTCTGCTTGCTCTAGTGAAGAAGCTTCATGAGCTAAAATGAGAATGATACAGAGTAATTAAGATAAGTGAAAAAGAAATGATGTCCCTGTTTTGCCCCTCTGGAAAAATTGCCTGAACTAAAAAGGACTGTTTCCACTAAGTCTGAACTTCAAAATGGGTTGTGTATAAACATTAATAAATATGGTCCTGTAAGTCTGTGGATTTTTAGCCTTGAGATTATTACTGTTTCAGAAAAAAAAAAAGGCTGAAGGAGTTCACTTAGAGCAAACACAGGTTATATTTTACTCTAACGAGGTGATAAGAAATATAAGAGCTACCTAAATTAAAAGATTATGCGAAAGTCAAAATTGCCTTGGGTCTACTCTCATGTATTCTTGATGGCTGAAACTTCTAGAAAAACTCAAAGAAGCACCACGAACCTAAGAGAAATTTCTACATAAAGCATGTTACACATGTGTATATGCCACGAACTAGACTGACTGGAACTAGGGATGGACTGTGGCGTTAAAAACCCTGTTGGAGGTGTTTATCTCTCCCCTGCTTGCCATTTCCCTCTATCATGGAAGAAATAGATAAGTTAAAAAAAAAAAGTAGATTGCAGGGTTGGGGACGGTCGATGGCATAATGGTTCAGGTAGCTGGATTGCACATGTCCTACTTTATGGCTCAAGTCCCAGACCTGGCAGCTTGAGAAACATGCCAGATATATGTGTGTGCCCATGATTCTGAGACGAGAATAAAGGAGAAGGGGCTGCCGCATGGTCATTTCCTCTTGGGTATCATTTCTGACTTTCTCACTCTCTCTCTCCGCTCTGGGACACACACACCCTATAGCCAAAACTAAAAATAAGAACAATTAAAAAAGGATAATTTTGCCAAGTCAAAAGAAAATGTAGACACTCAAGAACTAAAATGGCTGATATGGAGCTGTCATGAGGGAGGCAGCTGGCCTACGTGCAACTCCCTGAAAACGGCTGGACCTAAGGAGAATGGAGGGGTCTTAGAAAGTCTGCATCCTGGAGAGAGAAGCTCCTACCTCTCCAAGCTCCACATGCAGAAAGGCAGACAGCTGGGTTTTCGTATCTTTTGGCAATACAACAGAAATAACCACCACCACAACAAACAGCTCTTTCCCAAAGAAATTAAAAGAACTGTTTGGCAGAAAATAGGCAACTCTGAAAGAGTAGTTGCCCTCCTTGGAACTGAATATTCAACATCCTGCCCTGTGGCAAGGTCTTCCAGAAGTCACATACTCAGATGCAGCTCAACAATCTCCCTGGCATGTAGTAAGAGTTTGAAAATGGAGTTATGAGTTATGAGAAAGGCACTTCTGAATACTAGAAGCAGGAAATAAGGCCCATCAGAGACCCAAATGAGTACTTCTAGGTAGTAGCTCAACAAAAAAAAAAGCGAGAGGGATTCGAGAAAGCTGTTGAATTACGAGATTGGTGTTCTTTTGGCTGGAATAACTTCAGTGTTTTATCTCTTCAGAAATTAAAGTTTTGGGGAACGAGTTGGGGTAGGAGGGGACAAGGAACCCTAACATGTGTTGCAGCTGTTTTTTTATGGTTTAGATATCACAGTACCAGTTTACTGCCTCATAAAAGAGCAATGGTCCCTTTATCACTTAAGGGAAATCTAGAAGTGAACGTTCATATAATTAAGAGCCTTTATCAAAAATTTCCCCATTGGTTAACCAAGTCTTTGTGTCTAGTGTATCCATAATTAATCTACACTAAAGGAAGCCCAGGGGGACCAGTGGCCCTTTACAAGCTATTAAGAAAAATGTTTTGTAATTAAGCTAAGTCTTTTCCAGCAGCTATTTTTTTTAGCATAAATATTTGAAAATAAGACTTTTGTAACTAAAGTATTTAAAGATAATATGCAAAGCAGCTAGAACAAAGAATGTCCCGATGAGTTAGCTCTATATTCTTCAGCTGAGATTTTACTTTATTTTTATATAAAATTTCTCACCTATATGGGGGTCACACTGAAAGAAGCAGATTTTCTTCTGAGAGATAAATGGAAAATTTCTGGAGAACTGAATGTGCAAGAGTTAGTTATGTAGAGTTGTTTGCACCTTTAGAAATTGTTCATGTGAAAAAATTGCACTGAAAGATACAGAAAGCCTATGGAGGTTAGGGATAGAAACCAATGGCTGGTCAACAGGGCCAGTCTAATGTGATTAGAGGGCACTGAAATATCAAGAGAAAAATGCACACCCATGATCTCTCACAAGAAAACTCACACCTCTTTCAAAAGGAACAACAGCAGTTTCAGTCTGAAATCTGAAGAAATTTCTGAGATCTAGAGGATGGATATTCTATTAATAGGTACTAAACAATCTTTCTTGGTCCAGAGGGGAGGATAATCATCCAGGGTATTCTTGCAAGTTCCCTCACCTTATTAATGGAAGCAGCTCATTTACTAGTATACATGAGGGAGTGGATCTCACCTGCCCATCCAGAAGAGACCATAGGTGCAAGAACTACGAATAAGTAATAGTAGAAAGCCAACCAAGGACTATACTTCCTCGCTAATTTGAAGAAAAACCAAAGATTTGATTAGGTACTTGTGATTTTATTTTTAAATCTATTTTAACTAAAAGTATTACAGAAGCAAAAGTATATTTTGATGTAACTGAAGTGTCAGAATCCATATCAGATTTTAAAATTTACTCTCTTGTCCACTTGGAGGCAGCTGTTCAACTATTTGTGGTGTGCTGTATTTTCAAAGATTTCCATAGAGATTGCTGGAGTAATTGAACCAAATCTAGTACTAAAGCCAGAGGCCACTTTAAGATCATTTTCTTTGTGTAACAGAGACAGCATGAGCACATTGATTTTAAGAGTATTCCTTGTACTTTACCTGTCCCTCAGGGACACTTCACAGCTCTTCTCTGTAAGAGATGGAGTCTATTTTTCCCTGCCTCGGGCCTTCCTTATAATTTGTTTTGGCCAAGGAAATGCAATGAAAGGAACCATGTTCCAGGTCTAAGCTAGCCTCGGTGGCCTGACATACTTCTACTGTCTCTCTCAAAACTCCATCAGTGCCAGGTGAACAAACCCAAGCTAGCCTGATGGTGTGAGAAGCACATGGAAGAGATCCCAGTTATTCCAGCTCAAGCCATCCTGGACTTGTTTGTAGCCAATTGAGTCTGTGGAATAGGACAGATCAGCCAAGGTCAGCAGGGCCACTTTGTACTCATCTACAGCTCATTTCAACAGTTGCCTGTGCCCAGCTGACACCAGAAGAAATGCACAGCCGACCCATCACCACATAGGCAATAAAAGATGTGTTTGATTGCAATCCACTGATTTTTGATTAACTTGTTACACAGTAATAGCTAACTAATACAGGAAAGCAGTGGTAGACTTATAGACCAAACAACTGGAATGAGATGTCTTTCCACTTCTTTAAATATACATAGTCAAATACATTTAAAGTTTTCCAAAGTTTGAGAACAATTATGTAAAAAGTCAGTGCAGAGAAAACCCTGCGAATCAGGTAGATAAGAGAGTATCTCAGTTTCAAAAATGCATCTCATCATGAAAACGAAGGGTGTCTATTATCCTTCTTGTGTGTATTTATTGGAAGATGAAAAAGCAAGTTACAGGTACAAGGGTAAACTGACTCAGAAATTAGTGTCCTCTAAGTCCAACTCTTTATAGGAATGAGAAGTAACTTGGCATAGCAGAAGATAAAAACAAGATGAACTGGTTTAGCTTTTGTTTCTATAACAAAATCCCCATAATTCTGTTTTCTCGATTAATCCATTCTCTTTCAATCTGTATATAAGAAAAAAATTGCAAGTTCTGTGATTCCATCTTCTTTTTTTCTAGGATCCTAACACATGTTATCTTCGGTTGCTTTGTGTGTCAACACAGGGCCCAGTTTCCCCTGTTTTTGTGAGAAACTGTTTATTATAGAAAGGTGAAAAAAATTAGGGAACTTCTTTGTGAAAAGTTCTTTTTCTCAGGATTTGTGTGTTATGAGAGAGCAAAATAAAAGAATAAATAAAATCAATCAAAGAATAAGAAAAATCACGTATTTTTTTCTCCATGAGAAATGGAAGTCTGGGACCAGAAGTTAGCTTAATGGCTATATTGCTGGACTCCCGTGGTTCAAGTCCTGGACCCAGTGGCTTAAACTCACACCAAGCACGTGTGAGTGTGTGCCCAAGATCCTGAGAGGAGAATAGAGGAGAAGGGATTGCGGTGTGGTCATCCCCCCTAGGGGGTGATTTCTCACTTTCTCTCTCTCTGTCTTTCTGGTGAGCGCACACGCCCTATAGCAAAAACTTCTCCAAAAAGAAAAAAAAGAAAGAAATGGAAGTCTGTAGGCAGTGATCCACTTTAATTCTAAGCAAGTCTGGTCTCTGCATGGAGAGAAGGCATTTACAGTTTGCCCAGGCAGAGAGAACACAGAACTAGTCGTCCTGTCTCTAGACTGCACTGATGAAACAAGCCCTCAAGCCAAAGGTTGCACTTTAATCATTTGAAATACTTTATTTCTGTTAGTGTTTTCTCAATCCATAACAATGACCTGCCTTGAGACTCATTGGGATTATCTTTCCTAGAAAAGAATTATCAGGTCGTCGGAAAAGTCATGACACATTTTTCTGTTCTTCTATGCAAAGAAGGAGCCATGACTTTCCTGATGACCCAACATTTTTGAAAGATTAAGATCATTAAAAAATCTAGTGACATTCAAGACTGTAAGTATCCCTTTGGAAAACAAAAGTAAGGCTTCTAGCTCCTTACCACAATGACTATTATTGATTTATTTATTTATTTTATGGAGAGGTTTTTGCTACAGGGCGCGTGCGTTCACCAGCCAGACAGAGAGAGACATAGAGACAGAAAGCGAGAAATCACCCCGGAGGGGGGATGGTCACGCTGCAATCCCTTCTCCTCCATTCTCCTCTCAGGATCTTGGGCACGCACGCACACGCGCCTGGCGAGAGTTTTAAGCCACCGGGTCCGAGACGCGAACCGCAGTCGACTATGTGGGAGTCCAGAGACAGCCATTATGCTAACTGCTGGTTCCAATGACTATTATTTTTTAGAAATGACTGAATGTTCTTTCCATCATCATTCATCTGAAGTAACAAGAACACAGGTATTTTATTTCTCTTACTCTTTTATTAAAGAATTACACAATTTAAGTCTTGATTATGTTTGACATTGGAGTTGCTATTTTTACTGAAATTCATTTTTCTGACTAGTGGCAATAAATAAAGTGTTTTTTGTTTGCCTTTCTCTCCCCAAAATGCCTTATTAGTTTACATTACTTTTTTATTATAGTTCTTGCTCTGGTTGGCTTGTTTTCTTCTCTCCCTGTCCTTCCTTCCTTTCTCTACTTTCTTTTATTTTGGGCTGAAACCAAACCAAAGGGACAGCCCTTCTTTTTTTTTTTTTTTTTTGGAGAGGTTTTTGCTATAAGGTGTGTGCGCTCGCCAGAAAGACAGAGAGAGAGACAGAGAGACAGAAAGCAAGAAATCACCCCCCAGGAGGATGGCCATGCTGCCATCCCTTCTCCTCCATTCTCCTCTTGAGATCTTGGGCATACACGCACATGCACCTGGCATGAGGTTAAGCCGCCGGGCCTGGGAGGCGAACCGCGATCAACTACATGGGAGTCCAGCTTCATAGCCATTACACCAACTTCTGGTCCCAAGAGACAGCCCTTCTATGAATTCAAGGCAGAGAAGGTACCTAATACTGAAGAATTCAGAAACTGTCCTAGAAATTCTAAAAATGGGCAGAGAAGTTTATATTACTTTTCCATTATTGCTGTAACATATTGCGGCTAATGCAGTAGTTTAAAGCAAAACACATTTATTATCTTACAGTTCTGAAGGTCAGAAATCTAAAATCAAGTTCTGTGGGACTAAAATCAAGATGTGGGCAGGAAGGCTCTAGAGGAGAAGCTATTTCCAGAGGCTTTGCGTTCTCTGGCTCATGATGCCCTCCTCCATCTCCAAGGCAGTGGCACAAAATTTCCTTGCTTTGACCCTGCTGCCCTCTTACCAGGACCCTTGTGACTACAGTGAACCCACACAGATAAACCAGGATAATCTGGTCGCAAAATCCTCACCTTAATCATATTTGTAAGGTCCCTGTTCTGATGTAAAGAACACATTGACAAGTTTCAGGAATTAGGACATGGACCTCTGTGGGGGCCATTATTTTGCCTCCTACAGAAAAAGAACTAGAAAAATACTTCTGAAATTATTTTTGACCATGAAGTCTGTATGAGATTACATTTAAGTGCCTTCCGGTACACTATTCGGTTTATCCTTATAGAGTTAAGTGAGATACAAATTGGCTTCTCTCTTTAATAAAAAATAAATACATTTTTATCATAGTTTATTTCACAGAACTGAAGTTTTCACAGAGGACCTCTGGGAGGAGGGGTACGTGATGATTAGCAGTAAAAGGTGACTCTGCAAGGTCGGCCCACATGGACAGAATTCAGAATTATTGCTGACATCTTCCTCGAGTGCATTGGATAGCAGCGTGCCCATGACCCAGGGAGCGCTGAGGCTGGGAGTAGATCACAGCATCAAGATCATGCTGAAGGTTCTGTCTCTTTGTCTTTCTTGTTCATGGAAGAGCTAAATAAATAATAATATTTAAAAAAAGAACCATTATAACAATATAAATTTCTCAGTTAAAAATTGACTACTCAAGGGTCTAGCAGGTGGCATGGCAGTTAAGGTGCTGGACTTCCACGTGACTAACCACAGTTCAAATCCCAGATCTGGAGGCTTGCTTTCTCACTCCCTTTCTCTCGGTCTCTCTTTCTCTTCTTTGTCTCTCTCTGGGGAGAGCATGTGCCCTGTAGCAAATTTTTAAAATAATAATGATAAAATTAAATAAATAACTATTTTTTAAAAATGACTGCTGAAATATGTCTATTTTAGAAGAAGCTTTGAAAATCTTGTAAGATTTTAATAATTTTTTTGTAGTCATTAGCATAGAGATAAGTGAATTTTTACATGAATATTTTGACTTGTAATGGCCCTTGACTTAATAAGCAATAGTAAAATTGTCTTGAAAATCTACTCCCAGTGGATAAATGTCAGTGGCTTTTACTAAAAGGCAAGAAGGTATAATCTGGACAACATTTTTGCCTTCCCATATTTAAATTAGTATACAATATCCTCTGGAATTTTAGCCTTTGAATAATGTCAATTCTATAATTAACTTATGGTCAACCTATTGGTCCCTTTTAAAAACAAGTCATTATATTGATAAACCATAAGAAGAAAAGATGTGCTATAAAAACATTTATTCAGAAACCATTATCTCTTATTTCATGGAAATATATAATGAATCTTAAGTGTCAACTCTTTTTTTTTCTTCTTTTTTTTGGAGAGGTTTTTGCTATAGGACGCGTGCTCTCATCAGACAGAGAGAGACAGAGAGATAGAAAGCGAGAAATCACCCCCCAGAGGGGATGGCCACGCCGCAATCCCTTCTCCTCCATTCTCCTCTCGGGATCTTGGGCACGCATGCACACGCGCCCGGCGTGAGTTTAAGCCACCAGGTCTGGGACTCAAACCGCGGTCAACTACGTGGGAGTCCAATGACATAGCCATTACACTAACTGCTGGTCCCAAGTATCAACTCTTGAGAGTTCCTGACCTTGGATTTCTTGTATGTTCAAGGTACAGCAACAATTTTTCTGCATGTCATCTGTATTCTGGTCTAAATGAGGGAGGGAGATGATAGCAAATCAGATTAAATAAAATTAATGTGTCAATAACTTTATTTGTAAATTCAAGAGACTTACTGGAAAGATTTAGTACTATGGTCTAAATGTTTGTGTCTCCCCAAAATGTATACGGTGAAGTTTAAACCCTCAAGGGGATAATATTAAGAGGTGGAGCTTTAGAGAGGAGGTAATATCATGAGGGTAAAGACACCATGAATTAAATTAGTGCCCATATAGAAGAGGCTAGAGGGCACTTGTTTGCCCCTTCAACCATATGAAGATACAGCAGAACATGCCTTCTATGAACCAGGAAGTGAGCCCTCATAAGACACCAAATCTACTGATGACTTAATTTTATACTTTTTAGCTTACAGATCTGTGACAACTGATAAAATTCTACCCAATTTGTGTGCTATTTTTTTATAGCAGCCTGATCAGATTAAGATACAGAGTCTGCTAGTACTGCTTAGGTCACAGCTCCATTTACATGGGAATGTAACTCAAACTACCTCATCCTCAATACCTACATCCTGGTTTTGCATAAAAGAATTGTTATCACATATATTGGTGTAAAAGACCTGAGGAAGAACAAGTTCTGAGAGACAGAACAAGGAAATAGAGTTGACTCTAAGTAGTGTCATTTTCCCTGGTGTTTGAAGATGGCAGTCTCTATCAGCAAAAGTGATCCCAACCAACAGCTTCAAATTACATGAGTTGGTAGCAAACCTGAGCCACATACCTATTACTGTATTGTACTCTGCCAAAAGGTAAGTTCTTGAGAAATGCTTGCTTCCTCTAATTCTAGCCAAGTATCTTATTTTCCTAATAGGAAAAGCTAAAGTTCTTGTATTTCTGTTTTAGCATGGTGTTAATATTCATTATTCTATATGTTTAATGATGAATACCTTTGGTGTAAGTGAAGAAAATTCACAAATCAAGAGCAAACATTTTTTCCTTCAGAGTAAGTGACCGGAGAGTTCAACTCTTGTCAGCTACATCACATGATGACTTCCCTATTGTGTCTTAGTATTTAATACAAGTTCTGTGACAAGGGGAGTAAAGAGATACAAAGACAAGAACAAGTAGTCTATGAAGACTTTTATAAGCCAGGATAACTGAAACATCAAGATTTATATTTTGTAGTAAATAATTTGCTTTGCTTAGATTAAGATTAATTTCATGGCCCAGCCTGGCGGCCCAATTTGTATAGGAAACTGAATTGCAGGTGGAAGCCACGTCACTGACTGCGTGTTCAGATTCCTGGTTGGGCTTGAAAACATGCTGGGTGTGTGCTCAAGATCCTGACAACTTGAAGGGCTGGAATCAGTAATCACAATGTAACAAGACCTTATTGAGTGTGTTTCTCTCTCTTTCAATCTGTCTCTTTCATGTATGGTCATGAAATCTGTATCATAAATAAATTCAATAAAATTTTCAAAAAAATGAAGATAGACTCATTTGCGTGACAATTTCTAGAGTGTAAAATATTGCAATCTGGACTCTCTGGAGAAGTAAACAAGCAGCCTTTCAACACTCCTGGGCACCACTAAGTTTGACGCTTCACAGTGCCACCATCTGGACTCTTCCATTTATCAGTCTTCAGCAAGCATTTCTTAGAAAACCAGCAATGTGAGCTTGTACTGTGCTGAGCAAAGGGAAGGAAGATGTGAATGGATTCACTCCTAACCTTTGAGAGAGGCATATAGAGAGCCTTAAGATCTGTTAGCATCTTAAGGTCTCAAAATAAGCCAGCTCTTGTCCAGTAAGAAAAATAAACAAAAAGAAATGGCCAAAAGAGCCAGGAAGAAGGGAATCAGCAAGGAAATATTGCTCTGAGTTCCAGAGACTTGAGATCTAATTGGTGAGATAAGGCATGTACTAAAGAAAGTAAATAAGTCCAAACAATATAGACTGAAATTAGGCTATACAGGTTGAAGTAAAGTAAAGTTGATAGACATTTGAAATAGCGGCCAAGTTAGTAAGGAGACCACCTGATCCTGGACCACAAGAACATAATATATTTTTAAAAGTAAAATGGTCCATTTTTGCTGTTTGAAACCTATCCACTATTTTCTATTTCTCTCTCAGCAAATATTCAGCTTCTCTTTTCCTTACTTACAAAGCATCTATTTTGTTCATTATTTCAATATTTTCCATGTGAACCTGTGCATCATTGGGCATCCAATTTCTGCTCGATCATTTGTCCTCAGTTTAAAAACGATTATATGGGACCAGTGGGTGGCATGGTGGTTAAGGCACTGGATACTCCCACATGGCTGACCACAGTTTTGAGTCCTGGACCTGGTGGCTTGCTTTCTCACCTTCTCTCTCTCTCTCTCTCTCTCTCTCTCTTGTGTGTGTGTGTGTGTGTGTGTCTCATTCTGGTCAAGTTAAAAATAGATGAATGAGTAAATAAAGCTAAATAAATAAATAATACTTTAAAATTTATTGAAAAAAAAAAAGAATAATCATATGAGCAATTTTGGTCATTGACAGCATGGAGACTACTGGAAGCTTCTTGCCTCCCCCAACCTCCCATACAAATAACATTGAGAAAGAACTTCCCTCTTCTTTTCCTGGAATTAGTCAGGTCTTCATGTGACCCATGGATCTGCAGCCAAAAGCACAAGGGAGCAGCCCTGCCAATCCGTGAACTTAGATCCTGGGTTGGCTCCCTGGCTTGTGGTTAAAGGAGCCTGATCCCACATGGCTGGCTATGGTTCAAATCTGGCCCCAGTGGCTTGATAAACATTCTGGGCATGTATACATGCCTGTGCAAAATCCCACCAGAATGGAAGAATGGAGAAGAAGAAATTGTGGCATGACTACACCCCACTGGGATATGCCTCTTCTTTCTCTCTTTCTGTGTCTCCCTCTCTGGTGAGCACATGGACTCTTTGGCAATTAAAAGCAAATAAAATGCTGGGACCTGTACGTGGCATGGAGTTGGTGCACTGGACTCCCAAATGGTTCACTGTGGTTCGAGTCCCAGACATGGTGGCTTGCTTTGTTACTTTCCCAAGCTCTCTCTGTCTTTCTCTTATGATTATAGCAAGTTAAAAAATAATAATCATAGATTAAATTTTTTTAATTCTTTTTTTTTTTGAGAGTTTTTTCCATAGGGTGCATATGCTCGCCAAAAAGACAGAGACAGACAGTGAGACAAAAACTGAGAAATCACTCCGCAGGGAGAGATGGCCACACCACAATCCCTTCTCCTCCATTCTCCTCTCAGGGTCTTGGGCACGCACATACACGTGCCCAGCGGGAGCTTAAGCCACCGGGTCCAGGACTTGAACCACGGTCGACTACATGGGAGTCCAGCAACATAGCCATTATGCCAACTGTTGGTCCCAGAAATTTTTGCAATTATTAAAAAACTAAAAAAATAAATAAAATGTCATCATATTATTAGAAGTTAGATCCTTGAGAATGTCATAAAGCCATTAAATTCACCAACCTGAGAGCATCTGCTTTAGTACACTTTTCTATGTCCACCACACAAATAAAGTATTTTAAGTTGAGATTTTTTTTTTTGCATACAGCCAAACACATCTGAATTAGTATATCTTCTAACTTGTTGTCTTTCCCCTTCATGATTCATCAATTCTTTTGTATTATGACATGTTAGGGAAATGAAAACCATCAAGATAAAATGAATATATTTTTTCCAAGATTGGACAAACTAAAAACATGACACTCTTCCCTAAAAATGCACTTTAGGGATTATACATGGATTGCAAATAGCCATAATATAACCTTTTCATTTATCTTTAAAAAATTAATGAAAATAAAATCTTCAACTGGAATGGTATCAGATGAGATAAATGAGTCATTTGGTATTCCCTTACAAATCAAGTAAAGCAGATTCACATGCCTGGTTCTAAGTTCTTGGATCATACGCATTGAAATGTTATGATCTATGAGAGGAAGAGCCATCCCGTGGTGCACAGGCAATGCAACGCTGCAATACTGGACTCACATGGGAAGGTCCTGGGTTTGCGTATCCTGGCCTCCTACTCACAACTGACACCAGTGCTGTGATCCCAACTGGCTGAGGCTGGGCATGGGTTACAGCATGAAGACCCTTTTAGGGGACCTGTCTCTCTCTCTGTTTTTCTTTCTTTCTCTATTATGGAAAAATAACTAAGTAAACTTAGAAAAAAAAAGACTGAGATGTTAGCATATGTGAATAGACCTTATATATTTTAGTGAAGAACATTTTATCAACTTAACCTCAAATTAGAGATATTTCTATGGCATGAGATAGTTTCAGCCTTTAAATGTTTTAATGAAAACACGAACATCTTGTTCAGTAGATGTTACATACATCAAATATCTGATAGGTACTTAATAATTTTATAACTGTTTAGGTGCTACACAGCCATATATGATTAACTGAGGGTTTTCGAGTATTGCCTAATCGCTCAGATAAAGTTTCATGTGCTTAGATGGCATAGCTTTTAGAGCGTCTTAGTTTCAATATAGATATTTATTCACATGGCTATATGCATGTCCTGGACAGAAATAAATTAAGAATGAATCTATTTATTGTTTGGCAGTTGTTCATTTTCCATCAGCAGCACTTTTTAAATTTGAAGCTATGTGGAAAGAATAAGTTTGTCATTTTCCAAAACACAACAAAAGAACCTAATCCACCAGATTATTCTACTACGAATTTGTGGATTAATTTAAAAAATAAAGCAAAATAACAACTACCTAAGTGCTATTCAACTCTCTGAGGCTGCCTAACAACCTATATAATCCCTGTTATTTCTAGAAATATAATGATGGTTTTGCTTTTTTATTTTGATAGAAAAATAATCAAACTGCTTTTTTTTCCCTCCAAACTGTCAGACTAAGTGACATGTGGTAAGACCCTTGGAGTCATTATGTAAAAGTTAAGCCCTCAAGTTCACTAATTTATGGGAAAAATACAGAAAAACATGTCAGAGTCATAGGGAGAGTGGTTTTTAATTGGTAATTTGAACTTACAGTATAAAATTTTAGTCTCTCAAGGTTGTTACTTTCTGTGTGCATGGAGTGAAATAGAATAATTGAGAAAAAAAGAATGTACCTGGCTTTCTGTCAGCTTTCTTGCTATGCATTGAGGAAGCATTGTCCTGTGACTAGAATTGTCAAAATTCAGCAAAGACACACAAAGACCCCTTACACAATGATGGAAGTATCACACAAAATGAGTTAAACTGATAGCTTTTATTCCTTCATCATTTTCCAAGCACACCACAACGTTAACATTTTGTTCCTACCTGCTGTGTGATAAAGTTGTGCTATATCCAACTCCAGCAGGGTTTTTGGCGAAGATTATTTGAATAACTACCTGGATAGCAATTAAATTTTATGTAATCTGACATTTTTGTGACTCTCAAATGAGTAGTTTATTGGAAGATAACAGAGCAAAAAAAGCGAAACATTTTATGGCAAAATGTATATAATAGGAGCTTTTATTGTTGCTTATTTATTTTAGAATTTCTTGTTTATACAGTTTTTCATATCTCAACATCTCTGAAATTGGGATGCACCTTACAATTAATGATGTGAACTATTCTAACTGACATCTTCCTTCTCTCCATGCTATTATATAATGGTGAAAATTATTAAGGGCATATCTAAGTTTAGATACAATACAGTAACTCTACTATTATAAATTATGTCTGGTATATTCAGAAACTCTTTCAATTTAATTTGTATGGTCTTTTTATCTACCTTTGTAATTGGTTTAGGCTTTGAAATTCATGTTCTCCTTCCTAGTTCATCTTTTGTGGTCACCCAATCTCCCATTTGTCATAAATCTGCACATTTTGTTCACAATTCCAAGGTAGATTGCAATTGCCACTTGCCTGTAAATGCTCTTTTAGGTTATCTCAACCAGAATTATTGTCTTTGGTTTTAAACTCTGATTCCTCTATTCTGGACTACAACTGTGATACTTTTCATAAATTGTCTCTTGTTGGATGTATATGCGTTTCTGTGTACCTTCTTGAATAGATTTTCACGTTGCTAACCTCAGAGATAATATTTATTATGTCCAAATCTTTAACCCTGTGTTCAAGGGTTTTCATGATCTGGTCTCCGAGATCATTTACCTCTCACTAGTCCATTAATGTTTTGTTTGTTTGTCTGTGATTTAAAGACAGTGCCTTGCTCCATTGTAATCCCTCTGCCTTAGCCTTCCTGCTGGGACTACTGGCATATGCCACCAGACCTAGCCCATAGATGGGACTGGGAACTACACCTGAGCCCATACCGCCCCAGCCTGCCAAAGAGTATCTTAGCAGTGCACCCATGGCTGGGCCCTTCAGCAAGATTCGTATGATAGCAATCAGACAATGATACAGTGGACTCGCATGGGAATGTCTCGTGTTCTCATCCTGGGGCCTCTCTCTGCACCCTGATCCTCTCGTGTGTGCCTGTGATTGAGGCTGGCTGAGTTAAGTACACATGTTGGCATAAGGACCCTATTGGCACCACCTTTCTCGCTCCCCCTAATAAAAGAAAAAAACTTACTAATTAAGAAAAAAATATTTATGATACTGTTGTCTGAGTAGACTAATTGATGTTATTTTAACACTCAGCACCTCAATACCTCCATGATTAATTCATGATACTCCCTCAGTCTGCAGTATCTTTTCCTAATTCACTTACCACAATCAATTATTTTCTCAAAATCCGGCTGAAAGAAAATAGATTAAAGATGTCTTTGAAGGTTCTTTGTCAGCATTAATTATTCCTTATGTTGCATATATCTTTCTGTAACAATATTTTTAAGAAGGTTATGACATTTTTAACTTTCTTGAAGAACTGTAAACACTTTTAGGGCACAATTTTTTTTTTTAATAGGTGTGTGTGCTCGCCAGAGAGAGACAGACAAAGAGAGAGAGAGGGAAAATGAGAAATCGCCCTCCCTGGGAAGATGGCCACAACACAAGCCCTTCTCCTCCATTTTCCTCTTGAGATTTTGGGTACACACACACAGAGTGCGATTTTTCAGGTCACGGGGTCCAGGACTTGAACTGCGATGTTAGCTATGTGTGATCAGTAGTTTAACTGCCACATCACCTACTAGCCGAGGGCACAATTTTTAACTTACCTACTTTTGTTATTTTTAAGTTTCTCGGTAAAAGAGGGACTGTTCTAATTACCATGTTTTCATTTTTTTTAAGTGACCATGCTTCCACTTTTTTTAAGCTTCTGTAAGAAGCTCCATTCTTTATCATGTTTGTAAAGTAAAAGTGACAAGTTCCTTAGTGAGGTGAAGATGTTTCATGCCTAGTTGAGCATCATTAAATGTTTAAATTGACCTTCAGAAATCAGTTGTCTAGGACCAGCAGGTGGCATGGTGGTTAAGGGTGCTGGACTCCTACATGCCTGACTATGGTTCTAGTTCCGGACCTGGGGGCTTGCTTTCTCATTTTCTTTCTCTCTCTGTTCTTCGCTGGTCAAATAAATAAATAAATAAGTAAAATAAAGTAAAAATAAATTAAAAGAGAAAAAAAAGAAATCAACTCTGATTTTCTGCCAGTCCTGAGAATGGCACAGTTTTTGTTTATATTTTTAACTAAAACCTCATTAAAGAATTTACTTTAATACTTATTCATTTATTTGTTTATTATATTTGAATATTATGCATTTATAGATTTTTTATTATTTAAAAACTTTCATAAGTAAATGGAATTTAATTATACATTTATTTGGTGTAAAAATGTTAATATTTATGCAGTTTTCTTGATATGTATTGTCTATAAACTTCTTAAAGACTCCTTCTGTGATCTGATTCAAAATATCATATTTCTGTAATTCAAGAAGACAGAAAAACAAACCCCTGCACTTATGAAGAAGTGACTCCTAAAGGGCATAGTTTATCCAACAGCAAGTTTTCTTCCTTAATGCTTTATTTATTTTTACTTTTTTATAAGAAATTTTTTTTTTTTTTGGAGAGGTTTTTCACTTTAGGGCGCGTGCGCTCGCCAGACAGACAGAGAGAGAGACATAGAGACAGAAAGCAAGAAATCACCCCCCAGGGGGGATGGTCACGCCGCAATCCCTTCTCCTCCATTCTCCTCTCAGGATCTTGGGCATGCACGCACATGTGCCCTGCATGAGTTGTAAGCCACCAGGTCCGGGACGCGAACTGCGATCGACCACGTGGGAGTCCAGCGACATAGCCATTACGCTAACTGCTGGTTCCCATAAGAAATTTTAAAAAAATGTATTTATCTCTTCCATGAAGAAGCAAAGAGAGAGACAGCAGCCCAGCAAGGTCCGAATACCATGATTTAATCCAAACTTCAGCCTGCCCCAGATTGTGTGAGAGAGCATATCCATACACTCAGGGAGTTCTGCAGACCTGAACAAGGAAATACTCCATGTGGGGTTGCCTAGCAAAATGCTGTTTTCTACCACTATGCCACCATCTGGCCCCAACTCGCTTAATCCTTGTAAAGACAATCTTACTCTTTTACAGAAAAACAAACATGCTTAAGAAAGTCATACTCTTCCTCCAACCCTAAAGATGAACTACGTAGTTGGCGAAAAGAATGCATGACAGAATTCTGGCCAACCACAAGTCCGAAGTGCACTAAACACTACAGTGTCCTACTTGTTTAAAAGTAGCACGAGTTCCATTTCTGACATTTCCACTGGCCCTCCTGCAGACAGCAACTCTTGATTCCTGTCAAAAGGCCAAATGGAGCTACCAGAAGTGTCTGGAGTGTACATAAAACTAGCAGAATCTGGAGGGAAATGGACACAGAGAAGGAAACGCACTGTGCAACTATTCAATTTTAGCCTTATGGCCTATGGATGAGTCCCAGGTGGTGTTGCCAAGCGTGGTGCAAACTCCGATAGAAAATGCATGGATTCCTTGACCTAAAGAACCAGAAGATAGACTTTAAGGTAATGTGAGAGCATATCCAGGAAAGAAGAGAGGCATGAGAAGGGATGGTTCTAAATTCTGAGTATAAACTTCACCCTGATCTCAAAGAAATAAGAAATATAAAAACTGAAGTATTAGTAGCCCTGTATTCAGTAAATGAATTAAACTTTTTAAATCAAAGTCTTTTCCCAGGTGTTCCACTTAAGCACCAGGTGTTCCACTCAATTCTTTCAAAAGTTAAATGAAGAAGTAACAATAATCTTACATGAACTCTTTTGAAAATAAAAGAAAATAATTTAAAATATTTATTTACTCTCCTGCCCCTTCTTTCAGGCTTTGAGCAGATTTCGGTATGTGATTGGTGGGCTGAGTCAGCCAGCCCTCTTGTAAGCAAAAAGAGAAATCTCAGAGAATGGTAGAGAAGCCGACTCTAAATCTTTACATCACTAAAATGGAATGATCTCATCTTGAAATTGCTAACTTCTGAACATCTCATTTGAGACATAGTAATAGATTGCAACTCTTTAGAGCAAAATACGATTTTAAACAAAATTATACATAAATTTGTTAAATATTGTTTAAATCCATAAACTACATGAAATAATTGTGCAGCTAGTGATCTATTATACTGTGATGACTCAACCACCACTTGTGTCAGAACACAGGAATATCGCAAGGCATTCTCAAGGACACTCACATTCCCTCACCGTACTATAATCCCTTTGGTTAACCCTGGAGATGACGTATCTTAATTTTATCACTATTACTTCTATTCTTCACTGTTTTCCACACAAATGATACATCCAAGCCAGACACAAGAGTCTTGTCTGTCCTTTATTTTTTTCTTTTATTAGTAGTATCCTTGTTGCCATTGTTAAGTCCTTACTAATCTCTTTAACATTTTTTTGACAAAAATGAATACAAAGACGTTAAATTTTGCTGTTTGCACTCCCATAACGTATTTTCACATATTCAATTGTTCTCTGCATTGCCTATAAATTGGTTGTTAGATCTAGAGGCCAAATTAGAATCAGCCTTGAAAACTTTTCGAGTAAGAATCATTCAAAACTGGCATAAAAACTCCTCCTGTTGACACCAGAGCTTTTAATGCCTCATGCATTTTAGATGGTTTCTACTGTTGAATGTAGAACTTCAGACTTGTCCTACTCCAGGTCTACTTATAGTTTATGAGTCAAGGTTTAAGGAGTGAAAATGGGTTATGGGAGAATATATGTGAAACTCTAGGAGAATAATCATCAGTGGTTTATAGTCATACTTTTGCATGAATTTTGCGTAACTCTCTAATAGGATAGATGATAGACACCTAAAACAGTGACTTAAATTACTTACATTACAATTTTTTCCAATTTCTTTTTTTTTTTTTTTTTTGGAGAGGTTTTTGCTATAGGGCGCGTGCGCTCGCCAGAAAGGCAGAGAGAGACAAGAGACAGAGACAGAAAGCGAGAAATCACCCTTCAGGGGGGATGGCCATGCCGCAATCTCTTCTCCTACATTTTCTTCTTGGAATCATGGGCACGCATGCACACACACCCAGCAAGCGTGAGTTTAAGCCACCAGGTCCAAGACTCAAACCTTAGTCGGCTACATGGGAATCCAGTGACATAGCCATTACGCTAACTGCTGGTCCCAATTTTTTCCAATTTCTATTTACTCTTCCATTTCAACTGTGACACAAATTAATTAATATAAGATTCTTACTACTGATCTGTAAGGGTCTTACTAGAGAGAGAGAGAGAGAGAGAGAGAGAGAGAGAGATTTTAGAAATAGGAAGCATGTGCACACCAGAGAAAGAGACAGAAAGAAAGTGAGAAATCTCCCCCCAGGGGGGATAGCCACACTACAGTCTGTTCTTCTTCAGTCTCCTCTCGGGATTTTGGGCATACATGCACAATGCCCAGCATGAGTTTGAAGCCACTGAGCCTGGGATTTGAACAGCAGATGAACATGTGAGTCCAGCAACTAAATCACTACACCATTTGCTGGCCCCTCAATTGTTTTTATCTGTATATTCTAAGCACCAAATGTTAAAGGCAATGTGAATCTACATAAATCCCTTAATTTTGATTTACCTAAATAAAGACAATAGAATAATGGAAAATTATGTTATCAGTTGTGAAGTTATTTTACCAAAAGAAATATAATTAACATTTGAACTATAATATGAAGAGCTTATTTCCTTCCCACTTCATATTGTAAGTTAAAATATTTAGCTTAGTGAGAGAGTACTTCATGGATTACTGTTTAAAAACCTACTTGTCTAGGGCCAGCAAGTGGCACAATAGTTTCAGCAACAGATCCTATGTGGCCAACGGCACAGTTTGAGTCCTGGACTTGGAGGTTTGACGAATACACTGGGCCTGTCCAAAATCCCAAAAGGAGAATGGAGGAGAAAAGATTGCAGCATGGTCATCTCCCCTTGAGGGATTATTTATCACTTTCCCACTCTCTGTCTCTGTCTCTTTGGTGAGTGTATGTGCCCTATGGCAAAAACTTAAAAACAAAACAAAGTAAAATAAACTCAGTAGTCTATTACTTTGGTTTTCAGTTTAAATACACATATATAAATTTAGAATTTTGCCACAGAACTCACCCTTAAAACACTGAAGTCCTTTATCTCATTGTATTTATATTTCGCATAGCTTACCTACTTTTTTCAGTTTTGATTCTCCCCGCCCAAACTGTCCAAATATTCCTTCATCTTCTTTACCTTCTGCATTCATATTCCAAGAGAACCTTTACTTCATTTTAGTGATCTTTATCCCAATATAGGGTGTCCCAAGGAAAAAGTCTATTTTAGGCCATTTCATAGATGATTGGCTGATGCAGTTATTTGTCTGTCACTGGCCCCGTTGCCTATAACCTCAGTGGTGGAGTCATGAGGCGGAGAATGTGGTGTTCTGGAATCAGAGTCTACATGGTCTGTTTTTCTCATTCAGAAGCTATCTGAATGTCAGCCTCCCATCCTCCCAGCTACATTGTTCACCTTTATGGACAATTTTCCAGCCATGCAGTTGGAAAAGCTTTGATTACTTGAAAGCTTGATAAATGAGAGTTAAAGTAAAGGGAACCAGCAGTTAGTGCAATGGCTATGTCGCTGGACTCCCACGTAGTTGACCGCAGTTCGCGTCCTGGACCCGGTGGCTTAAAACTCACACCAGGCACGTGTGCGTGCATGCCCAAAATCCCAAAAATCTCTCCAAGAAAAAAAAAAAAAAGAGCGAGTTAAACTAAACAGAAATACTAGGACTTCAAAATATGTGTTTCCTAAAGTTTCAATCCAAGTGGTAACCTTAAAAAAGCATGGGTTGGAGCTCAGAGGTCTATTAATCGTTATGAATGCTTTAATAATTATATAACATGTAAAAGTGAGAATAAACATCATTTATGTAGGAAAAGATGTTTAAATTCTCCTCTGTATACTGGACCCACAAAACAAACTGGATAAATACTTGTATTAATAATAAATGGTAGGCTAAATGAATGATTATGGCTTTTCTACACTTATTATCATATATGGTCATCACAACATTTTTTTCATTAATCAATGAATATCTATTAAGTATCTACCATTTGCCAGATACTTTGTAGTAAATATTATTGCTGATTTATGTTTTGATTTTGATTTTGATAGTTGTTATATGTACATGCAAAAGAAATTAGGAATTGGAGGTACTTCAGTGTACAAGTAGAAAATCTGGAATTTTATTCCACAAACTTTTAGTCAAACCCCAGAATTAAAATCGGTTCTCTCTAGTGTGGTGGTAGTGCCTGTTTCTGCCTCTTTCTGCTCCAGGGTCTTTCACATTCTCTTGCTCATCTTCCTAAGACAGCACTCTTTACTCACAAACTCAACCATTCTGCCTGGTTAATCACTACTGATCATGTAGATTTCAATTAAGAAGATGGTTGAGAAAAGTTGTTTCTTTTCCTCAAACTAAGCCAAGATTCCCTACAGTCCACTTTCATTATGTCCTAAAACTTTCCTTCAAATCACTTGTCATAAATATCATTAAGGAATTCATTAAATGGCATTACTTTATTCATTTATTTTTTCATAGCACAGCCCTCCTACTGTAATCTGGGCTTCACGAAGAGAAAAGTCTCCTGTTACTTGACTCTGTTAATTCCTAGTCTTAGCAGAGAGCCCAGAAAATATTAGGTGCTGAAAGATGTTAATTGGATAAATGAATGTGCTGGAAAGGTTAACTTCTAAAGTTAAATAAATGTGTTCAAATGTGACCTTAAACTAATCACTCAACCCATATGAGTTTCATTTTCTTCACCTGTAAAATGGAAATAATGCAATCTGCTTAATTATGAGAAGAACGTCAAGCTGAATTTGTGATATGTGGTGGTAGTTAGTGAATATTTTGCTTCCTAAAATATGAAATATGAGAAGTTTACCCTGTTGTTTATTACAATTGCAATGCAAGACAATATTATCAGTTATTTGATCCAAGCTATGAGAACCACGGGCATGAAGCCTAGAATAAAATAAATAACTGTTGAAAGGTGGAAAACCCAGAGGTATGACTTTAAACATCTTGTCTCATAGACAGACTATGATGTATTACTTACCATTGTACCACACCTTAAATAGGTAGTCAAAAGACTGAAAGCAAAAATGAGATTTAATAATGTGAAAGAACCTCTGGTACACACTCAAGTAAAGCTCTTCTAATTATAAAGCCAAAGTAGAAGTATTTGCTAACTTTCTTAAGATTCTATTAATAGACACAAGGCAATTTTGTATGTGTGGCAAATAAGATTTATGGGAGTGGGAGGGTGATGGTTGGATGTCAGGGCAGGTTTTACAGAATGTATAATAGCAGTACTTCTCAAAATGAGTTTGTGGGAGCCAGCCTGTGGTGTGGTGATTAAGGCGCTGGACTACCACATGGTTGAATATGGTTCAAACCCCAGACCTAGCAGCTTGCTTTCCCGCTTTCCCTTTTTCTTTCTCTCTCTCTGTTCTCGCTGCTCAAATTAAAAAATAAAAGTAATGAATTGTGAAGGGCACTGCATACGGGAGCCATCTTGAGAGCTATTCACCATCTTAGAAACCTTTGGGTTTCACTTTCTTGTCAAGCAAATAATAACAATAGTCCCTGGAAAGCTATATCAGACTTCTGATTGGCTCCCTCTGAATCATACCTTATTTGCATTTCGGGCAACCAATCAATGCCCACCAACCTGTATATAAGCTCGCTATTCTTCCTCAATAGAGTCTTGATTAGCACCTCATCTTGTCTCCACTCTGTGTGTTTGTGTGAGTTTTTCCTTTTTCTTCGCTCCCTCCCCCAAATGACTGTTTGACTGTCCTGTGGGTCGGGACAATGAATAAAATAAAAATAATTCTTTAAAAATAAATATGTGTAAAAATTACCTGGGAATCTTGATAATATGCACCTTCTGATTTACTAGGTCTTTTTTGGGGGGGAGACGTTTTTGCTATAGAATGCGTGCACTCACAAGAAAGAGAGAGAGAGAGACAGAAAGACAGAAAGCAAGAAATCACCCCTCAGGGGGATGGCCATGCCACAATCCCTTCTCCTCCATTCTCCTCTTGGGATCTTGGGCACACACACACATGCGCCCGGTGTGAGTTTAGGCCACCGGGTCCAGGATTCAAACCGTGGTCAACTACATGAGAGTCGAGCAACATAGCCACTACACAAACTACTGGTCCCTATTAGGTCTTGAATTGGTCTAAGTTTCTGCATTTCTACCAAGCTTCCATGTGATATTTTTGCTGGTTCACAGGCCACATTTAGAATATAAAAGTTTAATGATTGAGCAGTCCGAAAAAAATTCAAAAAAATTAATTTCTACCTACTTTGATTAGAGTGTGACTAGAAACTAGTAGGAATTGAGAAGAGTTATGTCTCTGTTTTTTTTTTTTCTCTACCCTTTGACAAGTGATTTTGAGAATCTAGTATCCAACATTATCATGAAATAATTTTTTTTTAAAAAATTCAGTTCTAAAAATTATTTTCCTTGTTCTTGTAGCTGAATGTGAGCCTAGATCAATTTTAAAAGTACTCTAAATTCAATTCGGTTACTTTCAACAAATGCTTATTTGTGGATACTATATGTAAAAGATTAT
Organism: Tupaia belangeri chinensis; assembly: GCF_000334495.1. Taxonomy (NCBI): domain Eukaryota; kingdom Metazoa; phylum Chordata; class Mammalia; order Scandentia; family Tupaiidae; genus Tupaia; species Tupaia belangeri. The sequence goes on from NW_006159948.1 coordinate 2,695,097, forward strand.
GCTGAGCATTTGGGGATTTACCTGAATAAATTATGCATGGTTGCTGACCTCTTATATTTTACCAAGGGAGAAGTCACTAAGTTATTTATAACCCAGTTTCAAGGAAGACTGTGATAAATACTAAGTTAGAGAAAGATAAACAAAGCATCACATTATTATGGGAAAGAGAGATCCATGCCCCCTTAGGACCTTAGGAGTGCTGGGATGAAGTTTCTTAGTAGAGTGGGATTTGAATTGCTCTTTGAAGAACAGATAGGCATGCAAAAAAGGGCTTTTGAACAAAGGACTTAGCAATAAAAGGGCACAAGTTTATTCTGTGAGTAGGTGGAGAGTAGGCCTCCAATGTATGTTGTTGGCAGGACTACACTAACAGGCAAGATTAAGGAGAAGCCGCATGGTGGTTGGTTTGATTAGAAGATCGAGAAAGCTGAACATCTCCCTGTAGAGAAGTAATGTTTGTGCATTGATGTGATTCAAAGATTATTGTACTAATATTTTGATGGGTAGATAGAAATGAATTAGTAATGGCTAGATTATAAAGAACCATGTAGACCCAGGGAAGGGAGAAAGATGGCAAGGTACACAGTAAGGCCTCAGGTGAGAAGAGTTTGTATAATTTGAGAGGAGTTTCTTTTATACTCTTCAGAACATTTTGAAAATAGACATAACAAAGCAGGAGGAAATAGATATAAGAAGAAATGAGTTTTCAAATAATCATACAGTCAACTCATTACAGACCTTCTTTTACCTCAAGTAGAACATTGTAGTTTGTATTTCTCAAAAATGAAAATAAGACATGTACCAGAAGTCACAATTTTCAGAGCCAGGGTATAAAATAAGTATGTTTTCTTGTTCCAGAACCACTTGTTTCATACTGAATAGAGAATTAAGTGCAAAAGTAATCAGGTAAAGAATTTTTCAGTAATACTTAGGTTTATATCTTGTTATATACAAGAACATTTATGCAAGTTACACAACATTTTCGGTGGGCTCATACATTAGAAAAAGAAACAAAAAGTCTTTAAACATATTCTAGCGACAAGTGCTCCTTGGTTAGTAATATGAGTTTTGGGCCTTGCTACAATCAAAATATAAATGATTTTTTTAGGGAGGGGAGAGCAGTGAAGGAGTGTTCTGTTTACTTTTAGCCTATAATGCACTAGAGGAGAATTATCTAATTATATTTTAGAGATCTAGAAGCCACTATAGTTTCTGCTGAGACTACCTGAATGTTGATTCTCCCCATTGTGCTTGATTTAAAAAATATTTTGCTGTTTTATACATAAAGCCTCAGACATTTCCTCTTCATTGTTCTTCACTGTGGCCTATATGAAAGAATTTCTTTCTGTCAGAATTATATCGGCCTCCTGAGATAACACTGAGGTATCATGTAGTTGGCCTATGTAGAGAATTTACACATGGTGAGTTCTGTGTAAACGTTAGTCTCTACCTCTTGCTTTTCAGAACATTGAAAGGTGCACTTGGAGCTTAAGGACATTCCTAAATACCTTGATTAACACTGAGGTTGACCCCCCTAAAACAGATTAATGCTAACACAGATAATTATCCATGTCTGTGTTCATCAGATGTTTGGGAAAGATAACATTCTCCTGCTTCGACCACATTAACTTTATTTAATGCAGGCTAATGTGCTAGCTTTTGTAGGAGAAACTGAATTTTGAAATGAGAATTAGCTTTCAATGAGCTTACTGGTGAAATACAAAAGATTATTAAACCAGATCAATTTTCTCATCTTACAGATGAAAAAAAAATTATCCAAAACATATAATTCTCCATAGAAAGGAAATAAGGTATAGGAAATGTAGTATTAAGGTTAAAAATCTTCAGAATTACCATGTGTATTAAATAAATTAATGGCTAATTTTGTCAACTGCGTTTCATTTTAAAATGTATTTTTAGTTATTTGTGGTTTTAAAGTTTTTTTTTTTTTTTTCCATAGAGTGTGTGCACTCTGGAGAGAGATAGTGAGAGAAAATAGGAGAAATCATCCCACATGGGGGTTGGCCATAGGACCATTCCTTCTTCCCCATTCTCCACCTGGGATTTTGGGCATGCATTCCCCTGCCCCAAGTGATTTTCAAGCCGCCAGGTCCAGGACTTGAACTACGGTCAACCAGGTCCAGTGTCTTAACCACCAGACCCCCTGCTGGCCCCTGTATTCTTAGTTTTTAACAGTCAAATGCAATTTCTCAACATGGGGGTTATTTTCACTGAATATAGCTAGTCTATATATTATAGTTTAAAAATATTATGTAGGCAACAAAAATTTTAGAACTCTATAGCTACAACATATGTTCGAGGGTGGTTCAGGTATTAAATCTTTTGGTAATTAGCAATTACATTTAATGAGCAATTACATTTAGTTTTAATAATAAACTAAAATTACCTTAACATTATTTTCATTCTCATTTCAGTCTCATTCTCATACAGTAGTTTTGACTTTTAAAAACATCTAAAAGAAGGCAGTTCATCAATTCAGTGGCATAGTTTGCTGATTGTTCTTTTTCTTGAAAGATGGGATCAATACTAAAATGATGCTCCTCAATGTTACCCTCTGGCTGTTTTATAATTTGGGATATAACTTTCTTTCCCAGATATTTTAGATAAATATTTGAAAATTTGAAACAAATTACCGCATAATGACAGACAGGTTGGAAATGATGATCTACAATATTTTTGCTCAAATGGTATTTTCACCTAAAACACATTTTAGTGTTCACATACTTGCTTTCTTTCACAGTTTGGGCCTCTTCCAATTTTAATCTGTAGCAGAAAGAGCAAAAGCGGTACATGAAGTGATTGAACTTGGTGTGTAACTACTTCTTCACAGAAATAAGGATTTAACATGTTCAGTGAGGTGAGAACCTTAGTAACTCTGACTTAGGTCAGGGAAACGTGGTGATTTTTTTTTTCAGTGATTTTGTTTTGGCCCGATGCTCCTGTGGCATAATTAATTTGTTCACTGGAGAGAACATGGTGCTCTCTTAAGAAGTTCTGGCCAGCTGGGTGCTGTAAGTGGAACCATCTGCTCACATAAGCTCCATTTTTAAATTTTGAACTGCTGTAACTATCATTTATTTCATTTCTTACATAATATCGATGAAAAAAATGATATAAATCCTGACTTGTTTTCTTTGCTAGTTAGTGGATTTGCTCTCCTTCTTTCATAATGTGCCTCCCACAAAGTAGAAAACAAGAAAAGATATCTTAGTACAGTTTTGATGGTTTTTGAACATAAATAATAAGAAAACCCAAAAGGAAATTTACTGAATTCAAATCTAGGTAGCACGACCCTGATGTCAGTGGCTTCACACATCATCAAGGGTCAAATCTTTCTGCATTTTAAGTTCTGCCATTCTCTTCATGATGATTCCATCACTGCCCACTTCATCCATAGTTAGACAGTGGCTGCCACAGTTCCATGCTGCATGCAGACAAATGCAAAGAAAGACAAGAGCTATCTCTATGAGCAAGGCAACCTTCCCCAGAAAACCCATAGCATGTGTCCTTTCTATCTCACTGGACAGAGCTGAATCCTAAACCAAACTCTGGCCTGTGGATGACTTAGTCACAATTACCTTAGATGGACAATCCGCAGGGTATTGGTAGAGTCCAGACTAGTAACAGTGCTGTGTTATTACTCACCTCTCTTTGGTTTGTTGAGCTCTTCAATGACAGTGCAAAGTCTATGGTGGGTAAGACAGTTGGCACTTCAGCAGAGCCCATCAAGCAGCAGCACCCAATTGTATGAGCAGTGACTGTATTCTTCACCGCTGCATATTCATAAAAATTTAAGTAAAGCAAATAAGTTAAGAGCTTGCTAGGCTTAAAGAAGTCATTGGTAAAGCTCTAAAATTTACTAATTGAGTAAGCCTTGGCCCTTGAGGATACCTTTTCATTATTTAGTGTGACAAAGTGAGCAGTATACGTAAAGTATTCCTGTCCCAGACTAAAATGTGATGGTTATGTTTAGAGAAAGCTCTAGTGCAATGGTTTGAATCATTCACTATTTTCATAGACCACTATTTTTCCTTGAATGAGAAACTTGACGAGCAAATTATGGTTATTCAGACTTAGGTATTTGGCAGTCATTTTCTCAAAACTGAACAAAGTGAGTCCGTAACTTCAAGGAAAACAACTGACACTATTTTTTGACAATGATAAAATATGAGCTTTCAAGTAAAAATTGGAGTTTGGGAAAGCTTTTATTCTGCCACCAGGAGCTGGATGGCTTCCCAACACATACAGACTTTTCTGAGGAGATTGATGATGACGTTAATGAATGTGATTTTTCCATATTGTAACATGAAATGTGCCGACATTTGGAAGGTATGTATAACTCACTGAATCAATATTTTCCAAGTGGCCAGTGCCTATTATTATAAAACTATTCATGGATAAAGACTACAAGATGGAGCAAACAATTTAATTTAACAAAGACCAAAAAGTCCATCAATATTATTTCAAATACTACAATGCTACTCTCAGAAAATGACCAATTGTAAGTTTGATGTTCTGTCAGAAAAGAATATCCACAGTTATGTAAAAAAGCTCCCAAAACGCTTCTCCTTTCCAATAACGTAACAGTCTAGGTCATTGTTTTTTATCTTCTTCAACTTAAACCACATGACATAATAGATTGAATGCAAGGCAGACATACAATCTAGCTGTTCTTCATTAAGGCAAACATTAAAGAACTTGAAAAAATAAGAAACAATAAACTTTCTAAATTAATTGTTTTTGTTTGGAAAATATATCAGTTTTTTATAAAATATTTATATTAATCTATTAATAAAGGCTTTATTTCTGTTATATTTATAAATATTTAATGACTAGATTTAATGAATATTTTCATCATTTCTCAATTTTAATTTCTTTTTTTTAAAGAATTATTTTTATTTAACTTTATTTATTTACTTACTTTTTAAAATTTGACCAGAGAGGGACAGAGAATAGAGAAAGAAAGAGAGAGAGAAAGTGAGAAAGCAAGCTGCCAGGTCCAGGACTCAAACTGCAGTCGGCCATGTGGGAGTCCAGCACCCTTATCCACCATGTCATCTGCTTGTCCCCCAATTTTAATTTCTAATGTACTAAATATTGATAGAATTTTTTTTTTTTTGAGTACCAATGGACTCTAAGAGGAAACAGAGCAGTCCCTCCAAGACCCATGAATATGTGGAGGGGGATGAACCTGAAGGTTAGCCCTTGTTAGAAAGATGGAATATGGTCTGGCCGATGACATGCTGGTTAGGGCACCATACTCCCACGTGGCCAGTTGTGGTTCAAGTCTCAGACCTGGTGGCTTGCTTTCTTATTATTCCTCTCTCTCTCTCTCTCTGGTGAAATTAAATATAATAGCAATAAATACAATAAAATTAACTCTTAGGAAAAAAAAGGAAAAAGAGGTGGGAGAAAGGATATTTGGGAAGGCAATATACCGTGTTTGCTAAAAATCCTCTACCGTGCCACAGCTGTCTTGAATCGTTAATGAAATCAGTAGTTTTCAAACTGTGCTTCTGGGAGTTTTTTTCCGGATGAAGGATGTTGGCAGGTGCAAATCAGACAAAGATTCAGCCCCCACTTGCTCCAATCAGAATCACTGTAAATTTATCTCTTTTACATATCAGGCTTCCTTTTAAGTTTTCATTTAAGAAATAGTTCTAAGGAAAAAAGAATGTTTGAACACCATTGATTTAACATTTCTATTATAGAAAAATCAGAACTTTTGATATCAACCTCACAAACCAGGTTTTAAATTTCTCAAGACTCAGAACGCAGTTTTACCCTCCTTATACAAACCCTTGGACTGCAGTGATTTATGTTTAGTGAATACAATGCTGATTGATTTTAAATAGGTCTTTAGCAATTATTCTCTTCTTTTTTTCTTTCAGGACTTATCTCACCAGTTGAAAAATTGCATCCCAGATATAACTGTGACTGAGATAGGGAAAAGAATGCTGTATGCTTCGTGGATATTGGGGCTCTCAATTTTTATAATCAGGTGGTTGGTTGTAAGCCAATGCATTTTGGAGTAATTTTTCTAGGATTTCTAGTAACAATATTTAATTTGAGAAAACGATCTTCAAAGACATTTCCAGAAGCAGTAGGTAATTGATCTCTGTAAGTCTTTGAAGTGGGCAGTTATCTGTATTCTTGTACTTCAGTGAGACTATTGAGATTTTTTTCTAAAGGCCACTAGGAAAGGGTCAATGTCAAAATGACAAAAAATTTTTTCAGGGTATCCTTGGGGAAAATAACTGTAGCACTAGCCTACAGGGCAGCTGTGTGTTACAGGAATGAAAAAAAAAAAAGGGCCTATGCTTAAAAAAATTGGGTAGGAATATTGTCTAATTCAGATAAGAAGGACCAGTAATACACCAGTGTTGAATCATTCACTTTTTTTTTAAAAAAGAGGTTTTGCTGTAGGGTATGTGTACTCACCTGAGAGACAGAGAGACAGAAAGTGAGAAATCACCCCCTGGGGCGGGAGGATAGCCACACCACAATCCCTTCTCCTCCATCGTTTCTCAGGATCTTGAGCACATATACCTGGCATGAATTTTCAGGTGTCAGTTTTGGGACTCAAACTATGGTTGGTCCAGAGCCTTAACCACTATGCCACCTGCTGGCTCCGAATCATTCACTTCTGTTAATTACATTTTGGCAACTGGGTAGGATTCTGAGTTTTTTCAAAACATAATTCTTATTCTGATCCCCAACACTGCCAGCAGGTTGATTCAATCACTGCAAACATCTGGGCAGCAGGATATTTACCTCTTCTTCTGCAAAATGCATGTGTTCACTCCTATATATTGTTTAACAGTTTTAAAGTTTATTTCTTTCATGAGATTGAGAAACAGAGAGTGAAAAAGAGATGAAAGAAAGAAGGAGAAGTAACCTCAACAGGGTGTTTTGCCATGAGTTATCTCCAGCCTTCCCAGCCAGTCAGGATGATGCGCACACACTCAGTGATCCAGGTAGACCGGGAAACTGAACCCACATCTTCCATATGAATCCAGCGTGGCTTGAACAGTGTATAGCCAACCCACTATCACTATGTTCTAAATACTCACTTTCAAAAGGGAAATGACATTCATTCAGGTTGGCAAATAGTGATATGAATGCTGTGGAGGAATGTCATTTATTTTATAAAAGTATGCCTATCTCTCTCAGGGTAGGGAGATGCTTTACATACTCCACACGGCCCAGCATCTTCACATAGTTTACTCTATGATGTCTAACATTTAAATAACATTTACCTTGAGTCAAGCACTGTTCTAAGCAACTTTACAAATACTAACTCACTTGATTTTTATTACATCCTAAGCCAATTTACTGCTGTTAGTATTTGCATGTTAAAAATGAGAAAGCTGCAGGGATCAGTCGCTGAACTCCCACATAGACTGTAGTTCGAGTCTCGGACCCAGTGGCATAAAGCTCACATCTGTGCATGCCTAAAATCCTGAGAGGAGAATGGAGAAGAAGGGATCGCAGCACAGCCATCCCTCAGCAGCTGATTTCTCAGTTTCAGTCTCTCTACCACTCTGGCAAATGCAAAAATCTCTTTAAAAAAAAAAAAAAAAAACGAGGAAGCTGCAACTAGGTAACATATTCTGGGTCACATAGCTAATAAGTGGCAGGGCTGGCATTCAAAGCCAGACATTCTGCCTCTACAGTCTGCAATTATTAATCTCTCATCTGCAGCATTTGGAATTAAGTTTAGAATGTTTTTTGACTAGTAATTGCCCTGTGTAGTTCCTACTGCATGCATGATGTCACTTTTTCTTCACTCAAGTGAGAGAACCACAGAGGTCCATCCACTGAGTAGCTAGCCCATGCAATACAGATGTTGCAAGACATCTTTGTTTCTTACTGAGATTTGCAACAAAATTATTAATCAGTATGCATATTCGTATTTAAAGGTCTCTATTTTCCAAGACTTTCTTATTTGATTTATATGGAAGAAGGCTCTCCTGGTATATGCTATATGCTTCAAAATACTTGCAGATTGACTTGTTAATGTCAGAATGTCCCATTTTTGTTTGTTTGCTTGTTTTTAGGTTTTTGCCGTAGGATGGGTGTACACTTTTCAAAGAGATAGAGAGAGAGAATGAAAGGGAAAGTGGCAATTCATCCCCCAGTGAGGAATGACTAATCCACAATCTCTTCTCCATTATCCCTCTGAGACCTGGAGTACACATACACATGAGCCTGGCATGGTTTACAAGCTGCCCAGTCAGGGCCTTGAACCATGGTAGACTATGTGAGAATCTAGTGCCATAACCTCCATGCCACCTGCGGACCTCCAGAGTGTCCTGCTTTTGAGTGGTCAGATTTATCACTGTCTCTGCTCCCTGCCACACTCTTTTCTTTGTTACACCAACAATGTAGAGATGCATGACTTGCCTTGTGGATGTGAGGACATCCACCCAGCCCATGGTTCCCATGAAACATCCCACAATGATGAATTCCTCCATGAAGAAGTTGAGACAACTCAGAAAACCTTTCTTTTCAGTCATTCTATATCCAGGTTTATGCATTTATACCAGCATGCAAGTCATTTCTAAAGATTATATAGTGGGATATCAAAAATAAGAGACATGGACAATTTGTAAAGAACAATTTACAATCTAAAAAATAATGATTTAGATTTTATAATCTTTTGGCTCACCAATATCTTGACCTGCATGGTTGCGAATGTAACATTGCTATTAGAGGAGTCTGTTTATATTCCAATCTTTCTGCTCCCTAATGTTATGACCCTATGGAATTGATGTAATATTCCTTCTCTTTAGCTCCTTAATGGTTAAAATATGTTACCAAACTCTTGAGAGTGATGTGAGAACTTAATGAGAACATGAACATAAGGTATCTAAGACATTTTCAGCTCTGCTTATATTTCATTTCTGAATTAAGAGTTTAAGCTTATGAAAGACAGTTCCCTCTTCAGATAGTTCATGGAATCTCTTTTCTATTGAGACCATGTTCTACAATGCTTAATCTCAAAGGTATGAAGAATGCTGGGTGTGAATTAGATGAATTCTCCCCTACCCATCCTCCATTTCTCAAGGATTAATTGACACCATTTTATTCATAGACAGGATAGCAACCAGCTCATTTATTACCTGTCTACCATGGAGAATCTTACCTGATCCTCAAACCTAATTCTGTATCAGAGTCTCCCAGGAAATGTTTAAAAACATAGTTTCATTAAGCTCTACTGAGTTGGACCATGTGGCACAGGGTCCAGGCATCTGAATTTTATTTATTCTCCAGGTGATTATGATATAGCCAGGCGTTTTTTTTTTAGCTTTCTGACTGTCTTCTGGCATTCTTTATCTCAGATCTTTGCTCCTCACAGTTGTTCATAGACCAACAGAACCAGAAGCACCTGAAGGCTTAATAGAAATGCAGAATCTCAGGCCACCTTGTGCTTACCATCTCGATTTTAACTCCAGGATTTCTGTGCACACTCAAGTCTGAGAGCGCTGTCTGTGACATAGTCTCCTTACCACCCACACCCTGTGCAATCCCCTAGAGTCTGAAAAGTACTTAGCCAGTTGCCTTAGAACAGTCGCCAAATCTTGACAATCTTTGTTTTATATATGTATATATTTTTGAGAGGTTTTCTGCTATAGAGCGCATGTGCTCGCCAGACAGACAGAGAGAGACAGAGAGACAGAAAGTGAGAAATCACTCCCCCCAGGGGGGATGGCCACGCCGCAATCCCTTCTCTTGCATTCTCCTCTCGGGATCTTGGGCATGCACACACACGTGCCCGGCGTGAGTTTAAGCCACCGGGTCCGGGACTCGAATCGCGGTCAACTACGTGGGAGTCCAGTGACATAGCCATTACACTAACTGCTGGTCCCCTATATATATATTTTTAGTTTTAAATATCTATTTATTTGTTGTTGGACTTTAACATATAGGGTCTTTCTTCAAATATGGGATCTTACTGTTGTAGAAAATCTGTATGGTTTTCTACCAAAAAAAAACTGTATGTTTTGTTTTGTTTTGTTTTTTACTACTTCATAATTGAAACTTTTAACACCTGTTCTTCTGGAGGAGGAATTTATTAATGTTCCTTTGGAGGCTGATATCCTAATAAATCCAACAGAGATAGGTTATTAGACTGTAGTTTGATAACCTGGTGAGCTGAATGAGATAGCAAAACAAAAAGCAAACAGACAAAACCAAAGATACTTCCAAACAGATAAACTACAGTTTTCTTAAGGAAATTCTAAATGGTGTGCCAAAGAGGAAAGCACTTTACAAAAGTAATTCAATATCAAATGTGTATGCCTGTAATTTAATTTGCAGCCAATAGAGAATGAGATGTTATGGAAAGATTGATTTTTCAACAAGGCATAATTATTGCTAGTACATTGGTATTGACTGTATTTGATTCCTCAGTGAGTAAAGAGGTTTCCCTGTACCTAGGGTCTAATTTCTGCAGTTTCCCAAAACATTCTGAAACTTTCAAGTAAATGTATAAAGAAATCTAAGCCAACTATAATGTTAAAAAACAAAAGTCTTCAAACTCTGAAATATGTCTCTATCTTGATTAAATTGGACTAGCTTATATACACTGCAGTTTGCAGGCTAGTACAGGTAACCATCCTGGAGGTATTCATTGTTTCAAGCAAATGGTAATAAATATTTTTTTCCATTGATGAATTTTTCTTTCTTGAAGAAGAGAATAGCTACTTAACTACACTACAAGCAAATCGAAGCAAATCTGTGATATGCATTCTTAATAAAAAGTCACATCTAGATCACTGAAAAACAAATACTTATGTGTATTTTATAATAGGGGCTACATATTGGTTCCTCTTGTAATCACAGGCCCAGCTAAGTACATATCTAAATTGAAATCACCTCACATTTCCATTTCACACACCACTTTCCTATAACCTGCTAAACTGTCCTTATTAAATTTGTCCTTGAAGAGAATGGCTTCCTGTAAACATAAACAACTGAGAAATTAAGTGGAGGGACAGAGTTCAGTTAATTATCGATGGCTATATTGCATTTTATTCAAGTGGAAATTGCATACACATATGTTTTCATTCAAAATGATGGAGGATGCTTTGATTTTTAACATTAGCAAGCACCTTAACATAGTTGCTTCTATCTGAAGAGAAAAACCAAACCAAAACAAACAAAAAGACACAGGTATCAAGGTTTGAATTCGAATGAGAGTTGGATACGATGGTTGAATCTTTATGAAAGAAGAGCTATACCATAAAGTTGATCTTTTCTAATTGTGGTCAGTTATCTAAACTTTAACATTAAAATTATGTGCCCCACCTTCTTACCCACCTATCCCATTTAATTTTGTTCTCGTAGTATAGCACTGACATCAAATGGTAAGTAAACTTGACTCCAAAGATTAATATTCTCTAAGTTATACTGGAACTTGCAGGCATAGAGATAACATTAAAATATCAATTATCCTTGAGTGGGATCCATCATGTTTTTGAAGGATACAGGACATTTTTAAAAAAAGAAAGAAAGAAAGTAATTACAGACTTGTATTACTTTTGTTAAATTTTAATTATTTCAGATACACACGTACATGCACCAACACGCTCACCCACACAAACTAACACAGATGCCCTTGAGATTATTTTGCTCTTTCATTAGTTAATTTAAGAAGTTGTCGATGTATTTTAAAATGCCTCCAAAGCTCTAGACATTTGAAAATCTGACTCTTATTAGCATCTGTGTTAGACACTTGTTCGACAAACTGTGTGCTGCACTATGAAGTGATACTGCACCTGAATAGCTTGGATGCCATACGTTTTTCCAATGACTGGAGATAAAATCTCTGTAGACTTCACAATTGGCTTTTGTGTTTCAGTTTCATATAGAGAATTTCCCCATCTGCAATAACAGGGTGATCAGCTACAAAGAGATGATTTGGGTTCTCCCCACCCTCTAGGGATTGCTAGTAAAATGCAAATGAGAAATAGAGATGACTGAAAAATAAAAGATGTGGAATAGTTCATTATAATTTTAAGTAATAACATGTGTGGTAAAACAAATTGTATTCTTTTACCACTTTTTTTTCTACATATTAAATGAAGTATAAGTCAATAGTCTTCATAAAGCAATCATATGTTTCTAATTTTGGGGGTTTTTTTTTAGAAATTGATAGGGACCAGCAGTTAGCATAATGGCTATGTCGCTGGACTCCCACATAGTCGACCGCAGTTCGAGTAACGGACCTGGCGGCTTAAACACACGCCTGGTGCGTGTGCGTGCGTGCCCAAGATCCCGAGAGGAGAATGGAGGAGAAGGGATTGCGGCATGGCCATCCCCCCTGGGGGGTGATTTCTTGCTTTCTATCTCTCTGTCTCTCTCTGTCTGTCTGGCGAGCGCATACACCCTATAGCAAAAACCTCTTCAAAATAAAAATGATGGGACCAAAAGATAGTGTAATGGTTACATCGCTGGACTCCCACATAGTCGACCGCGGTTCACATCCCGGACCCGGTGGCTTAAAACTCACGCCGGGCGCATGTGCGTGCGTGCCCAAGATCCCGAGAGGAGAATGGAGGAGAAGGGATTGCAGTGTGACCATCTCCCCGGGTGGTGGGGGTTAAGTTTTGGCTTTCTGTCTCTCTTTGTCTCTCCAGTAAGCACACTTACTCTATAGCAAAAATGTTTCTTTAAAAAAAAAAGAAATTGCTGTAAAGACATTTAAATTAATAAAACTATCGATTTCATTGACTCAAAGGGGATACTGAGTTTTTAAAGAAATTTACAGAAGTAAAATTTCCAAAGGCAATCTATCCAATTATAGTTATTTTAATTCACTTACCCATGAGTTACTTTCATCTTTTACTAATTGTTTCTGTTTGGAAATGGATTCTTTACTAAAATAATAGCTGATTATTTGAGAGGCAACACTATTAATAATTAAGACCATTTTCTTAAAAAGTCACCATCTAATAACTATGGACCAAAATAAGGACATAAAAGAAATAAGAACCTAAAATAATAGCTAATAAACAAAAATTTTAAATAACCTTTGCTTTGCATGATTACTATGTTGAGATTATAATACTGCCCTTCACCCCCTAGTGGTGGTTATGGCGTTACTAAAGTGTCAATTTTAGCCCTATCTGAATGGAAAGAACAGAATTTGAAATTCAGGGATAATAATCACCATCACTCAGAACCCATGCTTGCGTGGATGTGATATAAAAGCTGTGAAGGCAATTCAGTGCTGTGATACCCATTGTCCCCTTCTCTTCTGCAATGTGTCCTCAAAAGAGAAATCCTTCTTCTAGTAGTCAATCCTGGCTATCTGTTCACATTTGATATTTCTAGTGTTGTTTGATCTCTTACCAGGCAGTCCAGGAAGGTTCTCATAAAGTCAGAATACGATACAGAGTTTCTAGGATAACTAAATATTATAGCTCTCACACTCCACTGCTCAACTCCCTTTTCCATTTTTTCCCCTCACATGAAGCTAACTTTACAAAAAGAGAAAAAATAATTAATGATCTGTGTGGATGGATTGCTGCCTGCGAATATACTTCCTATTAACAGCAATATGTTGTGAATTTTAAAATAATGCAAACAATGTGTACATTTATTCATGTTTCTGACATGCTGGTTCTAGCAAAGCAAATCTTTCCTAAACATCTTCTCTACCTGTTATTCTGACAAAATTTAGGTGTCACTTGTTTTTTAATAGTCTCTCATAATTATCTGAGGGCAATGATTGACTTGAATTTTTTTTTTCATTTTATTTTGAAAAATAAATCAAAGCTTTTCCTTATTTAGTTGGGAAATTATCAAATAGGCACAAAATATGAGATAGTACATGTTCTTCAGTTCCTTTTTAGGAGTCATATGTCCTAGATATCCAAACATCTTTGAAAAAGCAATTAGAATTGTCATGGATAAAATATTGGGATATTTCAGACCTTTCTCATTCTCATTTCTAACACATATATGCCCTCAAGGTTCTTAAGAACATAATTGTAGTTGAGTTTATATGTGTGTCTTCCTGGTTTTAGCAAAGGACTTTGGGATAAATTCGTCCTACACTCCAATGTGGTAAACAATCTGAAAAGAATAGGTAAGTAGAAAAAAAAAAAAAAAATCACTAAAAGAAAGCCATTTGAGTGCCCTCTTGTGGAATACAGCAGCACTACAGCTATTGAAATAGGACAGCAACTTAAGTATTCCTAGATTGAAATAAGTATTAGGCAGGAAAATAAATTAAAAAATGCTGAGACACAAAAGAGAGAGAAAACAAAGAATTCAGAAAATATTTATTTTAGGCAATTTTTGAAATATAACAAAATCATCTGCTATGAACAATTTAAAGAATAAGATGCAAAAAAGCATCTTGGTTTATAATAAACACTATAAAACACATTATTTGCATTTCACCCCATTATTCTGATGCTACATAAGCCTTTGGCTATTTTTTTAAAAATTAGTTTACCCTAATTAACTTGTGTCAATACTATACAAGCCTGGGGTGCATTTTATAAATTAGTGGTGATAGCCATTTCTACTGAATTGGAAAAATAATGAAGCTCTCCTTATAGTGTGAATTGTGTGGAATATATTTACAATAAAATGTGGTTTACATTAATGAAGATGACAAAAATGTGAGTATAAAACACAACTAGGAATTTGTCTTGTTCTCAATACGATGATATCATTGTTGGGAATTACAGAGGAAGATAAGGTTAGCTAGTGTAAGTTCAATGTATAATGGGAAAAAAAAATAAGAAGTTAACCATTCATGGCGGTCACACTAGGACAGTATGTACGTTCTAAAACATAAGCCTAGACTAACGGAACAACTATGCTTATGCAACTCAGTGTACTGCATATAGCTTAAGAAAGGAGATAAACACACAAAACTACTAGTATGATGGAGGCAAATAACTCTTATTATTTTTTCTTTTAAAAAAATATTCAAGAGTTAGCTATATAGCACAGGAGTAATGTACTGCTCAAGTGAAGCTGGATCCTGCACATCTGCCATAGTGCAAATCCCCAATCCAGTAAGCCTGAAACAGGTTGGCATGTGCGAGAGTGTCTGTGATCCTATGGGTCAGAGGGCTGGAGAAAGGGGGGGTTATGGCATGACTCAATCCTTTAGAAGGTGCTCAGCTTGCTCTCTCTCTCTCTTTAACACACACACACACACACACACTCACCTGTGTATGCACTTACTATCATGAATAAAAACAGTAATTTAAAAACTGAAAGGGGCCACCAGGCGGTGTGGTGGCTAAGGCGCTGGATCTCACGTGTTCGAGTTGCGGACCTGGCAGCTTGAAGAACTTACTGGCCATGTGTGTCATTCCTAAAATCCTGAGAGGAAGAGAGAGGAGAGGAAATTGCTCATGGTTATTCCTCCTGGGGATTGTTTTCTCACTTTATCTCTCTGTCCCTCTGTGTTGAGTAGAAAAACGTGCTCTGTGGTAAAAAAAACAAACAAACAAATCAACTAACTAGCAAAAGGGTAGAGCGAAGACATTTCCGGAATAGTAAGGACTTCTGAAGGTTTAAGCAACAAGAACTGTATCAAAAATTATCAAAATCTAAATCAACTTTGAAGATTAACAAGATGTTTGCAACAATATAAGGAACTTTATTTAAGGAAAACTGCTAAGCATCATGTATAAGAATAAACTTTGTAAGGTTTCACATTTTAGCCCCTCTTCCTAAGTACACGGTAGCCTTGAAAACCAAAAGCTTCACAACCAGGGTGGCTATTAAAGATAGCAATAACTAAAACAGAATGAATGGGCTTGAAGTCATCTAAAAGGGCCCGTCTTCAAATAATTTACCCTACCTGGAAGCTTACTACAAAGGTCTCATTCACAGTTTGTCTTTATTTGACTTGATTCACACCTTGCACAGTGAGAAAAATCCTCACTGATAGCATTTGTTTTGAAAAAAAAAAATCCATCAACAGTTGCTCAGCATTGCAGTTGCCTAATGCAATTTTACCAATTGGACAAATGAGAGGTTGGGTGGAAATTTAAAAATTTGGGAAACAAAGTATTCATAGGGAACTTTGAAAAGATTCTACATATTCCTGGTATTTCTGGACATCTAGAAGGCCATATATCTTGTAGGGTTGTGCATATGGCCAGGAATTATCAGAGATCACTGTAATCTCTCACATCTGGTTGATCTTGAGTTTCTGCAAAAGTACAAAGTGAAGATTAATCTGAAACTATTAATCAAGCCATGGTCATGCTGGCTGGTGAAGGCAGCCAGATCCAACATGGTTGACTCCGCAGTTTGAGTCCCAGATCTGATAGTTTAAGAAGCATGCTGGTATATATACATGTCCGGCTATGTCCCAAAAGAACAATATGCAGGAGAAGGTATTGCGGTATTGCATCATGACCATTCCTCCCAGGGCTGCTTTCTTCTCTTTGTCTTTCTCTCTCACCTTTCTTTTTTTCTCTGTTTTTCGGTCTCACTCTGGCAAGTGCATGCACTCTCTAGAAAACAAAACAAAACAAAACACAATGAATGAAATTGGACCTCTACTTCACTCCACATACAAAAATTAGCTAAAAAACATTACAGAGCTAAGACGAAAATTCTTGGAAGAACACATAGGACTAAATCTCTGAAACCTTGGATTAGGTAACAGTTTCTTAGGTATGACATCAAAACCACATATGACACACAAAGAAAATTGGTATTGGAATTCATTAAAATGAAAAGTATTGAGCTTCCAAAAAAAACTATCAAGAAAGAGAAAATATGGCCCATAGAGTTAGGAGAAAACATTTGCAAATGATAAATCTAATAAGGGACCTGCATCTAGAATGTACAATGAAGTCTTCAAAAAGTTCATGAAAATGTGGGACCAGCAGTTTGTGTAGTGGCTATGTCACTGGACTCCCACGTAGTCGACGCGGTTCTAGTCCCAGACCCGGTGGCTTAAACTCACGCTGGGTGCGTGTGCACACATGCCCAAGACACTGAGAGGAGACTGGAAGAGAAGGGATTATGACATGGCCATCCCCCCACTGGGGTGATTTCTTGCTTTCTGTCTCTCTGTCTTTCTGGAGGGCACACGTTCCCTATAACAAAAAATAAAAAAGAAAAGAAAACAAAACAAAACAAAAACAAATAAACAAACAAAAACAAAAAAACTCTCAAAAAAAACTATGCATATATTTCAAAAATTTTTGAATCAATTCAAATTAGTAATTAAATTCCATGTTCCACAAACTTTGAAGTCCCCTCCTATAATGAACTCTTATGACTCAAAAATAAAAAGTAAAAAAGTTTACATTTATATCTTTATTTGTTTCCAGACATCTAAAATCCTGAGTTTACACTGATAACTTGAATTCTACATCAACTCTAGAGGATTCAGTCTAACTTTCCTCCTTGATTTTGACTAACCTCTGTATGCCAAATTATTTCATGAATGGCCTTTGTAGGTCACCAATCTACCAGTCATCAATCATGTTCTCCCAGAAGATGTACTGAGGTTCTTGCCTAGGGTCTGACATCTCACTAGGGAGCACTGAATTATCTTCTCAGGCTTTGCTACCCTGTAGCCAAACTTCTTCTTACAGCACACCCCAGCATTGATCTCCATTTAACCTCTGCAGCTTGTGCCATTCTGCCACCAATACCTCTGTGCAAATATCCCCCTCACCACAACTGGATCCATGTCACTCTGGATGAGTGATCACCACCCCTCTGTGCACATGCCCTCTCGTTGACAGCTCACCCCACTCTAGGCCAAAGTCTTCCCTGCTCTCACTTTCCCATGGATGTGTTCCTCCTTCTACACAAGTGCCATTACTTGTCGTTGCCCACTGACGTTACCTCACCTTGCACCCCAACCTTCCATAGAAGCCCTCATTTTCACTATACATATACAGTCATGATAATTGTACATATTTATGGGGCATGATGTGATGTTTGATTCATGTCTATAGGGAGTAATTATCAGGACGCAGTAATTGAGAGATCCATCTTAAACATTTATTATTTCTTTGTTGTTCGATCATTTAAAATCCTGTCTTCTGGTTATATGCATAATACATTGCATTATTATCTATAGTTACCCTGTTGTGCATGCAATGGCTTTTGTATTGAAATTTTAAGGAAGAAAGAGAATGCAAAAGGAAAAAGGAAGAGAAGAATGGAAGAAGCAAGACAGGGAGAAGAGATCATTTTATTTATTATTTATTTTAGAAAGAAGTTTTTGCTATAGGATGTGTGCGCTCGCCAGAAAGACAGAGACAGACAGAGAGACAGTAAATGAGAAATCATCCCCTGGGGGCATGGCCTCTCCTCCATTCTCCTCTCGGGATCTTGGGCATGCATGCACATATGCCTGGTGTGAGTTTAAGCCACTGGATCTGGGACTCAAAACATGGTCTCCTACATGGGAGCCCAACGACATAGGCATTATACCAACTGCTGGTCCTGAGAAGAGATCGACATAGGCATTATGCCAACTGCTGGTCCTGAGAAGAGATCATTTTAATCTAATAAATATTCATAGCACACGTGTAACCTGTCTTTCTCTTCTCCATTCCCTGACAGCATTCTGTCCACAAGAACCCATCTTATGACCTATTTATTTAGGTTCTTTATGTGCTGGGAGATAATTAGCAAATTCCATGAGGTAGTACATGTCACTCTTATTGTCACATTTTACTTATTAAAAAAGTAGATTTGAGTAAAATAATTTTATGGCAGTTCCAAGGACAGCAGATGTGATATTCTGTAGCAAAGGAGCATCCTAAATTTTTAAACACCCATCTAAGTCACTTCTAGCTTTTATATGAGGTAGTGCTGCCGAGGACTCTGTGCTACTCTAGCCCAGCAGGAAAGGGTTCTCTCTCTGCCTGTAAGAGCTCGGACCTCTTTAAACTGAACTTCATCTTACTTCTTATAAATCAAGAAAGCATCTATAATATGTGGAGGGGAAAGAATATAGAAAATTAAGATTATTGGCATGATTGGGAAATTGAAAAACTGTTTGTTTTCACAGCAAGTGTATAACTCGTCTTTTTTTCTCCAGTCCGACAGCGTTCTGTTCAAAAGGACCCATGCTATTACCCATACATATACATGTATATTATGTATAACATATGCGTGTAAAAAATGGGAAAAAATGAATTTACCTGCCCTTGCTTTGTACCATAAGTTCTGCTGAGTATGGCCTAGGGTTGCTTCTCTCTTTCTCTCTCTCATTCTCTCTCATCTTTAGCTCTTTGTTTTTGTCTGTTATTGGAATCTGTTCTCGGTTCCTGCTGTACTTTCTCTATCCTGCTAAGTACCAAAGGATGACAGAAACTGCACATATTGTAAAACACCTGAGAAGCAGAGGGAGGTTAGCTACCATTGTCTTGTTTTTAAATCGTACTTGGGACTGGACAGGTGCACACAGAAAATCCTGAGTTATGTTTATCTGTTATCAGAAGAAAAGTAAGAAAACCCATCTACTTCACCAGCTGGCTCGGTGAGTGGTGCTTTTCTGTGTGACTCCCTCGGTGTGTACGCCTCATCATTGTGTACATCTGCCTTTGATCTTCAAATTGGTTGACAGGACAAAATCGGTGCTTTTTGGTTCATGTGAGAGGATTGCTAGAAGTCATGCCTATTTGCCATTTGACCCCAGGAGAGTTAATTCATGAGGCGCTGAGTGATTTACACATGGGAAGATGATTTTTGAGAAACACTTGAAAAAGAGCTAAATATTTCAGACTTCAAATTGAAGGGAAAAAAACGACATTAAAATGCTGAATCAGGAAGTTGTTTATTAAAATGCATTTTAGCTTGCAATGTATTAAATCAGCCATTCTGACTCGCTCCATGAAAAAAACTAGCTCTGTCTGTCAATTATTCTATATTCACCAAAAGTCTTGGGAAGTCACCACAAGCATTCTTGGACATAATCGATTTTAAACTTTGTTCATTTTAAAGTGTTGTTTTTGCAAGTGAAATCAGTTGTTTTGACATTGCTCATATTTTCTGGTCTAACTAGTCTGACACATACATCATGTGGCTTTGGACATAGAATTGAATTTAGAAGGACAAGATAAGGGCTCCAGTGGGATGTTGTAAGAACACGGATGAGGTGAATGAAGAGATCTGAGTGGCTGCTGATAAGAAAGGAGGGAAAAGGGTGGACTACCTCGTTTTGCTTCAGAGCAGGTACAAGCAACACTGGGCCAGGTACTGACGGCCTGGCTTCACTAACACGATCTGTAATCAACTCTGAGAATAAACAATTTGGAGGGTGCTTTCCTATATTTCTTTAGTAATCATATATTAATCTTCTTGTTGCTGAGGTGCAGTGACAATTTTTATATTATTGTTTTCCACTAAGTAAAATCGTAAACTTTACCTGTGGTAAGATCATAGGTAGTATGTCCTAGTCTCATTTTATATATAGCTAGCTACATGGGAGCCCAACTAGATAGATAGATATAGATATAGATAGACAGAAGATATAGATATAGATAGGTGTATAGATATGTAGATGTATCTTTTTTAAATAATTACTTTATTTAACTTTATTTATTTATTTATTTATTTATTTTTATACTTATTTATTTTATTTTTTATTTATTCATTCATTGATTTTTAAAATTTGACCAGAGAGAGGCAGAAGATGAGAGTGAGAGAGAGAGGAAGTGAGAAAGCAAGCCACCAGGTCCAGGACTCGAACTCTGGTCAGCCATGTGGGAGTGTCCAGCGCCTTAACCACCACGCCACCCACTGGTCCCCTTTTTTATTTAATTTTAACCAGAGAAGGACAGAACAAGAGAGAGAAAGCTGCCCGATCCGGGACTTGAACCATGGTCAGTCATGTGGAAGTCCAGTGCTCTTAACCACCATGCCACCTGCTGACTCCTTCATTATATATTTTGGTCTCTTTTTGTCATACTTTTTATCTTATTATTTGGATAAATCATAGGTATATAACAGAAAGGAAAGTTACAGTCATTTACAGAGAACAAACTATATCCCATAAACCTTTTAAAATTTATGCTTTCATATATTAAGCCTCTGAAAACAACAATAGCAACAAGGAAAAATAAAATGAATGGAGCCTCTGGAAGCTGCTGGGAGGCCTGAAGGAAATACAAGGAGGGAAATGCTGGATTAATGGAAGTGATAGTAAATAATGGATGAAAAGAGGAAATAGAAAAACATTCGGCACCATTCTGGATAAACCTGGAACTCGGTGATTTTTTCTTTTAATTATTAAATGAGCAAGAACAAAAAACCCTGATGTTGTGTTATGAGATTTGTAAAGCTGTGTTTATTTTTGGCTTTGATGAAGAGGCATTGTGTATAAGAGTGGCACAAGGATTTGAATCAAAGGTATATAAATTATGTCCCATGGGTCAAATAGGTCCAGAGTATGTGTTTGTAAATAAAGATTCTATTCAAATTTGGGTTCCTGGGTTTTCATATTATCTCTGACAGCTTTTATACTGACATCAGAGTTTAGTTGCGACAGAGAACATAAAATACTTATTATCCAGTCCTTTACAGAAAAATTCTCTAATTTGAACAGAGATAATTAAGGTGTCCCAAATCTCAGCATTATTAAAAACTCTGCTTTAGACATTTTCCCCCTTAATTGTCAGAGGAAATAATATTCGCTCCATGTATTTTTTCCATCATCTTGTGAATAAATATTAATAAGAAAGAGCACTGTGTGAATTTTCTTAAGAAAGAAAGTATTTAACATAATATGATTTTTAACACATTAAACAGATTTTATAATGCTCTTAGGACAGAGCAAATATTCTGGGTTAAAGGCTGAAGGAGCGCAGACTGAGCTGAGAAGTTATATCCGAGTCATAACTCTGTGGATTCTGATTAGTAGGTGTATGCTGTGACTTTCAGTAAAAGATACAAAATAGCATATCCAAAGAAACTGAATAAATAAGCATTTGTGCAGAAAGGAGGCAGCAGTAGCAGGCAAAGATGCTTCAACATCTCCTGCAATTACTGTTTACCCTTTATTCATTAGAGACACTCTCTACGTTGAAGTCCTGTTCCCTATTTTCTTTTTATTTATTTATTTATTTATTTATTTTTCTACCAGAGTGTTCATGTGTTCATGTACTCACCAGAAAGAGACAGATAGACACACACACACACACACACACACACACACACACACAGAGCCCACCCTCCCCATGTGGGATGGTCACATTGCAGTTCCTCATTTCTCCCTCCTGTTGGGATTTTGTACACTCATACACATTGACCCTGTATGGTTTACAGGCCCTCCAGGTCTGGGACTTGGATTGTACATTTAGACTGGCCTTACTGTCTAATTCCCTGATCACTGTCACCTTTCTTCAAGTCTATATGTTGTCTACATTTCAAGAATCTTGTTTAAATTTTAAAATTTTCAAAATTTTCTGTAGCCTCAATGGAGTGGGAAGATTTGAGTTGGAAAAGGAATTGTCCCTTTTGCACTCTCAGGGAGCACTTTATCAGTCAGTGCCTTAACGAGAATTCCTTAACCGTCAATAGAGACATCACGAAACGCATGATTTAGAAGGAGTTTGAGGTGAGAAAACTCCAGCAAACAAAGGAAAACTACTAGGTGACAAAATTTAACTTGGTCCAACTCACAATTTTATTTTGAGATTATATTGACAATGTCACTAAAAAGATCACCTCTGCAAAGGAATACCAGAGTTAGGCGTGAAACAGCACAGGGGAGAGCCTGACAGAAGGAGGTGCAATAGAACTGAAACCGTATGTTCAAAGCCAAGAGGGTGATTGAGAAACCACGAACATCATGGGGCACAGGCAAAGCTCATAAATAGCGATCAAAGAGGGAGCAAGACAGTCAAAGGAAAAACACCAAGTCTCACAGCAGGGCCTTTCTTCAAAGTGATGCTGAGAGAAGTAACGAAGGAATAGACTAGGCGATATATAGCTGACCCAATGAGCAGCCTGTTGTGTGGTGGTGACGGCACCTGGATCCCACATGGCTGCCTATTCAGTTTAAGTCCCAAGCTTGGTGACTTGAGAAAACTGGGTGCATAAATATGCATGCCCAAAATCACAAAGGAGGGAGAAATGGTGGCAAAAGGATTGTGGCATGATGATTCCCCATGGGGGCATGCTTTCTTCAGCACACATAGTCTTTGGCAAAAGCAAGGAAAAAGAGAAAGAAGAAAGAAAGAGAGAGAGGGAGAGAGAGAGAGAGGGAGGGAGGGAGGGAGAAGGAAGGAAGGAAGGAAGAAAGAAAGAAAGAGAGAAAGAAACAGAAAGAGAAAGAAAGAAAGAAGAAAAAGGAAGAAGAAAGAGAGAAAGGAAGAAAGAAATAATAGGAATAAAGAAATAAAGAAACAAAGGTAACCCCACTTGCAGCCTTATAGGATGCTATGAATTTATTCATTTTCTTAAATAATGCAGATACTGGTCCTACAACATGGTGTTGGGAGTTGGTGGCTACAAGCTGACAGTACAAGCTCTGGAAATGAAAGGAATATTTTGAGAGTACACTGCTATGATACTACTGTGAATTTAGAGTCTCATCAAGCAGAAATGATACCTAAAAGTAAAAAGTGGACAGACTACTGCAAGAATTAGATGACTTCCATGTCCTTAGAAGCTCAGTATTGTGTGAATTCAACAGATAATCTAAAGAATGTTTCTCAAGCTTCAGTATGCACAAAAATCACCCAGAGAGATTGTTAAAATCTACATTCTTAGGCCAAACCCCAGCTATTCAGATTCAGTAATTTTTGGTAACATGACATGGATGCTGGCTTTTCCAAGACTATAGGAGTTCCTGGATATGAGGTACTTGGCTTTTAAAATACACAGTCCTGGGAAAACCAGGATAAACTGTTACTCCAGGACTATGGAACATAAATTTGAATTGTGATCAGATTCTTAGGCAATGCTGTTCTGGTCAGCACCAAGCAATGATCCAGTGCACCCAAGGTGGTTCCAAAAGAAACAGAAATTTCAATATATAATAGAAAATTTCTTCTTTAACGAGTCCAAGTTAGAATTTGTGGCTCTGGGAGAGTCAGTATTTTAAACAGAATAGCCAAATAAATCAGTGTTAGGGTTTCTTATAGCTCCTGTCTCAGCTATGTACCAGACACACACATACGCACACACACATACATACACAAAAAATTAGATTGCCTAAATTTCTAGACAAGGCATAGAATGCAGGAAAGACAGAAGTGAGTGTTTTTTTCTTTGATATTTATTTTTGAAGAACTCAAATCACTTTTACTTTTTAGATTGTATAACCCTTGTTTATGTTTACAATCCTTTTCCATCAAAAGAATTCTGAAATATTGTTGATGTTCAAAGGATATGTATGATATTCCCTTTATTTGGAAGTTCTCTGATGTTTTGTGAAGACTATTATTTTTTTCTTTTTTGCTTATTTCAATCTAATTCCCACCAGCTGTCTCTCAAGAATCACAGAAGTTGGGATAACCAAGAGTTTGATGACTCCATGTTCATATCTGAAAAAAGACCACTCTTTCATTCATCCCACACTCTAGTGCACTTATTTTGTGCCTGGTACTATCCTGGGTGATTTATAAAACACAAGAGATCTTTTAAAAGTTCATGTAAAATATGATTTAAGAAAAAATATAAATGTGGATTTCAATTTTTTCATATCAATATAAACATTTTTCTGTTAACCTCTTAAAGTCTCTTCATATCAATTCATTTATTCCCCATAATAAGCCAGTTTTACAATAGAAAAGCAAAAATGTGGAAAGCTGGATAAAGATCATGGAACTGGTTAGTCTTGGGGCCAGAATTTAAGCGCAGTCAGTTCTGACACCAACATTAGTATTGTTTTAAGAGGGCCATTGCCATATTTCATTATACTGGTCTTTCTCAAGTTGTTAGCATCTTGTTAAGAGTTTAGACTTAAATTAGTATGTCCAAAAGAAAAAAAGAAAAAAAAAAAACTCACTTCAATAACAGCCTGAAATTAGAATATCTTGATTACTTTGCCTAAGAATTTAAGTCTAACCTGTTACACAATAATGGGGCTTTGGGAATTTGAAAATCAACAAAATAGAAGGGTGAATAACTATCATTGTAGAAATGTGTTCACTCAGTTGGGACTCTTTCAAATGCAGATAATAAAATGCCACTCAGATCAGATTAGATAAAAGCCTTAATTATTGACCCACACAAATAATTTAAGGAAGAAAGAGAGAGAAAGAAAACTGTAGGAATGTACATCTCAGGAATTATCCACAGTTTATTTATTTTCTTCTCTACTTAACTCTGCTCCTGAGTATTTGTTTCTTCTCTTACAATAGGGACTTCTTAATGTAAGAATTATCACTATTGGCAATCTCATTCTGGAATCTCCAATGGAGAAATGAATATAAATCCCAGGGAAGACCTCTGGTTGACTGTGGTCAAATCAATTGACCTCTATTGGTTCTAATGCTGCTGCCAGGAAGATGACATACAATGCGAAGCATGGTAAGGACAGGACTGCGTTCAACCGGCACCTGCTCTGGCCAGGGACCACAGTCACAGAACTTGGAATGAGGTAGAATGCTTGTCAGAAAAAAATAGTTTACGGCCACATGACATTACTACATTACCCTGTTGTTTAAGAGCTTTCATGTATGCATTCATATGTTTAATGTATGCATCTATATCTATCTGTCTATCCTTACATATTAGAAAGATTTAGCAAAAGAAAACTGTGGAATTTTATTTTTCCCCAACCTCTGCAGCGAAGATATTTTCGGGCTGATTGATCATACTTGACTGGATAGTTTTTGAGGCAGAAGAGAAGTGCTAGGGCAGGAACAAGCTAAATATCTTTCTAGGAAGTGGAGCAGAATAAGGAAGTAGAAATGCTCTTAGAAATGACCTTATATATTTTTATTTGGGACATACCATTGCAAGCCTTTTTCTAAAGCTTTTCTATATTTCACAAATGAAGGTAAATGAGACCAAGGAAAATGAACGATAGCTATCAACTACCAAATGGAAGGGCTAATGAAGGAAGAGAATCTCTGCCTAAAACAGGGTCAAGGTAAGCCATGCGAAACCTCAAGCCCATGTTGGTGAAAAGGAAACTATAATTGCTAACCCCTCCATTAGAGCATATTTGCTTGAGAAATCTGGATGAAAGACAGAAAGAAGGTGAGAAAAAATCTCATCACACAAAGCTGCAGGAATGAATTAGAACAGACCCAGAGACCAATATCAAAAACTATTACTCACTGGTGAGCTCATGCTGGGATGCTTTGACCTCAGTTCCTCTTTAAGGAAAAAAAAAATTCCCTTTATTGGTTGCTTCAGAACAAAGATTCTTCAGCAGAAAAACTGTCGGAGGTTTGTAAGGTGTTGCCATAGGCTTTAGCACACATGAGCAGAAATCCGTGAAAATTTAGGAACTCTAGAATTAGTATGGACACTGAAAATGGCACAATTAACTTTGTGACACACTTTTTCTGCTTAACACTCAGCCAAGGCCTCTGAAACTATTGCATAATGTGCGCAGCAATCACCTAGAGATCTTGTTGAAATACAGATTCTGGGGTTTAGGTAAGCCTGAGTGTCTGCATTTGGAAGGAACTCCTTGGAATACCCTTCTTGCTAGTCCCCTGGACCCACTTGGACAGAGAGACTCTAAGTGATTCCAGAAAGTCACCAGAATCTGTAACTAATTTTAGGGCCATCTCCCCAATTTCCAAAGAGGTTTGCATTGTAATTAAATACAGCATCAAGATGAATGTGTCGCTGCCATCAATGTCATGGGAATGGCACTCAAATATATTGTAAAGTGACATCTGATTATAACTGAAGGGGTTTTCAAGAATTGGAAAGATGGTCCTCAAGTGAATTAGGAAAGTTAACTCATATTGACATTCACATCAACAGAGGAAAGTTCTTAGATTCACTTCCTGGGCAAGAAATCATAAAGAGCTACAGCAATGACCAGAGTGATGTGGGTGAAATGAGGGCCCGTGGCTGTGGAGCTCAGCTGATCTAGACTTTATAATCACCTGAGTAGCTTTAAAAATACTTGGGACCAGGGACCAGCAGTTGGCATAATGGCTACATCGTTGGACTCCCATGTAGTTGACTGCAGTTTGAGTCCCAGACCTAGTGGCTTAAACTCACAGCCAGTGCATGTGCGTGTGTGCCCAAGATCCGGAGAGGAGAATGGAGGAGAAGGGATTGTGGCATGGCCATCATTTGGGGAGAAGGGGTGATTCCTCACTTTCTGTCTGTTTCTCTCTGTTTTTCTGGTGAGTTCACGTGCCCTATAGCAAAATCCTCTAAAAAAAACCCAAAAACATAGAACCAGTAGATGACATAATGGCTACATCTCTAGACTCCTTTGTAGTCTAGTGGGGTTTGAGTCTTAGACTCAAACTTATAACTCACGCTGGGCATAAGTGCTTGATAACCCAAAATCCCAAGAGGAGAATGGAGGAGAAAAGATACTGTGGTGTGACCATCCACCTGGGGGGGGTGATTTCTCACTTTCCATTTCTCTTTCTCCCTCTGTCTCTCTGGTAAGTGCATGTACCCTACAACAAACAGCTCTCTTTAAAAAGAAAACAAAACAACAACAACAACAAAACTAGTGCTGAGCCACCTAGTAGAGTGTGATTAAGGTAGCTGGATCCCACATGGCTGACTGTGCTATTAGAGTCCAGGACCCAGTAACTTGAAAAACGCACTAGGTTTATGTGCACATATGCTCAAAATCCTGACAAGAAGGAGAAATAGAGGAGAAGAGATTGTGGCATGACCACACCCTGTGGGGAGGGTGGAGGTGCTTTCTCACTTTCACTGTTTCTCTCTTTCTCTCTCTCTCTTTCTCACACATACTCTCTAGTGAGCACACATACTTTCTGAAGAGTTTAAAAACAATTTTTTTTGAATGCTTCAATTCTGACCCAGACAAACTGATTTACTTGGTCTGGGGTTCAGGCTCAGAGCACCAGGATTTAAAACACAATCGCTGATTCCTAGATTCAGTCAAGGTTGAGAATCAGTGCTGGAAGCAGTCTGGACCAACATCATGGCCTTAAGCTGTATTAGCACATTTTGCGTCAGAGACCATCTTCCCACAGAGTATGTTCCAATAAACAAAACCAAAGATTAAACATGGTCAATTACCCTGTTCATTCTTTCCATTAAAATTGCTGCCAAGTTAATGGTTTTGGAAGATTTGTTTGTTCTTACTTGGTTGTATGATTGAGTATTTGGGATAACAAAGGTGATTGTGAGTAAAGAAGGAAATGAAATTCAGTTTCCTAGAGCAAGAACTCTGTCCACTCAGTCAAGTTTCTAATAAAGACAGGATGAATGAGAAGACATGAAAAAATATCAAACACTATTGGAAGGGTAGGGGAAGTTTGGGGTAATAGGCATCACTTTTTCTAACGGTTCTGTTCTTCTCCACTCACCATTTGTAACAACTCCATTTTGATTCATAGTGATGGAAGGAAAAGAATTTTCTTTTTTTTGGCTTATATGTCTGGGAGTTATTCAAAGTAAAGAGAGGTTCTGGTTTTAGTAAGACTATATAGCACATGTTCAACTATAAAAATGCCTAGTAAAGTAGCAGAAAGGGGCTAACACTCCTAAATACAACTTAGGCTCTGAGATTGTCCCAAGAAAACCATGTCCACTAGATTATAAACTTATAAGGGCAGAGATTTTTGTTGTTTTTATTCACTGCAATAGTCCCAGGACCTAGAATCATGCTAGCAACTAAGAAATATCATTAAATATGGAATAAATGAATAATAAGTAGAAACCATCTGTCAAGAGAACAGCCCACCGTACAGAGAAAATATATAAACAAATAAGAAATAGGTTCTGGGCGACCAGAATTGATCATCTAGAGACCTAGACTGTGTAATATAGCAGCTAGGAGGCTCAAGTGGCTACTGAGTGTCTGAAGTGGAGCTAATCTGATTGAGATATGATTTAAGTATAAAATGTACATTGTATTTGGAGGCTTTGCACAAAAAATAAAAAGTTTACTGTGTTCTCATAAACTTTTTATTACACTGACATGTTGAAATGACATTTTGCACATAATAGGTTAAATAAAATACAGTATTAAAATGAATTCCACTGGCCAGCAATAGTGACCCAGTGGAAATGCTAGACTCTGAGATGGTGAGGGCACATGGGAAGGTCCACAGCGTGCCTCGCATGGCCTCCCTGTGCATGCCAGGCTTAGATGCCCATGATCCTGGTTGGCTGAGGTTAGTGTTGAGGCAGGAAGCTCCTGTTCGGATCACCTATTATTCTCTCTTTCTCTTTTCTCTATGTTTCTCCAATGGAGGAAATATAATTTTTTAAGCAATTCATTGGGGCCAGCAGGTAGTAAGTATAGTGGTTATGTCACTGGACTCCCACATGGCCCATTGTGGTTCTTGGTTCAGGACCTAGTGGCTTGAAAATCATGCTGGGCACATGTGTGCGTATGCCCAAAAGCTCGGGAAGAGAACGGGGAAGTGATTGTAGTATATCCATCTCCCTTGCAGGATGATTTCTCCCTTTCCCTCTGACTATCTCTCTGTCTCTCCTACATGTGCACACACTCTATGGCAAAAAACTAAATAATAATAATCAATTGTCTCTTTTCTATTACTTTTTTCAATGTGTCAACCGAAAAATTTAATACTACGTGTGTGTTTCAAGTTCAAGATTCACACTCTATTTCAATTCTATAGTGCTAACCTAGTATAGTATATTATTGTACTAACCTTGCATAGTATTAACCCAGTACTAACTTTATATCTTATCTCAGGCCTCTTTCAATAGGGGACATAGATGATTTCCATCTCAGAATTTCTTTTTTAATTTTTTTTGAGAGGTTTTTTCGCTATAGGGCACGTGTGCTTGCCAGACAGACAGACAGAGACATAGAGACAGAAAGCGAGAAATCACCCCCCACGGGGGATGGTCACGCCACAATCCCTTCTCCTCCATTGTCCTCTCAGGATCTTGGGCATGCACGCACACGCGCCAGGTGTGAGTTTTAAGCCACTGGGTCCAGGATGCGAACCGCGGTCGACTACGTGGGAGTCCAGCAACATAGCCATTACGCTAACTGCTGGTTCTCTCCATCTCACAATTTTGTAATCATAAGTGAGCTACCCGCATGTTTTCTCTACACGTCTATCTACATGTCTATTTCCTACATATATATGTTTTTTAGGCATTTACCCATAGTTACATATACTTTCTTTTCCCTCTACGATTCTGCCAGTCCCAGAAGGGTAAAGGCTTTATTCATTCTTTAATACTATCCTAATGCCTAGAACACTGTCTAGCCTTGTAGGCATTTAATATACATTTCTTGAATGAGTGAATGAATAAATACCCATTTCTATTGTTCAACTGAGAAAAAAAAGAAAACCCAGAAATTCTACCATGACTTCAAATCATCACCAGATTATTCTTTTTAGTGTTAAAAATCCAAAAGAGATCCTGTGCCACTCCTCACCAACACATACCCCTGTCTACTGAAACATACCCTTTTTGGTAAATCGAGGAATAAAGCAGAATTAAAAGCTTTAAAAAAAATCTGCTGACCTCTTCCTTTGTCTTTTCTTCTTTGGTAGCCTTGGGATAAATTTTTTGGTTACAAAAGAAACAATAAAAAATCTCAATTAGTTGGTTGAAATGCAAGCTCACCATAATTAAAAGCTGGAAACTGTTTCAAAATGTCATTTATAATTTAAGAAGCTACACCAGTTTGATTATCAGCATTTCTCCAAATTGGACCAATTAGTCCTTTCTCTAATTTAAGCTATTTTTATCTTTAAAACCAGTACACTGGTAATCAAATTGGAACATAAAGAAACGTATGGGACTTGAAATGCAATATTTATATATTAGGTAAGACAAAGTACAAGTATGGAATGTTGCAGATACTAGTCCCATTTACCATTTCAACAAACAGAAATACTTGGTGAAGTCTGAGCACAATGATATTCTGTCTTCATTTACAAGAAAAAGTCTTTTGAGAGACGAGCAGTTGGCAAATAGCTATGTTGCTGGACTCCCACGTAGTTGACAGTGGTTCAAGTCCCAGACCTGGTGGCTTAAATTCACACTGGGTGTGTGCATGCCCAAGATCCTGAGAGGACAATGGAGGAGAAGGGATTGCATTACAACCATCATTTAGGGAGGGTGATTTTTCGCTTTCTGTCTCTGTCTTTCTGGCAAGTGTACGCGCCCTTTAGCAAAACCCTTTCAAAACAAACAAACAAAACACAAAGGTCTTTTGAGACTTATACACTGAAGTAAGAGATTAGGTGTAGTCAGAATTAGAACTTCAATATCTCTGAAGTTTCAAATATTTTAGGTTGGGCAATTTGACTTTTTTTTTAGGACAAGCACTTACAGTTTGTGTTGACTCATAAGCATTTAAAATGTTAGGAACATATCATAGAAACTTTGCAGAGGGAGTTGAAATAGTTAATAAATCACTGAGAAAACACAAGGTCTGTAGCGTGGGATTTCTCAGCTGGCTTTGCTTCAGAAAAAGAGGCAAATCAGCTGTGGAACTTTGCTCAGATCGCAGTCAGAATTTTCAATTTCAGCTTCAAAGATATGGATGGACTCCAGAAGATAAGCTTCCAACCTTCAAAAATAAAATTATGAATTGAGGAAAATGCTGTAATCATACTAGTGCAGAACCACTGCCTGAAATGTTTAAACAAACAAACAATTGGGAAGTTACTGTAATTTACTTTAGCACCTCAATCCCTACTTCTGGCCCCAGGCACACACACATAGTCCCTTCTCTCCCTGACCTCCACACTAATAGCTTCTCCTTGTCATATGCCTTCAAGGTCCTATTTTCTGCTGGTTGACAGCTAGTTTGGATTAATCTGTATTAAAATCTTATCTTACAAAGAACAGAAAATATTTTAATTAATGTCTTTTGGAGGCATGATTCAGCTGCCCAGCTCTTGCCTAGGTAGAGGAAGTTAGAACCATGGGTCAGACAATCCACAGATTAAACGTAAGACACCTATCTGGAGCATGAGCCTTGTTTAAGCTGGTTTCCTTCAACAAAAGTGCCTGGTTGGACCAAGTACTGATCCAGCCACTTGGAAAGCATCAGGAAAACACTTGTGCTAGTTTGTGTTGAATTGGAGATTGGGAACAAAGATAATAAATGCTAAACTTGGATCTGTGCAAACACTTTTAATGTACAAATTAGGTACCAAAATATAAAATTGAGATTTAAAAAATAAATCCAGAGATTAAAAAAAAA
The DNA here is from genome assembly GCF_000334495.1 of Tupaia belangeri chinensis. Classification (NCBI taxonomy): domain Eukaryota; kingdom Metazoa; phylum Chordata; class Mammalia; order Scandentia; family Tupaiidae; genus Tupaia; species Tupaia belangeri. The sequence continues at coordinate 2,727,411 of NW_006159948.1, forward strand.
ATCTTACATGAAGTGAGTCTCTTTCTGATGGGCATGAATATCTACAGAGGGACTTTATTTGTTGCACAACCTTTTTTCCTCTGCTTTTGGAGGGTTTTTAGAATATTTTAAAATTTAATGCAAAGGAAGGACATTTCTGCTAGAAATGTCCAGTTAGGTCAGTGAGGCTGTACCACCCCCTAGAGCTGGAGCTAGTAACTTTGATTCAATACCTGGTTTATAAGAAGAGTTGCCCTGCCTCAGAGATCTGGTGATTAGAATCTTGCCTGAGCTCAAAGGAATCATATAGCCAAGAGAAGTAGGTAAAATGTGCATACATAAACTGAATAAGCAGACATAACAGATTCAAATGTTTATCAGAACCAATAGAGGCATTTGTCCTCTTTCCTAAACTCTGCATTCCTCATCCCCTTACCCTTTTCTTCATCTAGGGTGAAGGAGTGTAGAATCTGTTCATTTGAAACACACTTTCTAAGTGCAATAAGGCCCCCAGGACCCACACTCCTATAATCTTACTTGTAGTCTGATGTAAAGAAAGTGGAGAGGGCAGTAGGAGTGCTATTCTGAAAGAAACGTTGCTTTAACTTAAGCCTTTGAAGCCCCTGTGGCTACAGCTTGTTGGACATTTCTTACAATTGTCATCATTGCTGCTCCCTGAACTAATTAGAATTGGTCCACATTGATCATGAGATAGCATCTACTGCTATCACTCAGATAGAAGTTGAAAGCTAAAAGAGGAAAGAATTTGAAGCAGAGGTGATACACCACAAAACTGATGAAGCTGCAGGGCCCCTCCCTTATACTAACCTTAGCCAGGCCCTGAAAGAAGCTCTAACAGTATTTTCAATATCACAAGTTATTGTGTAATTCACAAAAGTAGAATATGTCCATTGTACTCTCTTAAATATGCTAATTTAGTTTCATTACAGCTCTGTTCTACCACGATTCTCTTTGTGTTTGGTAATATTGATAGCGACCAGTGGATCTGTAGTCTAGAAAGAGAAATTACTTTGGAAATATTTAGTTTGGGATAGTGGGATATAGTTTTGCAACTAGGATCACATTTAAGTGATCGCTAAAGAACCGAAAAAGGAACTGCTTCTGGGAATATAGCTACCACTCCTGTGCTGATTCTTCCAGCATCCCTTCATGAATATCAGAGCCAGAAGGTGTACTGTGATTCTCTGAAACACACCGGTGGTAGTATGTAACAGAGGATAAATGAGATTTTTGCAATATACATAGCCATTATTTTACATCAGACATTAAACTTGGGAAGTGTAGGATTTGTTTCCCATTGATATCTAGTCAAAAGAGAAGTTTTCTCTCATCAGAAATATTTTCAACAACCATGGCATGTACAATGATAAATGTTGCGTCCCTCATTTTTCTTTTTACAGAAGAAAAGCAAAACTAGAATTTGTAAGAACATCTGTGTTTCAAGTCACAAATCTATGGTATTTTAATAAAAGTAAAAATATCTGTATGTCTTTTACACATCGTAAGAGTTTGAATTGTGTTTAAGAATCTCTGATGCATCTTATCCTGACCAACTCTGATGGTTTCTGATAAAACAGTAGGTTAAGTTTACCACTGACACACAATGAAATTGTCTAAAGAGGCAGATGTTAGAGTGACAAAACTCTTACCTAAGTAAATAATCAACAGTGTAAGTTGTATAAAAGTGATAATAAGTACACAACTATACGTCCTGATAGAAAGTAGTGGCAATTTAAAATTACTTAAGTTGCTCTGGCATATGCTTTAATTTCGGATTAATTGTGTACTTTATCAGAATTATTCATTTTTATATCCAAATTCAGATATGGCAGGAAAAATATTTTAGTGGAAGCCAAAGCACACCTTAATATATTAATATATTAAGCACTCAGAGTAAAACTCCAGCCAAAATCATGATGAGAAGCTGTAGAATTATAATAGTCTAATAAATATAGATAATAAATATAACATCGAGAAATAATGAAAATTAGGAAAAATCGGGGCACTAGCAACCAGGAAAGCAATTACAGAAGTTGAAACTATTATTAAATAAATCATTTTGTACGAACATTAGACATCAGAGCATCCACCAGGTCAATAATTTCTTAATTTTGATGAATCCATTTACTTAAATGAAAACCAGGAACTTTTAATTATGCTCTGCTACAATGAGAAATAGTTTTATTCAATTCTGCTTAAAGAAAGTCAGATATTTTCCAAAATCTAGATCCTAGTAATATTTACAGCAAATCAAAAACAATTTATAATGGCCAAAATAAATGCTTCTCAAAGATTTTTTTAAATGATAAAAATGGTCGAATTTATGTATGATAGCCCAAACCAAAACCAGAGGTTGCATGTATTATTTTATTTGTGAACTTCTTCTGGTGATATTAATGTTATGTGACAACTCAAATTTTCTGGATTCAAAGTGCTTGAGACCACTCCACAAAGACTAAGCAGATTGCTTGCTTGAATTTAATGTACATAAATTACAATGCAGCAGGATAACATCAAAACCACACAAGAAAAGATAATGTTGCTTTTAAAATGCTCAAAAGACTAGTTCAAAATACTACATTTTTAAGTGAAAGAGCCTTGTCCTTCAGGTATTACCATAAAAACATGCAAGCTTGGAATAATGAAATTCCATGACTAATTTCAAATTGACTGTCTTGGTTTCTTGAGAAAAATGGTAAAATGTAACCAATTGGACCCAAAGAATTGATCAAAATAGTTGGAAACCCTTACAAAATAAACTAGCAAATAAAGAAATCAAACATCTAATATCACTTCATTGTTATTGTTATTCAATAGATATAATAACCACATGTTATTAGACATTATGGGGTATTTCTGCTATAAAAAAAAACCCTGCAAATGATTGTCATCTTTTTTACCATCTGAAGAATATATATTTGTAATGTTATTCAACAAAAGGAAAGTAGTTCCAGAGAGTTCTAATCAGCGGCTGAACAACATCTTCCAAGATGTGGGATATGATCTTCAGCCCCACAGAGCCTGGAGTTGGGAACTGCTTCAGTATTTGCAGTCTTTTAATGTTTCCTTTAGAGGTCTGTCTTGATAAATGCTCTTGCCAGCTGTTTGGACGTCTTTGTATATGTTTGGTTGGTGGTTAAGTTGTGTTTTGGTTTTGAAACTAAATGTAATAAGAGAGAGTCTTTTATGAAACTGCTGTAAAATGTAAAGGATTTTTTGAATACTGGAAAGAGAAATCTGAACAAATTAAGAGGCAAAAATGTATTTAAATATTAAGTTCAAATACATTATTTCAGTATGGGAAGTTATGTTTGAATAATTTAATAAAAAGTGAAAAATTACAGACCTCTGACTAGGATGCACATGAACAGTACCCCTTTTGTCTTTTAAAAACGTATTTGCTGGGACCAGCAGATGGGCATAATGGTTATATTGCTGGAATCTCATATAGTGGGCTGTGGTTCAAGTCCCAGACGTGGTAGCTTAAAACTCACTTTGAGCATGTATGTGTGAGTACCCAAAATCCTTAGAGGAGAATGGAGGGGAGGGAATTGCAGCATGACCATCTCCCTTAGGGGGGCTGATTTCTCGCTTTCTGTCTCTCTCTGTCTCTCCGGCAAATACTTGCACTCTATAGCAAAAATGTCTTTCTAAAAAAATTATTTACTAAAGCATTGGAAAATTTTATGTAATTTAAGTAAAATAAGAAGTAAAAGCACTAAGGGAATTAATATAAATTATGTTGATATAAAGGAAAATGAGCATAAAATGTTCAAATTATATCAAAGAAATATTTAAAATAATAAACTTTTTAATTGTTATTTAGTTTTTATTTTTGGTAGTGGTTTTTGCTTTAGGACACAAGTGCTCTCTGGAGAGATAGAGAGAGAGAGAGAGAGAAAATTATATCAAAGAAATATTTAAATAATAAAATTTTTTGTTGTTAAAAAAATTAGAACTATAGCAACTCATCCAATAGGAAGCAGAAAATCTGTAGAGCCCTATCACTATTAAGGAAATTAAATTAATTATTTAAAACTCCTCCAAATGAAATCTCCAGGTCCAGATGGTTTCACTGAAGAATTCTGCCAAATGTTTACAGGAAAATCTACATCAATTAGTCTTACATCTCCCAGCAAACAGGGGAAGAGGAACACCTTCCAATCCATTTAACAAAGCTAGTATTACCATTTTATAAAAATCGAAGGTATGCAAGAAGAAAGAAAAGAAATAAAGATACATACCAGTATTCTTATTAATATACACCAACTATCCTTAACGACATAATAGCAAATAAGCTTCAGCAACATATAGAAAGAATCATTCTTTTTTATTTATTATTTTTAAATGATATTACATGTGTTTATAACGAGTTGTGAAAAATCAGATAAAATTTTTTAAGTTATCAGTAATGAGAGAATTTGAATTAATCATGCTAGAAGAAATGCAGAAGTATTTTTCTACTTCTTCTATAAATCATGAAGTGGCAAGATCATTGTTTTATGAGGAGGGACTGAAAAAGTACAGTTGTAGGTTTTGAAGAGAAAAATTATTAAACAGGTGAGTAGGGGAAGTTGATTAATAATACATACTGTGGTTTTGGAGTCAGAGAATTTATAGCAAAAATCTGTCTAGAAGGGAAAAAAATGGGAAAATATCATGGACTAGGTGACTTATAAAGAGAAATTTCTTTTTCCAGTTCTGGAGGCTGGGAAGTCTGAGATCAATGTGCCAGAAGATTTTGTGTCTGGCGAGGGTCTGCTCGCTGATTCACAGGTGCCCATCTTCTACTTGTTGATATAGCTTCACATGAAAGAAGTGGCAAAGAACTTTTCTGGACCCTGTTTCATAAGGGTACTTACTGATCCCATTTGTAAGATCTCTGCCCTCAGAATGTAATCATCCCCCACAGACACCATACTCAACTTTCTCTTAGCATCAGGATTTCCATGTATGAATTCTGGGGAGACACATTCAGACCATATCACATGGAAAAAAAGTAGGAGACACTGATTTCCTTATGAACTACTTCTTAATTTTCTCTTTCC
>NW_006159948.1:2732477-2745963 GCF_000334495.1 Tupaia belangeri chinensis
CTTTCCCTAGTCAGAAACCTGCTCCTGGCACCACCTCTTCACAGTGAGTCAGGAGAGGCCAATTTTCCCTTTCATAGGAAGCTTGTGATGTTCCACTTGGATGGAAACACTATTTTTAATCTGTATGTCTGCCGCATCTGCACCTCAATTATGAAATGCTTGACTTTATTCCATTCTTCCTTCATTGTACATCAGCCACAGGGCTCCTGAGTTCCTTAACCCCAGGGCGAGTGGCTATTATCAGTACAGGATGCGGTAATAACAAGAGGATAAAGGTAGAACGCAGTGAGAGGACTTTGAAAAGAAAATCCTCATTCATTCGCTCATGAATTCATTCATCCAGCCAATAGATATATGTTAAAAAAAACTTTTAAGTTTCAGGTCCCATCTAAGACAGAGGTGAGACAACCAAAAATAGCACCAGGTTTTCAAGCCTTGATAAAAGGAACCAGTAACTAGTGAGATCTGGATTTTCAACAACTGGCTTATTGTGACTGGTGAAAATTAAACCAAGAAGTCTTTTTTGTTTGTTTCCCTCTTCTTATTCACCCGCTCTCATTTCTCTAAAGACCACTATGGCAAATGGCTTAGAATGATAATGTGCTCGATTATACTAAAGGCAACTTGGATAACCTTGAAGCAACATTTTCCAATTTCTGCTTCTCTCTCCTCTACTCCATTTGCAGATATCAGTTTCACCCACTGTCCCAGCAGAGTAACAGTCCTGAGAGACCACCATGAAATTTTTGGCTATAGACCTAGAGGCAATAGTCATATAGGTTCTAGTAGTCGCCCACTGAAATGTGCACGAGCTCCCCCTCACTTGTGCTTCAACTGGTGAACCTCCTTGGCATTTCAGCATCCCCTCCAACCCGCGGCCAGTGCTGCAGAGCTTCAAGAAGACTGGTTAGTGGCTTTTATCTAATTTTTCAGTTTCCCTTGATGGACATTCACTGATTCCCTCTGTTGGTCCAATTCCTATAGTAAGTCTCTATCCTGTAATACTCATAATGACTTTCATTTCCATATTGAATACTCACAAATATAGTTATTGATAACAGCAGTGGTTCCAAGAAAATAAAATCTTGAAGAAAGGGATCTGAAATCAGTTTTCTCATCTGATTAAATATAAATCCATGAATTACTTTACTTCAATGGTAAGTCAAATTCTAGCAGTCTATGGCATATAATCACAAATAATACTTAAATCACCTGTAGTTGCCTAAGATCAAGTACCCTTAGAATGTAAAACACTGAAAGAAATAAATTTGTTAGGGGAACTGAAAGTTTTAAAAACTGTCCACTTGGTTGGCTGCTTTTACAAATGCTGGAGACCTAAGAAAAGAAATGGATGAGGGACCAGCAGTTGGCGTAATGGCTATGTTGCTGGACTCCCATGACCGTGATTCGTGTCCTGGACCCAGTGGCTTAAAACTCATGCTGGGCGCGTCTGTGTGAGTCCCCAAGATCCTGAGAGGAGAATGGAGGAGAAGGGATTGCAGCGTGGCCATCCCCCCTGGGAGGTGATTTCTCACTTTCTGTCTCTCTGTCTGTCTGGTGAGCACACGCACCCTATAGCAAAAACCTCTTCAAAAAAATAAAGAGAAAAGAAATGGATGAGTTCAGAGTGTTAATCGCCTATATCAAGGTCCAGTTATAAGTCATACAGTACCTAAGATTTCCCTGAGAAAAAAGATTTCCTGATGATACAATGATCAAGATTTCTCAAAACTAAATTCCAAAGGCCTTCTTATGTTAAATTTTGGGTATTGATTGAAAAGAAGTGGGACATTAAAAACTCTGGGATGGGGCCACAGGAGAAATTTCCAGTGAATTTAGAGTCTTTAGTCTCTACTTTGGTCAAGCATCTTTTGTCAATGGAAGCATTTTTTTTTTCTCTATCTGTTGAGTTAATCTTCCCTTATCTTAAAAATTTATAATGACCTTCTTTTTTGTAGTTTTCTTGCAGAAAAACTCCTTCCTTATTATTCACCCTCATCATGTTTTTAGCTTAAGAAAAGATGCAGGCTATGAATCATATACCATACAATTCACTCATTTAAAGTATTCTCCGTGGCTTTTAATACAGTCACAGAAACATGCAATTTTAGAATATTTGCTTTAAAAAGATTGCAAGAGGCTCTGTGTACTCACCAGAGAAAGACAGAGAGACACAAAGGAGCAGAGAAAGCACCCTCCATAGGGAGTAGTCATGCTGCAGTTCCTTCTCTACTCCTCCATTTCTCTCTCTCACTCTCTTTTTTTTTTTTTTACAATTTTGAGCATATATGTATACATGCCCAGTGTATATCTCAAGTGTCTGTGTCCAGGATTTGAACCACTTGGACAATCATAAAGGATGCAACCCCTTTAAACATTAGGCCATAAATTAACCCTAGAATATTTTCATTATCCCCAGAGAAACTCCTATTGTTTAGCTAAAACCCCTCCAATCCCACTATTCCTTTGTCCCCACTCCCAAGAACTAGTTACTACTAATCTACTGTCTCTACAGATTTGTCTATGATAGACATTTCATACAGATAGAATTATAAAATATGTGGGTTTTTTTGACTGCCTATTTTCTCTTGGCACAATGTTTTCAGGGCTTATTTATGTGGCATGATACATGTAGCATTTATCAGTTCTTCATCTCTTTTCACTGCTAAATAGTATTTCATTTTATGAACATACCTTGTTTTATTTATCCATTAATCATTTAATGGATGTTTAGACTGTTCCAACTTATTGGTTATTGCAAATAATTTTGCTATAAACATTTGTATACATGTTTTTGTTTGGACCTACATTTTCTTTTGGGTATATTATACTTAGGAGTAGGATTGCTGTATCAAACGATATTCAAATGCTTAGGGAGATTAGAAGGCTGGAGTTGGTTTATGGTGAGAACTGCTCACTTATATACTAATCATGTTGCAAAGGAGTTTCCAGACAATGTTCTCCTCACTGTAACCTTCAGGAATAGATTGGGGAGGGAGTCCCATTCTCCTTGAAGAACTCTGTAGTAGGTCTCTATAATCTAGAAATGAGAAGATAAATTGCTACCATCAAACTGACGTTTCTGAAAAACAAAATGATGAACTTGGAGTAGTAGAGGCTAAATGTTAGTACCCAGTTGTAAAAATCAAGGTTGTAATAATTTATTGGATTGAGGAAAACCAGTAATCAGAGTTATTTGACTTGTAGGAAATACTAATCATGGTCAATTTTATTATTGTGAAAATAACGAAGAGGTGGGCTGCTGTTTCTGTTTGTCCTGTTACTTAATATCTGAATACCTGCATCTGCGTAGATTTACAATATTAGAGTTTTACTCATCTTGTGGTTTAGAGGCCTAAGGTTCAGGGGCTATACCTGGTGAGGGCCTTCTTGCTAGTGGATAACATGGCAGAAGTTGTCATCTGATGACATAGAGCACATGTGTCTGTGTCCATGTGTCTCTGTTCCATTCCTTCTCCTTATAAACCCACCAGGATTCAATCATCATTATCTGACCTTAATTCTAATTACCTCCATTGACCTACCTCATAATCTCATACTCTGATTGAGTCTTTACATTCTCAACACCACCAAAATGGTTCCCAAAATTTTAACACGTACTTTTTTGAGGGCCACATTCAAAACATAGCTCCAGCTTATTTAAAGTCATCCTTAATTTGTATGAATTGAAAACCTCTAAGTCTGAGGAATAGAAGACTAATTTAAATTATCACAATAGACAGTCTCATGACCTCAAACGATTTCCAGTTTATAGTCTCAGAGTCTCTTGAAAAAAGTGAAAACTGGTCACCCTAAGGAAGAACTCTGCTACATGGCCAAAATACTAAGCTGAAAACCTTCCTCCTACTCTTCCCCAAAGAAATATGCAGAAATATAGAAGGGTGATTGTGTACATGGAAAGACAAAATAACTAGACCTTTGGCGACTATTGGGCATTGACTCTGAGCCAACTAGTTTTTATTAAGGTAAATGTCCTTGGGGGTCTATCAATCAGAATGGGAATATATGAAAGTGAGCTGATGAATGGAGTTTTGCCCTAGCTATATTTCCCAGAGTGCCAAATGGATCTCCAAACTCAATCTTTTTTTTTCTTTTTTCTTCTATTTCCTTTTCCTTTTGAGAGTTTTTTGCTATAGGGCGCATGTACTCGCCAGAAAAACAGAGAGATACAGAGAGACATAAAGCAAGAAATCACCCCCCAGGGGAGATGGCCACACCACAATCCCTTCTCCTCCATTCTCCTTTTGGGATCTTGGGCACGCATGCACACATGCCCAGTGTGAGTTTAAGCCACTGGGTCTGGGACTTGAACAGCAGTTGACTACATGGGAGTCCAGTGACATAGCCATTGTGTCAACTGCTGGTCCCCCAGGTCATGAATCTTAAAAGCCCTATAGGAAAATTGTCACACCCTGTGAATATACATTAGAAGTAAAATCTTGACTTTGTTTATTTAAAACATTTACCAAAAGGAAAATACCCCCAAATGCTACCCAAACATCATCCATGTTAAATCATCTTATATGTAAATGCCATTAAGACTGTAAAAGAATATAAAGAAGAGAGTTTAAAAAAAAGAAAACTGAAATATTAAAAATACCTTGTATTCTTACTGATCCAACTTCAAAAACCAGAGTATAAGAAAATAAGAGACAATTTCTTCTAGTTTAGTGTCCATGGAGGCCAAGTTTTCAAACAGAAAGCTTGCCAAAATCATTGCTATCAAATACTAAGGATTCAGTAATTTAAAAGAATAGAGACAACTTTTTTTTTTACATTTTTCTAAACAAATAATTATAGGTTTAATGGTCTTTTAAAAAAAAAAAGCATATATCTCTACACAATTAAAAAAAAATGACTATTCAAAATTTCCCAGCATTTCTGATTAGTTCTTTGTCTTATGGTTATAAAATTTGGCTATTTAAGCAGTAAGTAATGACAAAGCACAGTTATCCGCAGTGATAAATGCTGAAAGTTGTAGGTCAACTCCATGATGTCAACATTCCTCTTTCTGGGGAGGCTGTGATTTCCTCCTGCATCACAAGTGTGTGCACTGCTAGAAGGGCGACTTTCCTGAACGGAGCCCAACTCCACATATGCTGCTGCCTGTGAGTGCCACAGCAGGACACTGATTTTCCTCTGGCTCTTGCTGGGAAAAGAATCTTTTTTCACCAAGTCCAGCATCAGGACTTGCTACCATTAAAGAAAAGGCCTTTTCTTTTTGGTTATTTTCCATACATCACTTTTAAATAACCCCCTCGCTGCACATCTTGGTAATAAAGCTGTTCAATTGCAAGCAAAAAGAAAGGGAGGGGTAGAGTTTGCCATGTTTTTCACATTAAATTTTAGATGCGTAATAAATGTTTGCATGTTTACTTTTGCTTTCATGTTTAATAGTAACAGTACACCCATGCTTGCTCAGTTCTCATTCATTTAAGAATTGATTGAAAAAATAAAATAAAATAAAAGGGAACCAGCAGTTAGCGTAATGGTTATGTCGCTGAACTCACACGTAGTCGACCGTGGTTCACATCCCGGACCTGGTGGCTTAAAACTCATGCTAGATGCGTGTGCATGCGTGCCCAAGATTCCGAGAGGAGAATGGAGAAGGGATTGCGGCATGGCCAGCCCCCCTGGGGGGTGATTTCTCGCTTTCTCTCTCTCTGTCTCTCTCTGTTTGTCTGGCAAGCGCACACGCCCTATAGCAAAAACCTCTCCAAAAAAAAAAAAAAAGAAAATTGATTGAAAATCTATTATGTGTTGTAACCCAGAGTTGGGTCTTGCTTTTTGCCCAGTTGAATGATCCCTGCTTTATATTTGGAGTGTTTAGTTTTTTGCACTGAACATACTTATTGACATGGCTGGTTTAAATTATCCATATTGCCTTTTGTTTTCTATGTATCCTATTGGTCCTTCATTCTTAATATATTTATAAATATGAAGTGAATATTTACAATAAAAAATATTGTTCTAGGGCCAGCATATGGCATAGTGGTTATATCACTGGACTCCACATGGCCAGCTGTGGTTCAAGTCCCAGACCTGGTGGCTTGAAACTCACACTGGGCACATGTGTGTGCATGCCAAGATCCCAGGAGAATGAAGGAGAAGGGAATGCAGCATGGCCATCCCCTCTGGGGGGGTGATTCCTTTTCTCTTTTCTTTTCTTTTTTTCTCTTCTCTTCTCTCTCTTTATATATATAAAATCAGTTATTAAATTAGGTTCTTGGCAAAAAAAAATTAGAACACCAATTTGTGAGGATAAACTCCATTTGTAAGGGCAAACATGGATTGTAGGTAGCCCTGGAGCTGAGGAACAGCTTTGATTTTTGGTAAAATTTGCCAGTTCACAGCTTTCTGGTCAATCTTGGACTGCTCTGAAATCTCGTATTTCTCCTTCTCTGTGTTGAAAATCTCACCTTCATGGTGCCTGGGCTTCCACAGCTTCTTTTTCTTGAAGTAAGCATCATTGGTAAGGTGCTTTGGGGTTTTTGCTTTGCTAATATCAATTTTTGTGGGGATGGCGATGACAGATTTCTGGTGTGTTCTACGCAGTGGAACTCGACTGAGGACCAGCAGTCCAGTTACAAGTAGCAAGCCACAGCTCAGCTGCTCAGGAAAAGCATTCTCCTGCCTCTGTGGTATCCAGTGAGGATGATCAGAATGGTCCCAGGAGTGATGCTGGCTCGCAGCTTTCTCACATGCTGACTGAAGGTTTTTTGCTGTGGCTCAACAGCTTTTGAGGTACATTTTCAGTAGAATAATATCTAGTCCTTTTGTGAAGTTTAACCACCTGGGTACCACCATCATTCTTGTCCCCACCAACTGGTTTTGGGACAGTGGCAAGAACCGTCTCCCTTTTCTTTTCAATCCCACATTTAGTGGCCAAGTATTTCCTCTTGTACATGGCCTCCCTGGAATACATGGCAGATCAGGTGTATCTGCCCATGCCCCAGACTAGGGCTGGCTTTCGGCTGCAATGGGGCATTGTCTTCTTAAGCTTGTTAGCCTTGAGGTCACCCTTTTCAACCTTGCCACTGGCATCAGCCTTCTTGGCTTCAGGTTTCTTCTTAGTATCCTGCTTCACAGCTTTTCCACCCTCTATCTTGTATGGTGGGAAGGTGAACTAGAGGGGTGATTTCTAACTTTCCCTCTTACTGTCTCTCTCTCTCTTCAGTGAGCACACATGCCCTATGGCAAAAACCTCTCTCTCTCTCTCTCTCTCTATATATATATATATATATATGTGTGTGTGTGTGTTTATATATATATATATATATACATACACACACACACATATATAATTTCTAGGGACTTAAATACACATTTATAGTTCTAAGGATTTAAATATACATCATTACCTTATCCTTGTCCACCATGAATTAATATACCACTTCACATATAATATTAGACCCTTAGAACAGGCAATTTCATCCTCCCATTTGTGATTTATTTCATATATTTTATTTCTACTTATATAATAGCCCAAAACTATATTATATTTTAAGTATCAACTGTCATTTAAAGAAAATTTAATAAGAAACTAAATAAGTTGGTTGTCTAATAGTATTTCCAATGATCTTAATTCCTCTCTGTGGACTGAAATTCAGGTATAATGTTTACTTAGCTTGAGAACTTCATTTAGCATTTTTTGTGATGCAAGCATGCGGTCATTTTTGAAAGACTTTTCTCTGTATATCAGACAGGATTATGTGATAAACCTCATTCTTCCTTCCTTTCTTTTGTTTGAAAATTTATATTCCATTTTTTCAGTTTTCATAATTTCTGATGAGATGGCTAACATTTATTGTATTTATTTTACTATATTTGTTTTCTCAGGCTGTTCTTCAAGTAGCCACTTTATCTTTAATTTTCAATTACAATGTTCCTGGTTGCAGTTATATTTGTGTATTTTCTAATTTGTGGTTAATAGCTTTGTTAGATTGATAGACTGATTTTGTTTGCTTATTTTTGCCATAGGTCATGTGCATTTGCTGGAGAGAGATGGAGAAGGAAAGTGAGAAAGTATTCCAGAGAGTGGATGCCCACTCCACAATCCCTTTCCCTCCATCTTCCTCCTAGGATTTTGGGCACATAGACATATGCACCTAGCAATATTTTCAGGCAACCAGGTCTGGGCGTCAAACTGCAGTCAGCCATGGAGGAGTCCAGCTCCTGAACCAGCATGCCACCTGCTAGCTCTGGTTAATTTCTTTTTTCTTTACCAAATTTAGAACATTTGAGTCAATCATTGATTTCTTTACAAATTTTGTTTTATTCTGTGGTCTTCTGTGACTCCAATATTGTATTACAGGTCATGAACATTCTGATCCTATTTTTCTGCCTTGTTTTTTTTAGTCAGTCTTCAAGATCACTGACCCTCTTTTTTAAAAATATTCAATGTTTTGTCAAGATATTTCATGAATATTTTAAAATTTATCTGTCATATTTTTGAATCCCCCCAAATTGCCACTTGGCTATTTTTAGAGCCTCCATTTTTGCTTTGAAGCACTCATTTCTTCTCTTGTTATGTGTTTTCCATTAATGTAATACTTTAACTTGTTTCCATCTTTTTAAATAATTTATGCTATTTTTAGAGCCTCCATTTTTGCTTTGAAGCACTCATTTCTTCTCTTGTTATGTGTTTTCCATTAATTAATACTTTAACTTGTTTCCATTTTTTTTTATAATTTATTATCAGTTACTTCTAAAATGAATCATATATAAGTTTGCTTTAATTGTCTCTTTCAAATATTGATTATGGTTGACAATATTCTGCTTAATCATGTGTCTATGTTTTACTTTATTCCAGATTTTTCATAAAAATAGTAGACAGTAAAATAGAATTTAACAATTCTTGTTTACTTTGTTTTCTCCTGAAATTTAAGCCCTTCACTCTGTATACTGGGTAAAGTGAGGGCGATCATCTTTCAGATTCCTCTTAAATATGAGAAGACATGGTGCTTGACTACAGATTTAATTAGCTTAATTTTAGTTCTGTGCAACAGTTTTAATCAGACCAAGTTCTTCTCAGTGCTTGCACTGAGGGCCTGATTTCTGATTTTTGGTGTCTTTTTATCTGACAGGGTTTCAGGTGATTCTTTCTGGTAGTTTTTTTTTTCTTTTTTCCATTTTTTTCACCCAATAAACTCAAGGATCTGAAAACCCTGAAAAGAATGTAATCTAAAATTTCTACCTTCTTTTATATAAAATTATAGTTTTAAAGGTGAAACCAAGCATTTCTAAATCATGGATAAATTACTTTTTTTCTAAATATTTTGAGTTTCTTTTTGATAAAATGTGTGTTTTTATAAAATTTGTCATTTTAAATTTACATGTAAGCTTAACTGTTAAAAAGAAACTATAACTTCCTTCCATAGTTTTCTCTTGTAAAGAAAGTAGGTATTGGGACCAGCAGTTGGCATAATGGTTATGTCGCTTGACTCCCATGTAGTCGACTGTGGTTTGAGTTCTGGACCCAGTAGCTTTAATTCACATGGGGCATGTGTGCTTGCATGCCCAAGATCTTTTTTTGACTCCCATGTAGTCGACTGTGGTTCGAGTTCTGGACCCAGTGGCTTTAATTCACATGGGGCATGTGTGCTTGCATGCCCAAGATCTTAAGAGGAGAATGGAGGAGAAGGGATTGCAGCATGGCCATCCCCTCTGGAGGGGGTGATTTCTCACTTTCTGTCTCTCTGTCTCTCTCTGTCTTTCTGATGAGTGCATGCACCCTATAGCAAAATCTCTCAAAAATATATAAATAAATAAAGTAAGTATCAAAACACACAGTCTAATAAAGGTATAATCTTTAAAATTTCCAGGAAATTCATTATTTCTAACCATGTACTGATGAAAATAACCACTAGGTATACCAAATAAAAATAATCTTATATCAAAAGCTGTAGGAAATTTTTATTCAAATGAACTAAGATACTCAGGTATAAAATAATCCAATGCATACAAGATCAATCTCATTAAAAAAACCTCATCATAAAAGACTGATTCAATACCATAGAAACACATGAAAATTTATAATATATCATTTTGATAATGAACAATTCTCTAGAATTCATTAAGTTGGAGAAAACAAATAAGGGGCTAACACCTACTGAACTATCTATAAATCATTAAGAGATAGAAAAAGAAATTCATGATAAAGAGACATGAGATCTGAAATATGTACAAAGGTAGATACGTCTGCCCGGCGTATCTAGAGAAATACATCTGGCCTCAAGAACCTGACTGCAGAGATACACATATTTACCATGATTCGAAACCAGATCAGCAATGCATGACAGCCACCACTTTGAAATCATTGTGAAATGAGTGAGCAGATGGAAGCCCTCTCTACATATATATACATACGTAAACGTAGACAGAGAGATTGCTTATTAGACATTACTTTGGAAAGACCTATTATATTTGAGAAGTTATATTTATAAATATGATAAATTAACACCAAACATTTACATAACACTTTCTTAACAGTAAACCCAACAAATACTTAGCTTTTGTAATATATGTTACTGAAAGAGGTTGAATGTAGAAGAAATCCTTTAGAACTGGGATGTCCAGCCTGGAGTCCCTCAAGTCACTGTGTCACAGGTAATACTTTTTTTTTTTTGAGAGGTTTTCGCTATAGGGCGCGTGCGCTCACCAGACAGACAGAGAGAGACATAGAGACAGAAAGCGAGAAATCACCCACCAAGGGAGATGGCCACGCCACAATCCCTTCTCCTACATTCTCCTCTTGGGATCTTGGGCATGCACGCACATGCGCTCGGCGTGAGTTTTAAGCCACCGGGTCCGGGACGCGAACTGGGGTTGATTACGTGGAAGTCCAAGACATAGCCATTACGCTAACTGCTGGTTCCCACAGGTGATATTTTGATTAATAGTATAAATACAGAGGGAGAGAGTAACAATGTCATGATCAAGGACCTAAAATCTGGAGCCAAACTGCCTGGATTCAAATCCAGGTCTTATTATATAAGAACCGTGTTTCTCAAAATATTTAAAACCATACCATTTCTGTTGTTATAGAGTCATAAACAAAATTAAAACAAAATTATAAGAAATATTTTGAACATTACCTTTAAAATTCAGTTGGTTTTTTGGGGGGAGAGGTTTTTGCTATAGGGTGTGTGCACTCGCCAGACAGACATAGACAGAGAGACAGAAAGCGAGAAATCACCCCCCAGGGGGAATGGCCACGCTGCAATCCCTTCTCCTCCATTCTCCTCTCGGGATCTTGGGCATGCACACACAGGTGCCTGGGGTGAGTTTAAGCCGCCGGGTCCGGGACTCAAACTGCAGTCAGCTACGTGGGAACCCAGTGACATAGCCATTACGCTAACTGCTGGTCCCTAAAATTCAGTATTTTGAAGAAAAACTTTTAGAGAGGTTTTTGCTACAGGTCGCCTGCGCTCGCCAGAAGGACAGAGAGAGACAGAGAGACAGAAAGCGAGAAATCACCCCCCCAGGGGGGATGGCCATGCTGTAGTCCCTTCTCCACCATTCTCCTCTCAGGATCTTGGGCACGCATGCACATGAGTCCGGCGTGAATTTAAGTCACTGGGTCCTGGACTCGAACTGCAGTCAACTACATGGGAGTCCAGCGACATAGTCATTACGTTAACTGCTGGTCCCAGTATTTTGAAATTTTGAAAGTTGTTTATTGACTGTTAAGAACTAGAGAGTATGAGCAAAAACTTTTTGATATCTAAAGTAAATGTTTGTCGAAAACTGTAAAGAGAAATAAAATATTAAAAAAATAAATAAAAACTATGTAGGGACCAGCAGATGGTGTAATGGCTACATCACTGGACTCCCATGTAGTTGACCGCAGTTTGATTCCCAGATTTGGTGGCTTAAATTCACACTGGGGGCGTGTGCATGTGTGTCCAAGATTCCAAGAGGAGAATGGAGGAGAAGGGATTGTGGTATGGCCATCCCCCCAGGGGGTGATTTCTAACTTTCTGTCTCTTTCTCTATCTTTCTGGCGAGCACATGTGCCCTATGGCAAAAACCTCTCCAAAATAAAAGAACTGTGTGATCTTGGGCACATTGCTTTATCTGTCTGTGCTTCAGTTTTCTCATTAGTAAAGATCAGCCTCAGAGTTAAATATTAAATGAATTAACCTAGCAAGTGCAAAGCATTTGAAATTGTGCTTGGAATATTGTAAGTGCTATCTTTATTATTATTATTGTACCTAAATCCTGGAAATAGACACTGCGCAATGATGGAGTTCTATTGCTTGTGTTTTTGGTAAGTTCTAAAATGTATTTCTTCCATTGTAAAAAGAACTTTCATGTTTAGTTTATTCTGAAGTCCGGAATAAACAAAATCTTCAATTATTGTAAAGGTGCTTTTTGTAAGAATTGGCTAAGTATTGTGGGTGCTCCTGTTAGGGCCCAAGCTGCAAACTTTACTTTCATTCCAGGATTAAGCAATGAGAAAGTTTCACAGACTATATGTTATTATCAACTAAAGGAGTCAACTAGTGATAACACCTTTGCTTTGAATTTCTGTATCTTCTGAAGTAGATACATGTGATCTGTATTATTTTGAGTATTTTATTAACATGTTGATCTCAAAGTAAGAAATAAAAGTGCTAAAGAAAGCTGTTTCCTTCTGGTGGTAATAGACAGAGAACTGCAAGATGTCTAGTGTCAAAGAAGTTAATAGTTCCCCCGGGAAGAAGGAATTGGAGGCTGGGGCAAACTGATTGGTTCCACCTTTGAGTCTTTCCTGATGAAGTTTCTCTGTCATTGCTATGATGAGTACAAGGAAACAGGGTTGCTGTTGGTTTCTTTTTCTGGTTGCTGCTGTTGCTTATGTAGTTTTCATAAACTTTAGGGGGGAAAAAAGACTTTAAGTTACCTTCTTATTTCCTGTGTATGCAGGTAGATAATTTTCTGAAAGTTACCAAAATCCAATTTGCTCAATGTACTTAAAGGTAATCCAATACACCATCTTCACCCCACCAACTGTGAAACCCAGGCCGTTTCTTACAAATAGAGAAGCAACTTCTGGTGATGTTAATAATTAATAACACTTTCTTTTCTTTTCTTTAAGAGAGGTTTTTTGTTTTTTTTTTGTTTTTTTTGCTATAGGGCATGTGTGCTCACCAGGGAGATAGAGAAAGACAGGAAACAAGAAATCACCCTGCAGGAAGGATGGTCTCATGCTATTCTCTTCTCCATTCTCCTCTTGGGATCTTCGACATGCACACACACATGCCTGGTGTGAGTTTTTTTTTTTTTTTTTTGAAAGATTTTTTCTATAGGGCGCATGCACTCACTGGTGAGACACAGAGACAGAAAGCAAGAAATCACCTACCCAGGAGGATAGCCACACCACAGTCCCTTTTCCTCCACTCTTCTCTCAGGATCCTGGGCATGTGTGTACATCCAGCCTGATTTGCAAGTTGCTGGGTCCAGGACTAGAACTGCAGAGCTC
>NW_006159948.1:2746052-2750767 GCF_000334495.1 Tupaia belangeri chinensis
AGAGGTTTTTGCTATAGGGCGCGTGCGCTCACCAGACAGACAGAGAGAGGCAGAGAGACAGAAAGCGAGAAATTGCCCCCCAGGGGGATGGCCACGCCGCAATCCCTTCTCCTCCATTCTCCTCTCAGGATCTTGGGCACGCATGCACAATCACCCGGCATGAGTTTTAAGCCTCTGGGTCCACGATTCGAACTGCAGTCGAATACATGGGAGTCCAGCGACATAGCCATTATGCTAACTGCTGGTCCCTGGTATGAGTTTTAATACACCCAATCTGGGACTCAAACCACTGTCAATGACATGGGAGTCCAGCTACGTAACCATTATGCCATCTGCTGATCCCACATTCTTTTCTTTTAACAAAAGCAGAGAAACTCATTTCTAGTGACATATTCAATAGTTATTACTCATTTAAAATAAACATTTATTCTCCTGTCATTTATTTAGCATAACAGGGAAAATCCATGACATCTTAGGGCACTGAATCTCTTAATACACATAATTAAGCCAAAAAGTTCATTTATGTTCCTTCTTTTAGAACATTAAGAAGCAAAACATCTCTACGAGGCATAAGTTGCCTATTTTTCAGACTTAACGAGTAGGTTTGCTTTACTAGACAAGAACCTGCATTTTGTAGAAAAATATCAACACATTACATAGCCTAAGCAAGAACATAGAAAGCACATCTCATAATTATAAAGAAAAATTAAAACAACTAATATAAACAATGAAATGTACCTTAAGAATATAAATAGTTTAATTCAATAGCCAGAAACACACGCTTTCTTTGGACTGACTAGCGTGACTAACTTACATTCAAAATGTAAGTTGTTATGTATTTTCCAGAGCACTTTGACTTCACTTATTATACCGTCTCAGGAAGCAGCACGGACGAAAATTTGCAACAGCATCTATAGGAGACAATATCCTGATATTCCTTGTTGTCTTCTCCCTGAAAGGTAACAGGCTGTGTATGTTGCTTTTCTTTTAAAATTGCCAGTACCTGATTATGCACAAAAAGAAAGTTCTCATATAGACAGTTAAATACTGTATAAGATGCCAGTTAGAGACACAGTTAAAATTTCAGCAGACTATTATTTTATTTTTCTCCCAAGCTCCCACTAACTAATGCTATGACTTCTTTGGCAAATAATGTCAGTGCTCTTATTTATAACAAAACCTTTGACTTTTGCTAATTTATAACTACAAAGCTCTCCTCCATGTCTGCCATTATTACTATTGATAAATGCTTCAAAGATTCCCTTATCTGAGTGTCATAAGTTCTCATGACCTTGCGTGTCACAACTTTCTTCATTCCGGCTGACCACAAATTCTTGAAAAAGATCTTAGTTTGCAAGCATGTCTGAAATGAAAACTGGAATTTGGATATGTTAAGAAATTATAGAATTTGAAGCTGTCTGCTTTTGAACTTTCTCTTTCTCCTGAAGTCATTCTTAGAAAATGATAAAATCATCTTAAAATTCTGGATCTATTTCTCCCCTAACAACACGAAACATTAATAAATTATTATTAACACTTTCAGACTTCAATGTAAAATGGGAAAAAAAGGAATTTGAACGACTTAGAGCTTAGATAGTTTTTTTTTTTTTTTTAATTGCTTAGTTTTCAGTTAAGTTTACCTTTTTGGAAGGTTTTGGAAGTTTACCTTTCTTATTACTGTGTAATAGTAATGTCAGTTTTTGAGAGTTATTTTCTTCCAAAGTCAGCAAGAAGGATATTAGCATAGCAGAGAGTTCACACTGGCTTTTGTTTGTTACCTACTCCACCACAGGGAATGCTAAAGTTATGATTGACTGCCCCAGCTAGAGAGAAGTAAGTTCTATTCTAATGCTTACATTTCATTGCTAATAAAGCTCATATTTCATTGGACCTTATTAGCAGAAAGAAATATTGTTTTGAAGACCCTCGAGCCTAAATTTCTTTTTCTTATTTTTTATATCCAATCATTATATACATTTACAACATTGGAAATTAATTTTCCCAGCATGAATGCCCTATATGTTAGTCCAATCAAATAAATTGTCACACACATTGTCATCAACAAATGATTTTCCATGTTTTAGTCTTCAAATGTTTTCCTTTATTTCCCCCTACCTTCTTTCCCCATTTCTTCCCTCTTCCCATAATATCTCTGGTTTTCACAGCTGCTTTCTATGATTTTATGCCTTCCTATCTTTCAGTTTCTGCCATAGAGTGCAGACATTCAGTATATATTGAGTAGGGATATGCAGTGCCTCTCTTTCATAGTCTGACTTTCTTTGCTTAGCATTAAATCTTCCATATCTATCAACTTTCTATCAAATGCCAGGGTCTCATTCTTTTTTATGGCTGAGTAATATTCCATAGTGTATTTGTGCCACACTTTTTTCAATCCATTCATCTGTTCTTGGACATGTGGGTTGATTCCATGTCTTAATAATTGTGAATAATGCTTGGATACACATGGATGTGTGCAAGTGTTTTTCTGACTGAATGTATTCCTGTCCTTTCAGTAGATACCCAGGAGTGGAGCTGCTGAAACATATGGTAGTTCTAGTTGTAGATCTTCGAGGAACCTCCATATTGTCCTCCACAGTGGCTGGACTGATTTACATTCCCATCAATAGTGTAGGAGAGTTCCCTTTTCACTGCTGCCTTTCTGGCACTTGTCAGAGAAACAGAAAGCGAGAAATCATCCCCTAGGGGGGATGACCATGCCGCTATCCCTTCTCCTCCATTCTCCTCTCAGGATCTTGGACACACATGCACATGCGCCTGGCATAAGTTTAAGCCACTAAGTCTGGGACTCGAACCATGGTCAGCTACATGAGAGTCCAGAGACATAGCCATTACGCCATCTGCTGGTCCCTCATTTTTAAAATCTTAGCCATTCTGAGTAGGATTAGGTGGTATCTCATTGTGGCTTTGATTTGCATCTCCCTTATGGCAAGGGACGTTTAGCATCTTTCCATATGCTTTTTGGCTCTTCTTATGTCTTCCTTGGTGAACTGTCCATTGAGCTCATTTGCTCATCTTTTAATTGGATTGAGTATTTTTTTTTTGCAAGTAAACTGTTTGAGTTCCCTATATTTTACTCCCTTAAGTTATACCCTGGTCATTTGTGGTCTGCCAAATTATCACTCTCACCTCCACCTTTTCTTTTCCAAAGTTACAGTTAATTTTAGGTTTATGGCAAGTCATAATTAACCCTAGGGAATCCTCACATTAATTGGTAAGAAATACGTGCTGTATTGACAGCTATATTGCAGACTTCCTGTAGAGTTTTGGTCAATAGACACCAAGCAGAGATGAAATGATGACCTCTTCACCACATGGATAAAAATCATCTTCCTTGTAGGTGGTCTTGAACCTCCCAGCTCTGTTGTGTCATCTCTATTTTAAAAATAAAGCCCATTTCCTCGGGACCACAAGTTAGCATAATGGCTATGTTGCTAGACTCCCACGTAGTGGACTGCAGTTCGAGTCCTGGACCTGGTGGCTTAAACTCACACCGGCGTGTGTGCGTGCATGCCCAAGATCCCAAGAGGAGAATGGAGGAAAAGGGATTGCAGCATGGCCATCCCTCCTGGGGGGTGATTTCTCTCTCTCTGTCTCTCTGTCTCTCTCTGCCTGTCTGGCGAGCGCATGCACCCTATAGCAAAAACCTCTCCAAAAATAAAAAAGAAGAAGAAAAAAATAAAGCCCATTTCTTGAGGACTCTGATTTAGAGATTCTGAAGTAAAGGGACCCCATCTTTGCACCCAGAGCTTTCCAATATGTGGAAAGCACAGGAGTTTAGTAGGTAAAAATATGGTAAGAGAGGTTTGAAAGGGTAGGTTTAGTGTTGAAGAAGAAAGAGTAGAAGGTGTTACACCCATACTCTACATTCTGGATATAAAAATTATAGTACATATGTTGAATACAAGTCAAAAAATTTCTAAGAAGATGGTTTAGTGATGCTAACTAAAGTGATTTATAGCTGCTTCTTCTTATTATTTTATTTCTTGGTTTAGCCTGCCATTTCGTAGAGGAGATTTCAGTGAAATTTAATAATGATTAGTGGATAAAAGCTCAATCCAGGGCTAGCCTTATTTTAGAGATTTTGCTATAGGGCACATGCCCTTGAAAGAGAGACAGAGGGATAGAAAGCAAGAAATCACCCCCGGGGTAATGGCCATGCCATAATTCCTTCTCCTCTCTTCTTCTCTCAGAATTTGGGGCATGCATGCACACATGCCTGGTGTGAGTTTCAAGCTGTCAGGTCTGGAACTTGAACTGCAGTCAACCCTGTGGGAATCCAATGCCTTGCCTGCCAACTTACCTACTGGCCTGAGGGCTAATTTTTTGATGAATGATGACTAAAGTACGAATGTTTATATCTCCCAAGTTCACATGTTGAAATCCTAACCCTGCCCCCAATCCTAGTCTCCAACATAATAGTATTGGTACAACGTCATGAAGGTAGAACTACATGGATGGGATTAGTGTCCTTAATAAGAAGCCTCTTCCTCGGGACCTGCAGTTAGTGTAATGGCTATGTTGCTGGACTCCCACGTAGTCGACTGCAGTTCAAGTTCCAGATCTGGTGGCTTAAACTCACACTGGGTGTGTGTGCGTGTGTGCCCAAGATCCCGAGAGGAGAATGGAGGAGAAGAGATTGCGGCGTGGCCATCCTCCCTGGGGGGTGATTCTCGCTTTCTGTCTCTCTGTCTGGC
>NW_006159948.1:2750798-2803176 GCF_000334495.1 Tupaia belangeri chinensis
ACAAAAAACCGCCCCCTAAAAGAAAAACCACAAAAAAAAAAAAAAAAAAAAAGAAGAAGAAGCCTCTTCCGCTATGTAAAACACAGTGAAAAAATGTCATCAATAAACGAGGAAATGAGCACTCACCAGACATCTAACCTGCTGTCACCCTGATCTAAAACTTCCCAGCCTCCATAATTATGAAGGCTGCCCATTCAAGCTGTGGTACTTCGTTATAGTAGCTCCAATGGAAAAATATAGTGACTGTGGGCAAGTATGACTTCTCTGACTTTCTTATTCTTTTTTACAAGACTGTTATCTGAGTAAATATATTAGTCTGTATAAGCTGTTATACAGACTAAGAGGGACTGGCATACAGCAAGTGCTTAAAAGCAACATCCATTATTATGCTACATTATTATACATAACGTTATTAATGTTATTTGCATTATTGTGCTAAATATTTCTGCAATTCGGTACCATGATTTTTCTCCATATTTCCTATTATCCCCTTTTCAGTTTCTTCTCCTCATAGAATATGTTCAATCCCTGAATCTATTGATAAATTCCAGCAAGCGCAACTGCAGACCATACCATGGGCCTCCATAAATGTTTATTGTTCGTGTCCTAACCACATCTCTTTCTTGTCTCTGTTTTAATCTTTTACTGGCTTGTGTGAACTTTTTTACTTCAAGGTTGAAGATCTTGCATATCAATCTCATTTTTTGAAGGGCACTTATAAATTACATGCTTATTAGTAAATGAGCACCCTATGAAGTTACTATTTGAAATTCTAAATATAATTACATCACTCTATTTTTGTATTGCTGTACCAAATTATTTATTCTACAGAAGGAAAGAAAAAATAATTTTCAAAGTTTATATTTCATTTAGAAATTGTGGATTTGGCTCTTGGAGCAAACCTGAACTAACCGGTTTGTGTGAACATTTGCCTTTAGTAAATTTCGCTTTCAATTTATTTTAAATGATCTTATTTCAAGAATTTTCTAGACATCAAAGAACTTTTAAAAACACTGATCATAAAAGCCCTTCAACGTCTTATGCACTGGCTAAGAATGGGGTCTGCATGATTGCTTTAAAGAGAAATACTTAATGAAGTGCATGTTGGGTTTTAGAAAGAAACCCTAATGCCAATGGAGTTTGATCCCTGACAGATGCACTTGTGGCAGGATTTGCCAACTCTGATTTAAAAACATCTCATCCTCAAAGAAGTAATCAGAGTTTAATCTTGTCTGTTTTCAGCTTCTCATATCAGAACTGATTTGGGGCCACTGGGGAGGAGATGCTGACCTTCTGACTGTAATCCAATTGCATGTAGTTGGTATAAAGGGGAGGAAAACTCCCCCCACCTTGTGTAACAAATACATGTTTTATATTTTGTTGCCTCTTAAATTTTATTTTATAATGATCTATGAAAGAAATTGTTGCTGATAAAGCCTGATTATTAATAACTTTCTAGCATATTTTGCATCAATCACATATATAAACTATTTCCAATAGTTAAATGAGAGAGATAAATGAATAATAGCATTCTATATAAAACTTTTGTTTGCTGTTTATTAAGGAATTTCTGTACTAGAGAAAGAATGAAGAGCAAACAGAGAACAATGAATAATTTTTTCAATAGATGACAAATGTTTCTTCTTTTTTTTCTCCATTCTCATCTCTTTCCACTATCCTTATTGCTCATCTCCTTTGGTTACTTCACATGATAGTACTGTGGCACATTTCAAAATGAGAATAAACATAAAGAAGGCAAAAGAAAAAAAAATTTGAAAGGGAGTACATAAATTTATTCTTTTTAAAGTGCTTCATAAACATGTCCCCAATATGTTTTTGAACTTAAAACTCTCTGGAGTATATTATCATTTCCATATTCTGAAAATGACTGTTTTTATTTTTTCCTTCTTTTTAAAATTTAGAATGATTGGTTATTTTTTTAATCAGACACTTTATATCTTCTGTAAAGTTTTGTAAAGCATATTCTATGCTATCTACACTATCTGAAATTTTAAGAAAGTCTACAGACTATTCATGAACATCTCAAAGATACTTTTTTTAAAAAAATCAGTGCTCAACTGGGAAAATATAAAAATGCTATCTATTATTGCTTTAAAGTTCAATAGTCTTATGTCAATATATTTTGCAGTTGCAGTTGAGCAAAATGATAAAAGTGGTGTCAGAATATAGTATTGTCTGATCTATTTTATCTATTTCCACATATATGCACACATATGTATGAGAAGACTCCAAAAGCTTAGTAGAAAATGAAATTAAAGTACAAGTGTACCATGGTGTAATTTTTTTAAAGGCATGCATAGTTTTAGAATAATACTCATTTTTCATTAAAATTTTTGAGACCACTTGTACAAATGAAGAAAAAGACAGTTACTTATTATTTTGTTTATCTTTTTGGGTTTCTGCAGGATTTTCCTTTTGCTATTTCATTTTGTTTTTATTGTAGCAAGGTAATTATTTAATAAGAACTATGTTTTATTATTTTTTTAGAAAATTTTTGCTGCTATACAGCATGTACACTCACCAGAGAGACGGAGAGAAAGGAAGTAAGAAATCATCCTTCAGGGAGGATGGCCAGGCTGCAATCCCTTCTCCTTCATTCTCCTCTCCGAATTTTAGGCTCACATACACACATGCACCTAGTGTAAGTTTCAGGCTGTTGAGCCCGAGACTCAAACCACAGTTGACCATGCACCTTAACCACTATGCTATCTGCTGGTCCTAACCATGTTTTATCATTAAATCAAGTCAAAAAGCTCAGTATTTATCAGGATATGTCTGCCTGGAAAATGTTGTAACATATTACTCATTTGACTGTTAACCTTTTGAAAAGAGAGGCTTTATCTTATTCACCATTCTTTCCAGGGAATTCAGGGGAGACATAAATAAGAGTCATATGTACACTTTTGTGGTCTACAACTAAATTAAGTTTACATTACTTTTTAAAACTTTGAATCTTTTGAAATTCAGAAAATTTTATACACAAAAATGGCTTTTTTAAAAAATTTTTCTATGCATATCTGGCAACATTAAGCTCTGGATTTAAATAGAACAGTGACTGGTTAGAGCTGAGAAAGGTCAGCCCACCCTCAGATGGGGTGTCATACTCTGTAGATCACATGGCTGCCTCTACTGTTACATTGTGCATGTACTGCATGGCACTTGACTGACTTTATCATTAAATCTTCAACCTGACCACCACAGACATGTGAATTTGCAACTCCTTTTATAAATGCAAAGGAAGATAACTGACAACACAGTAACTCCCTAACTCCAGGAAACAATGTAGGCTAATTTATTTAATATTTATTTTCCTATTTATTTATTTTTTCTAGATATATCTGCCAACTTCACCACAAGTATTTGATGAGCTAAAAAAAAAATAAAAGAGAAGAGGGCATTATAAAAGGATATTTTAAAAATAAGTTGATTTCAGAAAAAGCTGTTGATGTAATGGCTATGTTGCTAGAATCTCATGTAGTCGACTGCGGTTTGAGTCCTAGACTCACTGGCTTAAATTCACGCCAGGTGTATGTGCATGTGTGCCCAAGATACCAAGAGGAGAATGGAGGAGAAGGGATTGCAGTGTGGCCATCACCCCCCCCGGGGGGGGGGCGCGTAATTTCTCGCAGTCTGTCTCTCTGGCTCTCTGTTGAGTGCACACACCCTGTAGCAAAAACTTCTCAAACAAAAAAACTTGATTTTAAGAATTCAGACATAGGTAAAAATTACTCTTTGAAGGTTTGACAGTAGAAAAGAGGAATACAGTGGATTCTCAAAAAATAGGCTAAAAAACAGAGCTGTAATATTTTCTCATTATAATTAATATAATTGATAGATATTTATACATGTTTTTTATAACTAGAGAAATGTTCTAGAAGTCTTAACGATGTGTCCTGGGAACTGTATTGTTTCGGTCCAAATAACAATAAAAAGAAGGGAAAAGTAAATGTGAAGTGTTTCTTTTCCTAAATCAATATGTTTAGCATTTGGAGTTATTGGGATCTTACAAGTTAATGCTAATTTGGAGCTTTATTTTCCACCTATACTTTGGCGAGTATGAAAATAGTCTAAACGCTATTATGAATGTTTTTCACTTAAATGTAGGATAAAACGATTGTGTGAATGTCTCTTTCAACTTGTTTATTTTTCATCAAAAATATGATGACACTTGTATGGATGATGCTCTCCTTATAGTGCTACACAATATGTAATATCATGTTCCATTGGTCATGTTTATGATTATGCTGAACAATAAGCGTATGTAGTCAGAAAGCACTAAATGCAGTTTGCCTTGGAGACATCACTAATAAACAGGTCCATCCCTCTTCCAGGGAACATATCAATCTTACATAATAGTAAAGCGTGTTTCAAGAGAATAGTGCAGGAAAAACACTTCAAAGAGTGTTATCTCAGACATAGCATTATGATAAATTGCTCAATGCACATCTCATTTAATGGCATATTATAATGGTCTATACTTTTGTATCTTTCCGTTGATGTCTGAATGTGGTTTCTTGTGCTAAAGTAGTGTCTATACACTTGATAACTCTTATCTTTTTCTCATAAGGTTAATGTCATACAGTTTTATAGTCATTATTATATCTTCATTCCCCTCTCTTTTCAGATCCTTTCCTAGTTTAATCTTTTAATCTTCTTTTTTTAATTTGCTCCCATCTGCAATTTTCTATAATTCCAAAATAAGCCTAAGTAGACAACTTTATTCAGAAGGGACTTAGGAAATTACTTTGGATAAAGTTGTTTATAAGGAAAAGAATGTAACAAATTAAATCAAGAAAATTATTCCATAGTGCTTATTTTAAAACATCTTAAGTATACGAGAGAGCGAACAAGTATAAGTTAATTGATTTCTAAATTGTAGTAGAAAATATTAAAACAGGAAATATTTACCAAGCTAAAATAATTAAAATTAATGTGATTTAAGCTTGTGCATTACATAATCTGTTAATCTACTTTGAAATAGCTATTTTATAACATATGGCCCTAATGATATTCAGAAGTGTTTTCATACATAAAACTAGCTGAAAAAATTGAAGTATGCACTTTTATTTAGTTTCTAGAAAAACAAATGTGAGCTTCCTCTATCACAATTTGTTTTAAGAGATAATTGGCACTTGAATATTTATTAAGTAAATATGTTTAACCAAGATTTTGTATCAGCACACTGAGAAATAATAGAAGTCTATTAGAATAGTTATATATTAATATTTGAAATTTAAAAATCATATCAAGTTATAATCCAATTTTTATCTAGACCAGTAAATTGCTGTGTTTAAAAAAGCAGACAATTCTTCAACACTTTTTGCATTCTAATTATAATACTGCTTAACATTTACCATATAAATTTTTTTCAAAGTCTAGGAAAGTAAACAAGTGGTAGCATTTTTAGTTTTCACAAACTTTAAAATAACTCAGAGGGCACTCTGCTAACACAATTAACACAATGGATTTCTATTTGAATGATTTTGATAAAAATCATTGTCTTGAATTTACAGGAATTAACTGATGGCATTATAGATAAGGCAGTTATTTGATTTATTTAGTAAAAAACATATTTAAATTAAAAGGAAATAATTTCTTAAAAGAATCTTAAGGGTATTTAATAGAACACCTGACTTCTTTATAGACTTTCTGTGTACTTGTGAGAATATTTTATAACTTCGCTTGAAACTTTCTTACTGTATACAGGATAATGTAGAAAATGTAAAAAGTATACTGACTATTCAGGTTTTCAACATCACAGTTTTTCTTCTTGCTTTTTAACTTCATAAGGAAAAATAGGTTTTTTTATTGTCTATTTTTGGATAGATGACCTTTATTTCTTTTTGTTGCAGTTCTGTTACTTAAAATATGTGTCAAAGGCCTTCCAGGAAAACATTTCTAAAAGAAAAATTAGGGCTTGGAGAGCAGATTTCTATCTCTAGCTTTGCTTTACACAATTTGCTGAACATTTATCAAATTTCTCATAAGTGTTCATAAGAAAAAAGAACCTTAATGCTATGTGGATGAGATTGTTTTTGAGTTTTCTTTCTACAAATGGAAAGATCTAAAAGATTAAAGTTATTAAGTATATAGCACTGATAGCAAATTAAGAAGTGTTTTATTAAGAGAGTTTTTTCTTTACTTGAACTTGTAGCTGTCAGCAAGTCCATTGTACAGGATGCAAAAGGGTAAGCAAACATAGAACACATACAGAAGAGGAAAATTACCAGAGGAAACAAGATAGACTTACAAAGAAAGAGAAGAAAATAGAGCAAGCCATGACAAAGGATAAAAAGAAAGAAATGACATAAATAAGACACTACACAAAGTAAGTAAGAAAACGGGTCACTAAGAAATAGAAAATGGAATACTCTTTTGTTGTTTGTTTTGAGAAATTTTTGCTAGAGTGTGTATACTTGCTGGACAGACAGAGAAAGACAGAGAGACAGAAAGTAAGAAATCATCCCCTGGGAGTATGGCCACATTACGATCCCTTCTCCTCCATTCTTTTATCAGGATTTTGGGCACACACGCACATGTACCTGGTATGAATTTTAAGTCACAAGGTCTGGGACTTAAACTGTAATCAACTATGTGTGAGTCCAGGGACATACACATTATTCCATCTACTGGTCTCCAAGAATAGGATACTTTCTAATACTTAAATTCTAAAATTGAAAAAAGAATGTGACAGAGTATCAAAAATATCAATATAAAGCTGACAGCAAAAGAGAAGTAAAATGTGATTTAGGCAAATAATAAAAATCATAATTATTCTTATGAGAATGTGTAATGCTAAAAAAGGGGAAAATATGAATATCTAGAAAAAATAAAGCAAGAATAATGAATAAAATTCATGTAAGATGTGACATAATGTAGAGAGGAAAATACACATGAGAAATGAAAATGTGTACTAGGGAGAAGACTAGTCAAGGGTAGCCAAAGTATAGTTCAGAGGTCAAATCCTGCCAGCTCACTAGCAGTGTAAAAGAGTTCCCTTTTCCCCATCTGATCACTCTCATTTGCTATTTTTTATCTTTTGGATAATAGCAACTGAAACTCAGAGGCCAACAGATTACATGGTGGTTAAGGTATTGAACTTGCATATGGCCAACTGCAGTTTGAATCCCTGATTTGGTGGCTTACTCTCTCTCTCTCTCATGTGTGTCCTGTAGCAAATTACAAAATAATAATATAGATGACAAATAAAATTAAATAATTCTTTAAAGCAAGCTCTTTTTAAAAAAAGCAGTTACAACTAAGACAAGATGGTATCTCATTGTAGTATCGATTTGCTTCTCCCTTACGATTAGTGATGTTACACATTTTGTATGTGCCTATTGGTCATTGTATAAGTGTTTTTGAGAACTGTTTATTCATGTCTTTTGCCATTTTAAGATGAGGCTATTTCTGTTCTGGTTGCTGAGTTAAGCTCCTTGTATATTCTCTGGTTAGATGCATAGTTTCTAAATATTTTCTCTCATTCTATGGGTATCTCTGATCACTTGATTGTTTACTGTGCAGAAGTTTAGTTTGATAGCATTTTGTTTGTCTATTTTTTTCTTCTTTGTCTGTTTTTGAGGTTTTAGTCAAGAACTATCCAACAATCTCACTATTAGGAATATTTCCAAACAAAACTAAGTCAGTATATTGCAGAAAGTGTTGTACCCCTCTCTCTGTTGCTTCCCCTTTCACAGTAGCTTAGATATAGAATCAAACTAAATGTCCACCAACAAATGAATTTTTTTAAAAAAGATACATAAATATAATGGAATGCTATTCGGTCATAAAAAGGAATGAAAAAGCATTAATGGCACTAAGAGGTGTGGTATTATCTGTTGAAGATATTTCGTAGTTTTATCAACTGTACTAGAGAGAAATGTTCACCTGTTGAAATATTCTTTTTGTAAGACAAATAATAATGTGATTGAATGTACGGAAGAAAATTAAATGAAAAAAATTCAAAAATAAATTAATTAATTAATAAAATTTTAAAAAAGGTTAAATAGGCAAGCCTGTGGGACATTATGTTAAGTGAAACAAGTGAGGCACAGAGGAAGAAATCCAACTCGTACATAGAAAATGGAAAAAAATAAATAAAAGAAGACCCCCATAGAAATAGAGTTAATGAATGATTACTTGAGGCTGGAAAGGATTTGACAGGGAAAACTAGAGTCATGTTGATTGTTGGAAATAAAATTGCAGATAGATAAGAGGAACAATTTCTAGTGTTTTTAAATACGGTAGGTTGAATATAATTAATAATAATTCACTGCGTAGCTGAGAATAAATTTAAAAGAGTAGCTTTTAAATGTTCCCAACACAAAGTTATGACAATGATTGAGATAATGAGTATATTAATTGTCCTGATTGAATCACCACACATTGTATTCATGTTCTAAAAACCACATTATGCCTCATATATATATATATTACATACTATATACATATATAATTATATGTCAATAAATTTAAAAAGACACACATATACAGAGATACTCATTGATTGTCACTTTTTTTTTCTTTTGAGAGAGGCTACTGTTCTAAGGGTGCATGTGCTCACTGGAGAGACAGACAGAGAGAGACAGAGTCAGAAAGTGAGAAATCACTCCCTAGAGGGATGGCCATGCTGCAATTTCCTCTTATTCATTATCCTCTAGGGATTTGGGGCATGCACGCACACACACCAGGCATGAACTCTAAGCCTTTGAGTCTGGGACTTGAACCACGATTGACTACATGAGAGTCCAGTGAAGCAACCATTATGCCATCTGCTGGTCCTGGTTGTCACATTCTTTAAAATAAGTTTAAAAAATTAACTGGGAAAGAATACTAGAGATGCATACCACAAAGACATTATGTGATTTACATAGCTTAACATAGTCACTATCTGGTTCTTTACAAAAAAATGCTTGCCAACTCCTGGACAAGCAGGTAAAGAAGTAGTGTTAAAATAGATGAGAAACGAAGTTCTTAATAAAATAACTGGAGATACTGAGTAGGCACGTAATAACTATCTGTTTTTCAGATAAAGTTTGCCTTATAGGAGAACATTACACTCAGTTTCGCTTTTTGAAAGAGAAAAAAAAAGTCTCATACATACAACAGAGTAGAAAGCACTATTTATGCTTGTGAACATAATTGTACTCAAAAATGTCAATTAAAGGGACCAAAAGGTGTGTTGGTTATGTTGCTGGACTCCCATGTATTGGACCCCAGTTGGAGTCCTGGACCCAATGGCTTTGAACTCACACCGGTGTGTGTGCATGTATGCCCAAAATCCTGAGAGGAGAACAGAGGAAAAAGGATTGCAGTTTGTCTATCCCCCCCGGGGAGGTATGGGGTGATTTCTTGCTTTCTGTCTCTCTGTCTCCCTCTGTCTCTCTGACAAGCTCATGTTCCCTTTAACAAAAATCTCTCTCGAAAGAAAAAAGAGTCATTTAAATTAACACACAGTCTTATAGAACTGAACAGTTTTATTAAATCAGGAATCCCTAACCAAATTATACCCCTTCTTCTGTAATTCTCTGGACATTGGCAAGACATTTCCTGACTGACATTCTTTTCTTTAGTTTCTAATACTTCAAAGAAATTTGTTATCTTGCCCATTTTTCTGGAAAATTTACTAAACTCTTTCTACTTTGAATATTTAATTATTATAAATAACAAGAAATTTCTCAAATTCCCACATAGATAAATGCAGGATACAATCCCTAAAAAGAAAGAGTTAATTGTCTATGATCATGTGTCATCTTTTAAAGGTGATTGCACTTGCCTTGTATTACCAATCACTTGCAAATTTTTATCTTAAATAGTTTAACTTTTAAAATCAAGTGTAAGAAGTTTGGTTTAGAGTGGTGGCACGTGTGTTCCAAAATTCCTGAATTAGGATTGCTTTCTGAGTTCCACAGTGGTAATATTCCCACCGGAGGCAATTTCAAACATTTTGTCACCCAATGCAAAGTTGGGAAGAGAGGTGCACAGTAACTCCTGTGAGTTAATAGGAACAAGCCCAGCACAGGTCTGGTTTAGGGTCTTGATACATTTTAAGCAATTAATTCCAGAATCTGAGCATGCTCCTAGAAGTAGGAGTCTGCACTTCTCATTTTTTGGCAGACTGGTGCCCATGGACCCTATTTACACCATTATGTTAAGGCTTGAGGCTGACTCCAGTATATGGAAAAAGTGCGTTAAACTGTGTATCACTTTCCAGAAATACATTTCAGTTTTCTGAGATATTAGATTGGAAGTTAAACTTCAAACGCAAATAGCGAGCTCACCAGTGGTCTTTGAGACCCTGACAAATGTGATCATTGCACCTAGTTACCAATTCTTGTAAAGCTTCTCTTTGATCCAACTGAATATGCTCATCATAAATATGGATTTGGCATGTTTCATAAATATTAAATATCAAATAGAATATTTCACTATATGAAGGCTCAATTTCATATGTAGCATGAGACCAACTTCAGAGGGATAAAAGGTTACAATAAGTTTGTTATATTTTCTTCAAAATAGATTGCAGGCACTATTTTACAGAGGGAGCTATTAAAACTGAACAGTTTAAACTGCCTGTGTTTAAATAAGAACAAAACCTGATAGTAACAGAGATATTGATATAAATGCCAAATAATATTTCAGAGATCAAAATAATGAGAGAAGAATGAATACATTTTTATTCTAGATACCTGAGAAAAG
The DNA here is from genome assembly GCF_000334495.1 of Tupaia belangeri chinensis. Taxonomy (NCBI): domain Eukaryota; kingdom Metazoa; phylum Chordata; class Mammalia; order Scandentia; family Tupaiidae; genus Tupaia; species Tupaia belangeri. The sequence continues at coordinate 2,761,518 of NW_006159948.1, forward strand.
TGTGCTTTGAGATGTGGCTATACATGATTTTGTGTGTTGAAACTAGTTAATCTCATGAAATGTCTATATTTAAATAAGTTGTTAACAAAAACAATTTAGGAGCCAACAAGTGGTGTGGTGGTTAAAGTGCTGGATTCAAACATGGCCCACAGCGGTTTGAGTCCCTGACCTGGTAGCTAAAAAATCACGCCAGATACACGTGTGTGTCTGCATGTCTAAAATCCCAAGGGAAGAATGGAAGAGAAGGAATGGCAGTGTGACAATCTCCCCCCCCGGGGGGTGTTATTTTAACTTTCCCTCTCTTTGTCTCTTTGTCTCTCTCTGTCTCTCTCTGGCACGTGCACACACTCTAACAAAAATCTAAGCAAAACAAAACAAAACAAAAACAAAAACAAAAGCAATAAACCCTCAAGTTTTAGGGGTATTATAGTGATTTCAAATAATTTTTAAAATATATAAATTATTTTATCACTATCACATTATTATGCACATCATACACTTTCTTGTCCAAAGAGGGAAATGAAAGGTATAGTTTCAATCTATGCTGGAAAATTTGAAAAAGAAAATATTAAATTTACATGGAATAGCAAAAGTAAAAAGAAAACAATGTATTATGTCGTCATCCAAAGATCAGCTCTACTGCGTAGCGGTACATACAGCATTCAAAAAATAATAAGAAAACATAGTTTGGACAGTTGTCCACTGCAAGTATGACCAACATTCACTGTCATTTTTAGTGCCACATTATGGTGCTTTTAGCAGGGAGAAAACTTATGGTGCTCATCTGATTGACATGTCAGGCCTGCATGCTTTTTGGAAACATCGAAGAAGTAAGTTCTACAGGGAGCCCCTGATGAAGAAAAAAACAGATAGACCAAATTAATCAATATCTAATTTGTAAGCTCTCTATTATGCAAATGTGTGAGCCATATTAACTGCAGAATTACTATCAATAATACTGATCTTAGTGTGGATTTTGATGATATCGACAGCCTCTATTCATCATTATGCTTCTCAAAAACTGTGGTCTCTCCAAGGAATCAAATTAGGAGAGAGGTTAAAGATTTTAAATGGAGTTACACTCTAAAAGGCATTATAGAAGACAGTGGCCCACACTTAGAAATAAAATTGAATAGATTGTAGAGCCATGTGGTCCAGGGCACCGCATTTTATAAAAGAGACAAAGAAGCAGTACCTCAAAGAAACTATTCATTTCTTTCATCAGATTCAATATCTCAACTGAGAAAACAAACACTGATTTTACTGGGGTTAAAATTATTATGAGGATGTTGTATCTTTTATAGTACTGAGCTGCGTTGAACAGTATAAAACTTTGAAGCATTGTATCTTAAATCCTCTCTCTATTATTGCAAGTGTACTGTATTTTTAATAGAAAAGAGCAAAAATAAACCAATGCATTTTACAGTCAACAAAAGATGAAAATATGGATCCATTTTTTAATGAACAGATTCTAACCTTAATCATTAATCTGGACATAATTTATAAGACTGAGAAGGACGACCTGTTGGGTCATATAAACTCTTTTGATTTTAAAACTAAGCATTATACTTACATTTTATTTCTCTGTTAAAAAATTAGCATCTTTCTTCAGTCATCAGCCTGTAACTGTGCAATCTATTTCTCCAAGTAGCTCGTCTTCGGTGACTTAAATTTCAAGTCTTTCAAGTTTTACTCAGCCTCACACCATGTTTACAGTCTGTTTATCTACAGCTCAGGAACATCACAGCTGTATGGTTCAGGATTCTTTAGAGAAAAGGAACTAATAGGAGACAGAAAAATATATAGTAAAATTTTTGCATGAGGATTTGTCTCACACAGTTACAAATGGTGGCTGAGAGTCCCTTCAGATGGAGTAAAAAATGTCTTTACCAAGGGAAATATCAGCCTTTTTGCTCTATTAAAGCTTCCAGTTGATTGTAGAAGGCCTACCTACATTAAATAAACAGTAGTCTTTGTTTAGACTACAAAATTGAAATGTTACTCTCATCCAAAAACACACTCACAGAAACACCCAGAATAATGTATAACCATTTATGTGGGCACTCAGTGGCCCAGTTGACACATGAAATAAACCATAATAAGATGTATGTTTTTCTTATATAGTTAGACTCAATTTGATACAACTTTGTTAAGAACATTTGTTTATATATTCATTAAGCATTGATCTTGTTTCTTTGGTTGTAATGATTTTATACAGATTTAGTAATAGAACAATATTGACCTTATACAATGAGCTTAAAATTTCTTCCTCTTATATACGGAATCAGTATTATTATTATTTAAATGTCTGACAGAATTCACTATTAAATTCATCTGTGTCTTTACATTTCTTAGAAAGTTTTTGACCATTAATCTAATTTCTTTCATTCAATTAGGACCATTCAAGTTATCTATATTTTGGGTGAATATTGCTTGTTTGTATGTTTCAAAACATATGTTCCTTTATCTACATTGTCAACTTTATTGGCATAAAGTCTGAAATATCCCAGGACCATCTGAAGCTGACATTAAACCAAGATTAAAGATGTAAGGCAGTATTGTACAAAATGCCTACGAGAGAAAATGTAGAAGGAGCCAGGAGAACTTGGCAGCTTTTGCTTTCTGCTTCTTAAGATTCAGCTACTATGTGAATAATGACTACCACAGACAACCATGTGGTGGGAAGCACAAACCTTGTGGAGAGTCTTTGGAAGATAAGATGCCATGTGCTGGCCTGGTGATTAAGGCAGCTGGATCCAACATGGCCCACCATGTGCTGAGTCCCAGACCCAGAGGCTTGAGAAACACACCAGGCGCATGTGTGTGTATGTTTGAAATCTTAAAGTAGAGGGAGAAATGGTGGAGAAGGGATTGTAGACTCATGGAAGGTGCTTGGTCACTTTCCCTCTTCCTTTCTCTCTGGTCAGTTCAAATTAGAGAGAGAGAGAAGAGGGAACATAGAGTGAGAGGGAGATCAAGAAATACAAAAGACTAGAAGTGAGTGATGATGTTAATCTGAATATGGATCTTCCAATCCTGGATACTCCAGTAGACACTATCTAAATAAGTGAAGCATGGCAAAATTAGCACTTTCTGAATTCCTTACACAATTGTGAGCAAAATGAAAATGTTCTTTTGGAATAGCTAGCTAAGGAGTAACAGATAACCAAAACAGGGGAAGCTAGAGAATGCCAAAACTTTCCAGTCAATTTGTCTAGAAGCTGAACACATCTAGCTTCCAATGTTGAAACACGGGGAGGAAATTCATGATGAATCCTCCGGGTTCTTATCTCTTGGTGAGGGGCCTGGTATCATACCTAGTCTCCAGGCTACTCGTCATAAAAAAGCGCTGGACTCAACAGAAGAAGGACTAGCATTTTGGTGCTCACCAAGTTGACCTTCAGAAAGTAACGCCATGGCTGTGCTCCTATCTCTCACAGTCCGTGCAGGTTCACCTATTCGTGACAACTCACACATGGAACCACATGGGAAGGAGGTTCTAGGAAACATGGTTACAACATAAACAAGGTAACAACAGTGGAATCAGTTGAATTTCAGTATCAATTTATCAAGTTCCATGAAAAAAGCTGCTGGGATTTGGGTTGGAATTATATTAAAGACATATTCGAACATATTTGCTATCTTTATTTATTTAAATCTGTGTAAGGATGAAAATGTACTTGTCTTTCTGTCCAGTATTTAAGTGGCAATTCCATCTGAGTAATCTAGACTTTCATTTAAAAACAAAAACAATAACAAAAGCCTTGCTTTTGTTTTCATTCCTAGCCTTCTGGCCATTACCTCCACTCTCTATGTTTGAAATTCATCTTGATACTTCTTTGAAATATGGAATTCATTTTTTTTCCCAACTGTTCAAAAATTTTTTGTACTTTATTGGCAATTTAATATTGATCCATTTTTGTTTCACATATCTTTTTTCCCATATTTTCTTTTTTAATTTTAATATACATGTTTTCCTTCACTGAGTGTCCTAAGTGTACTTTCTTGAAAGTCTGTGTCAAGCTGTTTCAAAAACCAATTTAATCCGGAGCAAGTTCCTACATTTTTTTAATTTTGTTGGCTGCCATTCTTAGTAGATTTTCTTTGAGACAGAGGATTTAGGGTCTGTTTATCTTTCCTTTAGGCTCTCTCAGCCTTTCTGGTTTGCTCCCACAGCTGTAGCAATATTCATGGTATGAAAATTAACTCAAGTCATTGTGAGAGATAATTTTCTGTCCTCCCACTTCTCTTAGTCCCAAGCATCCTATAAATTGGGTAACTATACAATAAGATGCCTCCATTTCCTTCACCCTACTCTCAGGGAAATGCTTTTTCAACTCAACTTTAGGTAGTGATTTTTTCCTTCTGGTCCCTTCTTACATGAAATACTTACTGAAAATGCTAACTAAGCTGTAGCAATATTCATGGTATGAAAATTAAGTCAAGTCATTGTGAGAGATAATTTTCTGTCCTCCCACTTCTCTTAGTCCCAAGCATCCTATAAATTGGGTAACTATACAATAAGATGCCTCCATTTCCTTCACCCTACTCTCAGGGAAATGCTTTTTTCAACTCAACTTTAGGTAGTGATTTTTTCCTTCTGGTCCCTTCTTACATGAAATACTTACTGAAAATGCTAACTATAGTAGCTTGGTTTTTAAATACTGCTACCTGCCTCAGATCGGAGAATACACAGAGCCTATAAATTTAGCCCAGCTCCTTTTTCTATGCGTCTTACTGAGGATGCCAATCTGTTTTATGAAACTTTCTTTGCTTCCCTGGAATAGAATGTTTTCTAAAATGTACTCTTTCTCTGAATATCCAGTATTTTCATGATTAGACCTCAACTTATAGTTACATATAGTCTGCTTTATTTTTTAAATGTGCAGAGATGGAGATTTATTTATACCAACAGGAGTATGAGATTTCTCTTTACTTGACTAGGAACCTGTATTAGTTCTTCTCACTATCTACCATGTTTTTATTTAATACGCTTCCACTTAGCTGACATGTTTCCTAAGATAACTATTTGTAGAACTATAATCTTCAGTGCATTGTTGATATCACATTTTCTACCAGACTCCTGCCAACAAGTCTGCATTTAATCTTCCCTTTGCAGTAGACATCTATTCTGTTGCAGTCACCCTTTCCCTCCTAACCTCTCATCCTTGTTTCTGGCACAGGTGGTATACTGCCCTATTTTCTAATCTGCAGGGAAGATCAGGGGAAGTTTAGAATGGGCATAATCCACTTAAGTTTTCCATTCACTTTGATTAACTTTAATAGAGTAATTAACTAGCCCTGCATTGATTTGAAATTTCTCCAAAATTATAGCAATGGGTTAATTCGCAATCTTAACTCATCACATCATGTGGCAAGTAAGGACAATTCCTTATGGATATCTTAATAAACCAAACTGAGTATGCCAAGTACCACTAGTTATTTAAAAATGAAAGAGCTCGCAGATCGAAACTAGGCCTGGCACACAGTGATTCATGATGTGAATGAGGTACTCTGAGAAGGCATGAGTATGAGGTACAATGGGAACAGTAAACCAATTGCCTTAATGACAAAGGAAGCTTCACTGAACACTTCTGTATGCCACCTTGTTTTTCTGCTTTCTCTGAGAAACTTTTCATTCTTTTGCTCCTTAATTGAATTCCCATTTACTTCAACTAGTTCTTTTGACATCTTGTTACATTTATGCTTTTGTGGGTACTGGAAAAACTTACAATTCATGTGGCAACAATTTCAGCTAGGTACACTTTTTGTGCTTTGGTCTTTTATAGCAATTTGATGTAACTGTTCATTCTCATTAGTTTAATCAATATGTTTTATGTTACCACAGTGAAAGCTTGGGATGAATTGATAGTGTTTGCAAGAGAGTCAATGTCCCTCTGTAAGTGTATGTTTTGAGCTTATTTGTTTTCTTTTCTTCTCCCTGACCTTCCAATTAAATTTGAAATTTTGTATTCCGTCCCAGAATGTAACTTCTTTTTTATTGGAAATTTTAACCCTGTTCCTGACATAAATGTAAAGTAAGCATTTTGCCATATTTTATAGAATATTGCCATAACTTGAAGACCTCCGGGTACTGTCTCCTTTGGCATTGTGTCAGACAGGTCTACAGAGGCTGAAACATCAACTCTTTTCTGCCCATCTGCTATCTTTTATATCACTTATGAAAGGGACTAACAATTTTTCTTTTTTTTTCTGTATGTTTTTTTTCTGTTGTCTCTTGTTCATGTGAAATTTTATAATTTAGGGTTTGTAAAGACTACTGGGACACTAGCATCAATGGTGAGGATGTAATCATAATGTTGTCCATGTGTGCTTGCAAACTGAAGCTGTAAAGTAGGCTTAGAGGAAAAGTATTAATGATTCTGGCTATTTTCTTTCTTTCCACTTTTGCTGTTTGGTTAAAAAAAAATCTTTTAGAGCTCGTTCTCAAATTCTACTGCCTATAATAAAACTGTGCCCAGAGTCAGGTAAGTTCTGGGACCAGCAGTTGGCACTATGGCTATGTCGCTGGACTCCCAAAAACCTCTCATAAATAAATAAATTTTGTTTCTGAAGTGAAAACAAAAATTCCTTGAAATATTTTCCACATGTTTGAATTCAGTAAAAAGTGACAAAGTTTAAAAACAGAATGCGTATCGAGTGAGTTACAACAGATAGAAATGAAAGGTGGCAGAGAGCCAGTTCTCACAAGGAAAGGAAGTGCTGGAAACAGGAGTGGGAAGAACACAGTGCGGTATTGTGTACTTGTCCATATAATGAGCATTGTTAGCAAAAATGTAGTACTCACTAGCCTCAGCTAAGTGGATATTGTCCTTTCATTATTTCTTCCTTTAATTCCAGTGTTATTTTTCACTATGCTAATCGGCTTCTAATGATGTTTCAGAGTTCCAAATGTATATAGGCTTCAGTGATTTGCATTTCTTACTATGAATGCTGTGGAAGAGCAGTCGGTTATAAGAATACAAAAAATGTACCATTTTTATGACAACTTAGGTCAATTTTAAAAATATCCTAAAAAAGTAAATCTAGCAATGCGCTCTTAATATTCTTCTCTCTGAGACTACATTTGTTTCTCCTTGAAGGATATTTTCTTTGGATATAAAATTTAGGTTTGACAGTTCTTCCTTTCAGTTCTTGAAAATATTTTTCCATTTTCTTCTAGCATCCAAAAGAGATTTCTCACGTGGTTTCAGATGAGAAATCTGTTCTTAATGATAGTGGTGTTCCTTGTAGGATGTTCCTCATTTCTTCCCAACTGTTTCCTTACCTTTAGTGTTCAAAAGTTTAATTATGTCTTGTAGTGTGGATTTTTTTAGTTTATTCTATTTGGAATTCACTCAACTTCTTTAACTTTTTTTTGAGAGAGAGATTTTCATTGTAGGGCGCATGCGCTCGCCAGACAGACAGAGAGACAAAGAGACAGAAAGCAAGAAATCACCCCCCGGGGGGATGGTCACGCCGCAATCCCTTCTCCTCCATTCTCCTCTCAGGATCTTGGGCACGCACGCACACGCGCCCGGCGTGAGTTTTAAGCCACCGGGTCCGAGACATGAACCACAGTCGACTACGTGGGAGTCCAGCGACATAGCCATTACGCTAACTGCTGGTTCCCTCAACTTCTTGAATCAGTAGGTTTATGTCTTTTATCAGTTTGGGGAAGTTTGTACTTCTACTGTTCCAAATAATTCTTATTCTTTTCTTTTCTCCTGAAATTTCACTGGAACAAATATTAGATATTTTGTCATTCTTTGGGACATTCCAATAATTTACTTCATATTTTCTCTTTGTTATTCATCTTGAGTAAGCTCTATCCCTCTTCTTGAAATTCACTTGTGGTTCTATCTTCTATCATCTGCTTCAGTATCGTTTACCTATTGAGTTTTCATTTGGGGTATGTACTTCTAAGTTCTATGGTTTACATATGGTTATTTTTATAACTTTTATTTATTTCAGAAATATCAATTTTTTCATTTGTTCCAAGTAATTTTGTAATATATTATAATAAGTTTGTACATTTATTATTGTAGTTTATAATTAATTATTGAAACACTTGTGTTATGAGTTATTGCTGGATAAATTACAATAGTAAATTTGTAATTATTTTTTTTGAGAGGTTTTTTTCTATAGGGCAAATGCACTCACCAGAAAGACACAGAGCGACAGAGACAGAAAGCGAGAAATCACTCCCCAGGGGAGATGGCCATGACATAATCCCTTCTTCTCCATTCTCCTCTCAGGATCTTGGGCATGCATGCACACACGCCCGGCGTGAGTTTAAGCCACCAGGTCCAGGACTCAAACTGTGATCGACTACATGGGAGTCCAGTGACAAAGCCATTATGCTGACTGCTGATCCCATGTAATTTATTGTTAAAAGATTTGAAAATTTCTTCAAAATTTTTTTCAAATTATCCCAATCTAGGATTAATCACAGTATTGACCTCATTTGATAACTCTTTTTCAAATTATGATTTTTTTTTAGTTCTTGATATGACAGATAATTTTTAAAATTTTATTCTGAACATTTAAGTTCTGTAAGAAGACTTTATCCTTACTAAATCTCTAATTTGAGCAAACATTTACTGTATTTCAGTTTAGTGAGTAGGTTTGTGCCTAGTATTATGGACTTAATTCCATTGTCAGTTCAATTTTCTGAGTCCTTGCAATGCCATTCTGGACTGCTCTATTCTTGTGCTACTGCCATGCTTCCTACTCAGTCCTAGTAGGATGGTATGCAGCAGAAAAAATTATTTCCTTGGGATGCTCTTGCTCAACAATCTTGAGAGGGAGGCAGAAGATGCTGGGCTTGTTCAGTAATTCACTCGGTGAAGACCAGGAAGACATGCAGCTTCACTGCTGCTATTACTGTGGGTATGTCAAAGTGCCCATGTCCTAGCTGTGGAATGGAGGCCGAGACAGTCTAAAGCTTGGCAGCTCTTGCTGCTGCCAGCAGGTAAAACAAACCTCTAGCCTGGTTGTGGAGCACAAGCTGGGGGCCTTCATTAGGTCGCTCTTAGTCTTCTCAATGTCACATCCTTTGACCAGAGAATGGGCTTCTGTTGCATTTTTTGTCTATATCTGTTGGTGGTTCCAGGTTCCGGGGCCTTTTCAATGTCTGGTCTTGTAGTATACGGGAGATTGAAGGAAAACGACGAGTTATGGTTTACATGTAAAATTATGTGTTGAAATGTGTTGTGATGAGGTTTAAGGGGCAAAAACTTAATCAGACTGTGGCATTGAAAAGTGAGGTCTTCCTCTGCAAAGACTTCAGAATTAAGGTCATCACGTTGGGGTCCCTATGATTAACTCCTGGCCGGTTTATGAAGAGAAGGAATGAGACACAGACTCAGGCACAGCTGCTCTGCTCCACTCTGCTCTCATGATGGAATGCTCAGGATCTGCAAGTCCTTCACCAAAGGCGGTCCCTGAACCTCGAACCTCCAAACTGAGGTGAATAAACCTCTATTGTTTTAATAAATCATACAGTTTTTGATATTTTCTATCAGCAATAGAATGGACAGAAACACCCAGGGAATTTAAACAGTTAATCAGTTCTAAAGTCCTGAGGTCTCCAGCCAGTTTGCCTTCTGATTTCCAGCTTGTAGCATATTTTAAACCATCGTCTATGGAATGATGCCCAAGATGTTTATTGTGTTCAAAGAAAAAGGCAGAAAAGGATGAGTCTGTGCCTTCTTATTTACGAACCAGAAGTCCTTTAACTGTCTTTTAATTTGGTCAACAAAGGGGAAATGTATGGGAACTGAAATGTTTGAAAAAATGAAGTTTAGAGGCCCCATATAATTATATGGCCTCTACCCCAAAATTTGGATTACACTTAAGAATAAATGAGTTAAACTCTAATTGGTATAATCATCTGGTTAGTTATTAAATATTAAGTGGTTGAAAGCTGGGCATTTTCAGGAAAAGGAGATATTCTGCTGAGAATTTTTTATGTATAAGAAATTTCTTCTGTGACTTAATTTCTCTCAAATGTTGGTTCTCAAACAGCACTGATTTTGGATCCAAGGGAATAGTTGGCAGTGCCTGAAGATATTTTTGGCTGTTAAAGTTGGGGAAGTAGATCCCAAGGGTGCTTCTAAACATTCTACAGACACAGGGCAACCACGCACAATGTTACCTGCCCCCAAATGGCAATAATGCTAAGGTGGAAAAAGTCTGCTTTAAACTGTGTGAGATGATCCCATGACATTGACATATTTCTTCACGATTTTATAATACACTACTCATTGTTGAACGTCTTTCTGTTTGGAACAATCGTAAACCTCAAGTGTGAGATATGTTTGCAGAGACCAGGTATGTATTGTCATTCCCAGTCAGAATGTAAAGCAAACAAATCCCGCTTCAAGGCATTTTACAAGTGGCATTCTTTTTACAGTTTAGATTCACAAGCGCTTTAGAAGCTACAACTGCTTTTTTATTTTGTAAAGAAGATTATTATTGAAATGAAACTAAGAAAATAAGGAAGACAGATAAAACGTGTTTTAGTGGATGCGAGCTCACCGATGTTTACTTACAGCATATGCACCGATTAGGAGACTTCCCACTCACTCCTCAGCAATGATGACATTAGGCACTACCGCCTCCCGACTTTAAATTAAAATAATTGCAGTTACAAAGCGGACCGAAGCACTGTGATGCTATGGCTCAGTGATAGCCAGCCGTCTCTCAGACCTTTCCCTTAATGTAATATAAATCCGTCAGCCTTTAAGAAATTAAAGTGTCAAAATATAAAAAGAAAGCTTACCTTGAAGAAATCCTAATGTGAATTTCCTAACTATGTGATCTCTTACATACACACAAGTCCTCATAATAAAAATAAATTACTTTTCTTACGCATTCATGATTTTATTACTTTGTTGAATAACATTTAAATATTTTAGACTTCATAAAGTTTCCTTTATAGCTATTTACATTTATATGCTGTTGTCTGTAACAGGGACAGTAATATATATCATTTTTATAAAATAGGTGATTTTTTATACCTATATATAAATATAAACGTTTATTTTGTTCAAAAACATCTTTTAAAAAATTATATATTTTTCTCTCAAAAATGCATTATTGCAGGGTTGGATGATGGCACTCTGCTGATGGAACATTTTTCAAGGCTGATCCACATAGTCATGTTCCCACCAGTGACGGGCATGTCTGTGGCCCATGGCTAGCGGAGCGGTGTGTGGGTCGCACTGTGAGAACTCTGTTAGTGCCTGTATCTCACTTTTTCTATTTTTATAACTCTTGGAAGTGAAAAATAAATACGATTTTGAAAGAATGCATTAATGTGGGATCAGCAGGTGGTGTGGTGGTTAAGGCACTAGACACTCCCACACAGCTGACTGTGGTTCAAGTCCTGAATCTGATGGCTTGATTTCTTGTTTCCTCTCTGTGTGTCTCTCTCTATTCAAATTAAAATAAACGAATGAATAAATAAAATTAAATAAATAATTCTTTAAGAAACAGAATGCATTAATGCAATTTAGTCATCTCAGTTGTAAGCTTGTGTTAGTTCTTTCAAACATCTAGCTTCACTGTACCTTAATTTCCTTATTGACTAAATGTAAATAGTATCAATCAACTATTCCTTAGGGATATTTCAAAAAGAATTTAAACAATTTAATAGCAAAGATTGTCATATAGCTTATTACTTGGTGATATCAGAACTGAGATGAAAGATTAGGATTGTGTTCGGAGCCAATTACACCTAACTTCCCGAGTGTGAGGTACAGAAAATAGTCTGGCTCATCTCAGTCACAACCCCAAGGACTAGTCTGGCAGGCAACAAAGAAGCAAAAGTTAACTATAGCCTACTCAAACTAAAACACACATTCAAAATAAGTATGTGTGCTTGCTCTGTAAATTTGGTTCCATGGTACATTTTTTAAGAGAAATTTTCGCTGTAGGGCACTTGTGTGCTCACCAGAGAGACAGAAAGAAAGAAAACAAGAAACCACTCTCTGGATGGATGGCCATGCCACAGTCTCTTCTCTGCCATTCTCCTCTCAGGATTTTGGGCACATGTGCACATGTGCATGGTGTGAATGTCAAGTCTCCAGTCCAGGACTCGAACCATGGTTGGTCATGGGGGAGTCCAGTGCCTCAACCCACTGCACTACCTGCTGGCCTCCAAGGAACAATGTCTAACATGCACTGTCCCATTCACAAAGGCAACCATAAATTAACATACATTATAAGTAAACATTGTATGCAACTTGAAAGCAATGCTTTCGGGGGACCAGCAGTTAGAGCAATGGCTATGTTGCTGAACTCTCACGTAGTCGACCACGGTTCGTGTCCCGGACCCAGTGGCTTAAAACTCACGCCTGGCGTGTGTGCGTGCGCGCCCAAGATCCCGAGAGGAGAATGGAGGAGAAGGGATTGCAGCGTGACCATCCCCCCCTGGGGCCTGATTTCTCGCTTTCTGTCTCTATGTCTCTCTCTGTCTGTCTGTCAAGCACACGCGCCCTATAGCGAAAAAATCTCTCCAAAAAAAAGCAATGCCTTCTGTAGCTGCTTTTCAAGTCAGACAGTTATTCCTAAGCTTCACATAGATGAAAAACAAAAAGAAAAAAAAAGAAAGAAAAAGAGAGAAAGAGGAAGAAAGGAAGAAAGGAAGAAAGGAAGAAAGGAAGAAAGAAAGAAAGAAAGAAAGAAAGAAAGAAAAAAAGAAAGAAAGAAAAAGACAAAGAAAAAATACTAGAGCCCCTATTGGACTTCTAACAATACACTAATCTTACCTAATTAAAAGGATACATAGTAGTTACATGACTGTTAGTGTCTAATCTGCAAACTGGGCTAATTTATATTCCCTGACTGGTATGTAACATCCCCCCAGGATAGTGGAATGGCTCACAGCATCACTGACTTAGTCCATTTGAGTGGCTAAAACAAAATACATGAAACTGAGTAATTAATAAAGAACAAAAGCTTATTTCTCATAGGCCTAGAGGCTGACAAGTGCAAGATCAAGACACCAACTGGTTCAGCTGTCTATTGAGGGCTACTCTCTACTTTCAAGATGGCATTTTGCTGCTACATCATTGGAATGAAGAGTCGCTGTCTTTACTAGGCAAAATCAGAAAGACAAGAGAGAACTGCATATTGACTGCAACTTCTTATTTAATTCCCATTATGATGGAAAAGCCTTTCCAATCATAAAGCCTAATCACCAGTTTCACCTTCCAATACAATCACATTGTATTGTACATTAAGTTTCAACACCTGAATATTGGAGCAGACACATTCAAACAACAGCAACGTTTCATACCTATGCAGAGGAAGGAAAAAAATCTAAATTGTCTTCCCAGTAAATCATTCTAACTCGTTACTTTTGCCTATGAAGGTTTAAGCAGTTTGCTTCTTTTTATTTCCTTTCCCTAGCCCACTTTAATGCTAACAAAAACAGGAAGAAAGAGTCAAGTTTATTATAGAATTTCCATAGCTGCTGCTTCTTTTGAAAGAAAATTATTTTGTTATTTATAAGGTCAGAGAAATTACAGAAATTTGCAGAGAGAGAACGAATCATTTTCTTTCTTACTTGGCTGAAGGACAAAGCTTATGACTGTTGTTTAAAAGTCTGTTGTATTCAATATACATAGCAATCTGTTTGCTACAAAAGCATTCATTCTTCATTTGATGGCCCATATGGTTACAGACCCCGATAAAGAATAAGGAGCTAGAGCAGAATTCATGTGCTTTACCTTAATATCCACTGCGATGCTCGTTAGGTATTCCTACGGGCTGCCTAAAAATATAAACACTCTTACAGATAAAATTATTCCTATTCTGATGGGTCCATTTACCCTAGGTTCAATGTGAAACACCGTACTGATGTGAAATAAAATCCCCAAAACCAGGAAGAGAAAACGAGATTTATAATAAAAACACTGTTTTTGAGGCCAGAATAGTCATATTAATTATGCAACCAGTGCTGCTTTGCTTAAATTACCTCAGCCTCTGCATTTGAAGAGCCTTATTAAATAGTTATGTTCCTGTATATTTAAAGAAAGAGAGCTTTATCCATTTAATTAAACTATTTTTATTGTGTAGATTGTAGTATAATAATCCTATGTATTTCACTTTTTCTCTCATTTCTTTTCTCCTTATTTCCCTCCCCAGCAAGATGCATAGGAAGAAAACTAATATTATTTCAGCCACACCATCTTGCCAAAGTGAAATAAATACATGAAATTTTAAGAATGTTAAAAAAAAAAGTAGAAAAGAGAATCAGTATTAAATTGTCAACTGTTCCCTGACAAAAGTTCCTCATAAGCACTTCAGCCTTCGTGTATTTGTTTAAAGTAATTCTGAATACCATTCAAATACTTTCCCCATGCAGTATGAATTAATTTCAGCTGACAAAGTAAAAGTCTCCACTCATCTCCAATTCTTATCAAGTAAGCAAGTTACCCTTTGTGAGAAAGAAAAAGAAGTTACTGTGCATTCTCCTTTGGTAAGTTTCAGAAAAATAATTAACTGCATGCCTCAGAACCAGTTCTTTTCATGAACGAAGTGCCTTCATATCCCTAAAATGACAATCACTCTAATGCACCGTTACTTGTATTAAAAGCAAAGACCATTAGAGCCATATGCAAAGCTTAGCTAACATCTGGCTTTCATGCTCTACTCTGTTTTGTTAGTGTTTTGAAGCTTAGTTAATGCAATGTCACCTATTCCTTTGGTGACTTTGGCAGATGTAATTGTGAGACATCCCCTAGCCTTGAAGCGGAAGGGAACTAATTAAAATGGGGGAGGGATATGGAAAATCCTCCTGGGGCCCTCCTTGATACAGTCTGACAAAACCTACCTGGGAAATAGATTAAAATTTAATGTCTCCTACAAAGAGGCTAACTACATAATCTTGACTATTCCATTTTAGGGCCTATCAACATGAGGATAATGAAACTCAAAGCAATGTGGTCCACCTCTATTAAAAATTGGATTAATTATAGTGTCATGTCAAAGATAATATTAGCCTTAAGGATACATATTAAGGCATTGGGTAGGAGGGGATTATTTCTGAGCATTTTTCTCTAGTGATTAAAAAATTCATGGGTTAATTCAATTCTTTTAATAAACTACTCACAAGACAGAGAAATTTTCTTTTTTCTTTTTCTTTATTTTTGAGAGGTTTTTGCTGTAGGGCACGTGTGTTCATCAGAAAGACAGAGAGAAGTAGAGAGACAGAAAGTGAGAAATTACCACCCCAGGGGGTATGATCACGCCGCAATCCATTCTCCTCTTGGGATCTTGGACATGCATGCACACATGCCCGGCGTGAGTTTAAGCCACTGGGTACGGGACTCGAACCATGGTGGACTACATGGGAGTCCAGCGACATAGCCTTATGCTAACTGCTGGTCCCAAAGGAATTTTCTTTTTAATCATAAATCAAAGAGCAAACTTTTAGCTTGATAATCTACTAGAGAGACTGTCAGATTTGAACAATATGAACATTGTAGAATAATTCATATTTATCTATGAAATACATTAGATAATTGTTTTTCAGCAGAGGACTTTCTCAAGTATGTTGACTGCTTAAGATGGTAATTTTAAGATCAATTTGTTTAGCATTTTTGAGTATATTCTCTGCATACCAACTTGACAGGATGAAGGCTGAAAGCATGTGGGTCATTGGGAACTAAAGACACTGAACCTCTGTTTGAGAACTGGTTGACAGAAAATCGACTTAAGAAATTTGGCTGTCCTAGAATCTTTTTTGTAAAAATTGTTTAAAGAACCCAATATTAAAGTGTGTGTTTTGGGTTAGATAATTCAGCTATATGTCTTTTTCCTCACAACTTTTTATGTTGAAAGTTTTCAATTGTACTGAAAAAGGCATACAATTCAAAAATTGAAATATTCTCATGAACATCCATCTACACTAATATTTATTGTTAAAAATTTATGAATTTTTAAAATATATTTTTGTAATGGAAAAATTAAAGATTTTTTTAACAGAAAAGTTTACATTCCTTGGTTTGTTAAATTATTTCTTCCTTTTGCCCTTCCTACCCACTCCTTACCACCCAATTCCCCTCCTTTATAGTCTCTGGTATCTTCTCTTATCTTCTCTACTATCATATCTTGGTATCTTTCCATTTTTGCCATAGAGTGCAAATATTCGGTGCATACTGAGTGGAGATAAATAGTGTGTATCTTTCAAAGTCTGGCTCACTTGGCTTAACATTAAGTCCTCTATATTCAGCCACTTTGAATCAAATGATGGGATCTCATCAGTTCTTATGGCTGAGTTGTTTTCTGTGGTATGTATGTGCCACAGCTTTTCAGTGCAGTCATCAGCTTTTTAGACACGGTTTGATTTCATGACTTAGCAATTGTAAATAATGGTGCAATAAACAGGCATGTGCAAAAGTCTTTCTGAACAGTTTTCCTATCCTTTGGGTAAATACTAAGGAGTGGGCTTATTGGGTCACATGATAGTCCTAACTGTACATTTTTTAAGAACCTCCATATTGTTTTCCACAGAGGTTGTACTTATATACATTCCCACCAACAGTGTAAGAGGGTTTCCTTTTCACCACAGCTTCACTAGCATTTGTCATGCTTTATTTTTTGATCCTACCCATTTTAAATTGGGTTCATTTTTTAATTTGCATTTCCCTTATAACAATAGATTTTGAACATTTTTTTTCAAATACATTTTAAGTCTTCCATAGTTGTCTCTTCAATTAATTTCCCCATTTTTAATTAGATTATTCATTTTTTATGAACTACTTGAATTCCCTATGTATTTAGGTTATCAATTCCTTCTCTGAAGAATAATGTGCAAATATTTCCTCCCATTCTGAGGGTTGTCTCTTCACTCTAATTGCTGTTTTCTTTGCTATGAAGAAGCTTTTTAAGTTTGATATGATCTCACTTGTCTATTTTTGGGACTATTGGCTGTGCTTTAGAGGTCTAATTTATTTATTTATTTTTTTTTGGAGAGGTTTTGTTTGCTATAGGGTGTGTGTGCTCACCAGAAAGACAAAAAGAAAGCGAGAAATCATTCCCCAGGGGGTATGGCCACACCACAATCCCTTCTCCTCCATTCTCCTCTTGGGATCTTGGGCACACACGCACATGCACCTGGTGTGAGTTTAAGCCGCCAAGTCTGGGACTAAAACCACGGTCAACTACATGGGAGTCCAGCGACATAGCCATTACACTAACTGCTGGTCCCCTTTAGAGGTCTTATTTAAGAAATACTTGCTATTCCAAGTTTCCCTCTATGTTTTAAGAGTTTGAAGTTTTGCATTTAAAACTTTGATTAATTTTGTGTTGAGTCTTGCTAATGGTTAAAGATAGAAGTCCAGTTTTTTGTCATGTGGATTTCTAGTTGTTCTAGTACCATTTGCTGAAATGACTCTTTTCTTACTGCATTTTCTTTTACCTTTGTTAAAGATCAATTGGCTGTGTGATTTGGGGCTAATTTCTGGATTTTCTATTCTGTTTTATTGGTCTACATGTCTATTTTTGTGCCAGTACCATGCTGTTTTGACTATTACCTATTTGTAATATACTTTGAAGTGAGATAGTGAGATGCCTTCTACTCTGTTCCTTTTGTGCACTATTGCTTTGGTAATATGGGATCCTGTATAATTCCAGAAATAATATTGATTGCTTTTTCTACTTCCATGAAGGATGTCACTGGAAATTTGATTGGAATCAAATTAAATATGCAAATTAATTTGGATAGAGCTGGGATATTTATTAAATTGATATTTTCAACCCAAGAACATGGAATGTCTTCATATGTTTTGGTATCATCCTCAATTTCTTTCTGCAATTTTTCATAGTTTTCCTTACAGAGATCGTTCATCTCTTTGGTTAGGTTTATTCCTACATATCTTATTTATTAATTGTTAACAATTTACCATATTTGCTTTATTTTTCACTCAAATTCTTTCTTTCTTATATACATAATAAATGTGTATGTATAGACATTAATAATTTCCTTCTTGAGATATATAGAAATAGTTTCTTATAGAAGCAAAATAGTACTTTCATAGTTAAGAATATTTAAAATATACAATAAAATGTGTAGTCTAATTAAATTAAGGTGATTACTTTTCTAGAATTACATAATATCGTCAAAATGTAGGCAATTTCAAAAATCCATTACCCACTCCAATTTTTTAATCCATTAATCAATGTCTTTGCATTGTCTTAAGTAATTATGCTTCTTTAGTCACTTTTAATATAGAATATGTCTTTGCCTTTTTGTTAAATCTATTTATAATACTGAGTTATTTTGAAAAGCAGGCCACTCATTTTCTTTGATTTGTTTGATGTTTACCTCATGATAAGATTTAAAAATGTTTGCTTATTGTATGCTTTTCACAACTGAGAGAAACAGAGAGAGAAAGACAGAGAGATGGAGTACTAGCCCCCTCTCCCACCCAACAGGATCCTGATGTTATTTTCTACCCCCAGCCTCAGCTTGATCTGATCATGGACAAGCAAATGAATTCAGTATACTCTAGAAGATCTCTAGTAGGTTGCAAATCCAGAACACTCTGATGTAGGCCAGTCTTGAAGAGCACTGCATTTTATTGCTGCACAACCTCCATCATCCTATAGTATGTACTTCTTATTGTATAGTATAGGAAGACACATAATGTCATGTTGTCTTACTATTGGTAATGTTATTTTTGTTCATTTGATTAAAGTAGTGACCATAAGATATATCCACAGTAAAGGGATATCTTCCCTTTAGTAACTGGTAAGTAATCTCTACACTATAGTGATGTTTTTTCTTTCCTTTTTCTTAATTTGAATTATTCTGCTCCTCAACAACTTCTTAGCAAATGATCAACATCCATGGATGATTCTTTTTTGATTCAAATATTTGGGATTAAAAAATAAAAAAATAATCTTTTTTTAGTTTAATCAACTCTTCTGCATTTATAAGCTGCTATGCATCTGTGAACTGCCATATCTTAATAACTAATTGTAAGATTTGTCATCATGAACCTAATGTAATAATTTATTTCCTTGACTTAATAAATTGAGTAAGAGAGGACTAAAAGGCACTTTGGGGGATGTATTTCTCATATTTTTAAAAAGTAATTATATTTAATAAATGAGTTGAAAAAAGATAGTGTCTTGTATTTGTCACTGGAGACATGATGAGTACACGTGGCCCTTGGTGTTTAAATGCTCAGACGTGTGCAGGGACAGACACAGTGCAGCCAACTGACCCGTTCAATACAAAGTTGAGGTTGCATCAATTCTGCCAGTGGTCATCAGGAAGTACTTCACAGAATAGAGACTATTTGCCCTGGGTTTCAAAGAACAAGTATAAATTCTCACAGTAGGTGAAAGACAGTAAGAAAAATATTTCAGAAACTGAAATGAGTACTTTAGCAAGAGTGATAGAAATGGAAGATTATTTTTTATTTAGGAAACCACACAGTTTTGTGTGTATGAAGTTTAGGCTATGTGGCAGGAATGGTAAGAGATAATGTTGGTGGGGTAAGAATGCAATGGTGATTGTATTTATTGAATATGCATTTGTGTTCTCAGTATACCAGTCACTGTTCGGAGGAACTCATATGAATTAAGTAATTTAGCTACCATCGGACATGAAAAAGTGAGATGATTCTTCTTTTGTACAGATGAACCATTGTATGTACCACCAAAATTAAGATACAGAACAATTCCATGTCACTAGGCATTCTCATGCCGCCCCTTTTGTATTCATTCTCTATTCCTACTCAACCTCTGCAACTATTGATCTGCTTCCTAACATCACAGTTGCTTTCTCCAGAATATCCTATATTGTGAGTCTAGCTTCTCTCATTAAACATAATACATCGAGATTCATCTGTGGTGTTGTATATATCAATAGATCATCCTTATCAGGCACATTCCTTTACACAGAGGTAACACAGCTTGTTTATACATTTAACAGTTGAAGGATATTCTAGTTGCTCTGGTTGCTCACAAGAGTATTTCAGTCAATCTGTGGCATGGTGGTTAAGGTGACTGGATCTCACATAGCTGACTACAAGATTTGAGTCTAGAGACCTGACGGCTTGAGAAACATGCTAGGTACATGTGTGAGCATGTCCAAAATCCTGAAAGAAAGGAGCAATGGAGGAGAGGGCATGGTGACAGACCATTCCCCAAGGGGAGTACTTTCTTACCAACCCCTCACCATCTATCTCTTTCCGGTGAGAGCACATGTCCTCTGGCTATTTTTTTTTTCAAAAAGAGAAAATAATTTATTGTAGTTTACTTATTATAACTAAAGCTACTATAAACAGGTATGTACTGGGAACCAGCAGTTAGCGTAATGGCTATGTCGCTGGACTTCTACGTAGTCGACCGTGGTTCGCGTCCCGGATCCGGTGGCTTAAAACTCACGCTGGGTGCGTGTGCGTGCGTGCCCAAGATCTCGAGAGGAGAATGGAGGAGAAGGGATTGCGGCGTGACCATCCCCCCTGGAGGGTGATTTCTCGCTTTCTGTCTCTATGTCTCTCTCTGTCTGTCTGGCGAGTGCACGCGCCCTATAGCAAAAACCTCTCCAAAAAAAAAAAAAAAAAGCAAAAACAGGTATGTATTCATTTTTCTGTTAATGTAAGCTTTTACTTATCTTAGATAAATACCGAGTGAGGTTGATAGGTTAAGTTATAGATACCTTACTTGCTTTACATTGCTTATTTTTCACAGTCTTTAGGTATCACTTTGTGCTTTGTCCTCAGTTTTATATGTAATCAGGAGGAGAGGTAAGCTACAGCAGGTTATTCCATTTGGTCAGTGCCTAAAGCCTCAACTCATTTAAAAAAAGGCATGATAAATTCTCCACAGTCAATAATAATGTATGTTTCAAAACAAATAAAAAAGTACATTTCAAATGGCTCACCGTAAAAAAAGATAGGTAAATGAAGTGATGGGTGTGTTAATTACTGTGATCTAACCATTCAACACAGTAACATATTAAAACATATTGTACTTCACAAATGTATGCAACTATAATTCATCAATACAAATATTAATAACTTTTTAAAATACAAAACTAGATGGAAAAATAAAAATGATAATTAAAAACGTGTTAACTTCCAGAAGTTTGAAGGAGCATATAGAAATGTCAAAGAAGTAAAATGTAAGAATACTGCTCTGTTCTAATATCTAAAATAGGGATATTAACCAATTAGGTACAAGCCACTCAGATGATATGAAGCTTTTTTCCCTTTTTAAGTGAAAAAAAAAATTCAATACCTAGTCACTTTTACCTTTTACATTTGTGTTAAAGGGTGGTAGCCTTCTGTTTGGGTGAAAAACACAAGTTCCGTTTTTAAAGTTCACAGCAGAATGCAACTTTGACTCCCATATGCCTGGCATTTAAAGTGCATAGCTTTCCCTTTAACCAAGTTTAGAATATCTGCACTAAAACCTCTTCTCAGAATATTCCATTATTAATTAATTATAATCTAGATTGTTTTCAAAGTTTCATTTTTAAAAAATCACTTATTTAAGAGTCAGTGTACTGGCTTTATTAACTATGTTTTGTCCTAGAATCTAAAACTCCATAATGCATTAGGATAGATGTGTAGAAATCAAATTGTATCAGAACCTTATTGTCTCAGCTGCTGCAAAAAATGTGTTTACTTTGTATAAAAAGTTTGATACCTACACTATTTATTTGAACAGCATTTTTTCAGCATTTGCTAAAACCATAGATGAAAAAAAATTACCTCTTGTATTATCAAGTGTCCTTTTTAGATAATCACAATTTTTTTTATTTTAGCAAGTTTGTATTAGTAGGAAAAGCTACAAATTTAAAAAAATCTATGATTTCTGTTGTTAGTCAAAAAAATATAAAGCAATGTTTTTCTCATATCCTAGCTTATAAATGAATTATTAAATTAATTCAGCGCCCAGTTGTAATTTCCTTATGTCATAAACACACTTACATATATCCCTATTCTTTTTTTATTTTTAAACTTTATTTTTCCTAAGAGAGAGAGAGGTAGAAAAGAAAGAGAAAAGCAAGGCACCTTCAATAGACTCAGCATGCCACAATTCCCCTACCCAATGCTGCCTTCCAGCCAGCCAGAATCGTAGGTCCCAGTGAATTTAACTGGACCCAAGATCTAGACTGTTCTTCCATGTAGACATAGCGTTACAGAACAGTGCCCTAGTACCTGATCTACTGTAGATGACCCTCAGTGCCTTTGACTATGACGTTTATTTTGCTTTAGTTTTTGAAGTCAACTTTATTGAGGAATATTTATATACAATAAAATATACCCACTTTAACTCTGCATTTGGTATTTTCTGACAAGTACATAAGCAATATGATCACAACCAAGATAGTGTTGATATTACCCCAAAATTTGCTTTGTACACTTTTACTTCCATTTTAAAAATTTTCCAAGAGTATGTGTGTTTGCCAGAGAGAGAAAGAGAGAAAGAGGGAGGGATAAGGCGCAAGTATTCCCTCAACAGGGCACAGTCACACTGTGATCACCTTCTCTTGATTTCACCACTCTGTCAGAATTTGGGGCACACATGCACAGCAATTGGCATGTTTTTTTTAAGCCACCAGGACCTGGATCCCAATGGTGCTGTCAGTCATGTGGGAAGTGCCTACCTTAACCACCAGGCTACGGAGACAGCCCTGAAGCACTTAGCTTTCAGTTGCCCCACTCCAGCAGCTAACCTAAATCACTTGCTGTAATCAAAATTTACTTTCCATTCTAGACTTTCATATACATAGAAATATAGATATCTATGTTTGATTTGGCTTCTTTTTCTTAGCATACCTTTTAAATTTTCATACATATTATTATTTTTTTTCAAATTAAATATTTGTGGTTATTCCTAAATGTGTTCACTTGTATATAATATGTCTTTTTCCCTTTGGTTAACTTTCATGTTTCCACTAGTTTTCAGAAATTGGATAATGATTTGTCTTTGTATTTATCCCCCTTGGGTTCATTCATTGACCTTTGTTCTCTGTGTGTGTTTGTGTATATGTGTATTTTTAAAAACCTTTACTTTAAATAATTTTTCTCTGACTGTATGCCATAGGACCACAATTTTCTGTATGATCCGTGGGTTTAATAGGCTCTGTTAAACATTATTTTTAAAGTATTTTCTTTGAGCTTCAGTTTGGCTAATTTTTGTTGCTTGTTTGAAAGTTCACATCTGGGGCAAGTGGCATGGTGGTTAGGGTGCTGGACTCCCATATATCCAACCACAGTTCAAGTCCCAAACCTGGAAACTTATGTTCTTTTTCTCATTTTCTCTCTCTCTTTTTCTATCTCCTTCTGATGAGCATATGTGCCCTATAAGAAACTAAAAATAATAATAGTAATAAACAATAAAATAAATAAGGTTTTTTTTAAAGTTCACAATCTTTTTTTTTTGGTGTGAGAGAGATTTTTGCTATAGGGCCTATGTGTTTTCCAGAGATATAGAAAGAAAGAAATCACCCTCTAGGGACAATGGCCATTCCATAATACTTTCACTATTCTCCCCTCAGGATTGTGGGCCCACATGCACATGGGCCTGGCATGAGTTGAAGCTGACTTCCAAGACTCAAACCACAAAAGACTACGTGGGAGTCTAACAATGAAATTATTATGCCATCAGCTGGTCCCACAATCTTTTCTTTTGCAGTCTTTAATATGCTGTTAATCTATTCAGTAAAATTTTCATTTCAGATAGATACTATAAGTTTCTCCTTTAGAAATTTTATTTGTCCTGCTCCTTTATTTTTATTTATTTTTTATTTTTTTATTTTTTTGGAGAGGTTTTTGCTATAGGGCGTGTGCACTCACCAGACAGAGAGAGACAGAGAGACAAAAAGCAAGAAATCACCCCCCAGAGGGGATGGCCACACCGCAATCCCTTCTCCTCCATTCTCCTCTCAGGATCTTGGGCACGCATGCACAATCACCCGGCATGAATTTTAAACCACTGGGTTTGGGATGTGAACCGTAGTTGACTAGGTGGGAATCCAGTGACAGAACCGTTAGGCTAACTGCTGATCCCTGCTCCTTTATTTTTTAAAGTAAATTCAACTTCATTCTTTATATATTCCCCTATTTGTCTGGTAGGATATCATTTGTTATTTCTGAGAGGTTTCAATGGACTAATTTTTGTCCTGGATATTACAGTTTTCTGTTTCTTGGCATATGTACAATTTTTGTTCACTTCTGACTTTTGTGTGTTAAATTGTTGCATGTCTAGATTTTGTTTTCTTCTTTCAAAGAATACTGAATTTTGTTTTGACTTAGTAAAATTGCTTTAAGATCACCTTGATTATTTTAAAACTTGTTTTAAAGCTCTGTTAAGGTGGAGCTAAAAATTATTGACTCTAAAGCTCACAACTGTAGCCAGTGTGCTCTACTTCTGGGACTCCTACTGAGTAACCTTGGTGTTCGCTGTGGTTCAGAGCTCACACATTCTTCAGTCCAGTGCAAGCTAATTTGGTCTGGTTTCAGATCTCTGGTAGTTCATTGTCTGGTCCTATGTGGCTTTAGTGTGCACGTGTGCAGTCTGATTTCTAACAACAGCTTTAAGAAAACTCCATACATGCAAATTTCGGAAGTTCTATGTAAAATTGTCTGTAGTTCTTTCCTTCTTGATATTCTGCCTGAAAAAATTCAAGCACTGTCTGTACCACATCCACCCCAACAGCCACATACACACACTAGTTTCTGTACTCTGTCTCTGCCAGAATGCTTGCTTTGCCTGGGTGCCTTTCCTTGTCTTGCCACCAAAAATACTTCTGGAAAGAAAATCAGGGTGATCATAGAGCTTCTTTACTTTGTAACTCTGTTCTCAGGGAACATAATCCTGGGCTGCTACAAATATCTGAAAACAGAACTTTCATATATTTTGTCTAGTTTTCCGGTTGTTTATCAGCAAAAGGACAAATCATCTACCTGTTACTTTGTTATGTTATGAGTCAGCAGTCTGTTTTTTTATTTTAATTCCTTTAACAATACTCTGTGTAATAATGTAAGCCATGCCATATCCTTTAAAAACATTGTATATAGCTTCTATAAATATATTTCAATATTCTGAGAAGATAGAAAACATTTTTGACCCAGAGAACAATTTTTATTATCCAAATAGCTAATGTGCCTTTTAATTATTTCTGTATTTTTATAAATTATTTAATGACTGTGTGTTTTAATTCCTTGAAGACTTCCAGCAAAGAAAATGGACCTAAGGGGATATTTAATTTTGATGAAAAGATAGTTTATCTTTCAGATAAAAAAAATATTAATGGTCCCTTCCTTGTGGACAATGAAGTTTGTTTCACTTGGACCTCTTAAGAAGGAAATACATGTCAGATGTATTAAATATTGGTATAACTAAAGCCAATGTTATGATTCTTTTATTTTAGTGTGTTTTTATCAAATTTTTAGCTTTCTTTGTGATTTTATTGTCACAAAAATAGTAAATTATTAATATTAATAATAAGAAAAAGAAGGTTTATTATAATATCTCTATGAAATGTTTTAATTATATAAAAGTCTCAAATAGGACTGGTTCTCTGACCTGGTGTTTAGGGCAGCCAGATCCCATATGCCAGCTGTGCAGCTCAAGTCCTAGACCTGGTGGCTTGAGAGAGATGCCAGGTGCATATGTGTGTGTGCCAAAAATTCCAAAACGAGGGAGACATGGAGAGGGGTTGAAGTTTGACTATTTGCCATTGGTGTGCTTTCTCTTTTTCCTCTCTGTCACTCTATTTCACTCTAGCGAGTGCTTATATTCCCTGACCAAAAGAAAAAAACTAAGACAAATAGAAACAGTTTTTGTGAGGTAATATTATCGTCTATGCCTGGGCATATATGGCCTTCACCATAGCTTTAAATAACAAGTATGGCCTGAAAGTAGCATGGAGCCAGCAGGTGGCAAGGTGGTTATTGTGGCTGGACTTCCACATGCCAACCACGATTTGCATCCCAGATCCAGAAGCTTGAAAATCACACTGGGTGTGTGTGCATGCATGCCAGAAGCGCCAAGAGGAGAAGGAATTGTGGTGTGGCTATCAGGGTGATTTCTCACTTTCTTTCTCATTGTCTCTTTCCAGCAAGCACACATGCTCTATGGCAAAAACCTAAAAAAAATAAATAATTAATTAATTAAAGCAGCATGAATAAGAAGAGGATTCAAAATCTGGAAGCAAGTATTCCTGCCAAATAGAACATCAGGGTAGTTTCTGCAAATGACCTTTTTATTTGTTTGCCACAGGGCACCGGCACATACACTCACCAGAGACACAGACAGACAGAATGTGAGAAATCACTCCCCAGGGAAGATGGCCTTGCCACGGTACCTTCTCCCCATTCTCCTCTTGGGATTTTAGGTGTGCATGCACACGCACCTGGCCTGCTCTAATGTTGCTGAGTTCAGGATTCAAACTGCACAGCCAGCCATGTGGGATCCAGCTGCCTTAGCATTCATGCCACTTGCTGGGCTTACAAAGAAACATTTTTTGAGTGGTAAGGTTTAAAAGGACCATAAAGAGGCATACTTTTTAAGAATGCATGTATTCATCACATTATCATATTAACAGCTTCTTTCTCCTTCCTAATATGTACACACATACATTCATGTGCACACAAACACACACACAGAATCATACACTAACAATCTATAGTTAATATCACCCAATCTGATAGAACTACTCTTTTGTTACGGAGGAAACATATTTGGTGATGGCTTCCATGAAATTCCTATAAGAAATTGCATTTTCATGTTTTTTACACAAATTTTAAAACACTTGCCCATGGGACCAGCAGTTGATGTAGTAGTTACGTCGCTGGACTCCCACATGACCTACCATGGTTTGAGTCTCAGACCCAACAACTTGAAACTCATGCTGGGTATGTGTGTGTGTGCCCAAAATCCCAAGAGGAGAATGGAGGAGAAGAGATTGCAGTGTGACCATGCCCCAGGGAGTGATGTTTTTCTTTTTGTCTCTCTCTTTCTCTCCAGTGAGCACATGCACCCCACAGCAAAAATCTCTCTGGAAAAAAACAACTTACCCAGACTTCTTTGCTGACCTACTAAATTAATTCTTGCTAAAAATCTAGTCAAACATATGACTTTCGAATGCCAGTAATCTTTATACAACTGGCTTCTTTTTGTCATTTAAAAACAAACTTAAATTTGACTTTACTAAAAGACTTCCTTCTTAACGGAAATATTTTTCTCCTTTATGTATAAAATATGTATTTCCTCTTCCAAACTAAAACATTCATTCTCTATACCTTCCCTTTATCTTAAACTTGTGCATAGAACTTATTATCCAGTATTTTTCTTGTTTGGTATATTTATTTATGTGTGGTTCATAGTCCTCAGTCTGAGACCTTCGCATAAGACAATGAAATATGAAATGCTTGGAGGAGGCCTCTTATTATCTGGTTCACTTATATACCCTGTAACCCAGAGCAATCCCTGACACAAAGAGAGAACCTCATAACTGTCTGGCAAATTACAAAATGGATACAAGATTTTCACCAGGAGGAATAACAGAGGAAATGATTTCCATCTCTTAGACAATGCATAGTAAAGTTCTGAACAATGAGGAATCATTATTTTCTTTTTGTATAATCACTACTGTATTTCTATTTTTTGTGGTGGTTGTCCTTTTATGATTGCACATAAAAAATTAATTACAACAATCAGTTTCAGAAGCTCTCATGAGTTATGATGACATTTCAATTTATAGTTTGGCCAACGAAGAAGACTGGGGTGCAGAAGACTGAGATGGGGATCTTAGAAATAAGTCCATGTGGGCAGTCAGAAAACTGGGTTCAGAAAATTCATTTTAGTACCATAAAACTTGTGGTCTTATAGTATTCTTTTATTTTTTTTTAAACAAGAAGTTTATTTAAACAACAAGACACTTGACTTGAAGGGAAAACTATCTAGGATTCCTTTTTTTCTTTAAGAGTAGTTTATCCCTACTTAAAGACAGATTGCCCTACATGTAACAGCTACGTACAAAAAAGTTACAAAATTGTCCTTGGTTTACAATGATAATGAAAAACATTAAAATTCTCCAATCAAGGTATGCAAGGATTTTTATGTTGTTGGGTTTTTTTTCTTTTTCTTTTTGTTAAAACAGTGAGAGCAAAATAACTTACTGGAATATAAAGTTAAGAGCTGACTGAGCGGCCACTGATGGAGAAAGGGGGTGTTTTCACAGAACCGGCATTTTCCCCATCCCATCTCAATTTCATGTCAATCAAAACATGCCATTGGCCATTTAGTTAAAACAAAATGCAATATGCTTGTGCACATACACCAGTTACTTTATGTATGATAAAGGAATGGGGGAGGGAAAATGAAAGAATAGAGAACACTATACTGTAGTAGTCAGGATGTGGTGAAATGTGGTTTTCTAATTGAGAATGTATTCTTGGTCTGTAAGAACAGAGTTCTGGAGTAAAGTAGCAGGTTCCCTTTTAAGTAGACACCTCCTGTCTGCTGTTAGAACACATCAATTGTATCTTCATCCTCCATTTCCAACTGTGCAGGTGTGTCTGTTTCCTTGATCGGCTGCCCATCAAATCAGAATCTGATCTGCCTCATTGACAAACCCTGTCGTTCACGATAGGCTTTCATTAGCTTACTAAGTGGTGTATGCCTCTTGATCTTCAACTGCACCACAGAACCATCCTGCCCCTCCACCTTCAAATTAATATGATCGTTGTTCTCAGTCTTGACTCCTTCCTTGGGCTTTTCGGCGGCCATGGCAAGCATCGGAGTCTCCTCAGCTGCCGCTTCACAAAAGAGGTACCAGGTCCTCACCGAACGAGCACACAGGCAGCACCTGTGGTCTTATAGTAGTCTAACACAACATAATAGGAGGCAAATAGCGAACATTGCAAACGCATTGAATCACACCATGTCGTGACAGGAAGTGAGAAAACATCGAGAAGCTTTCTCAGCAGCTCAGTTGGTTCTGGGTAGAATGTCAAGATGCTGACAAGATGAAGTTTTTGAGGATGAGTAAGGAACAAGTCAGGAGCATGTTGTATGTTAAGGACTCAGCCCATAACATATTGCTTGAGGACTCCCACATGAATTGTTGCTGTTATGATTATTAATCTTCTTTGAGGCTATACTCAGTCTCAAGGAATGAAGCAGCCCTGAGACAGACCATTGGTATGTTTTGAGCTGCAGTGGGGGAGTTTAAGCTGTAGAGAACTGTGTATTTTCTGCTCTTCTTGGAGTCATATGGACATTTAAGAATTCAAACTGTGCGCCAGCAGATGGTATGGTGGTTAAGCGCTGGACCCCTACTTGGCTGACTGCAGGTTGAGGCCAGAACCTGGAGGCCTAAAATTCATGCTGGTCGTGTGTGTGTGCATGCCCAAAAACCCAAGAGAATGAAGGATAACAGATTGCAGTGTGGCCATCCCCACATGGAGGTTATTTCTTGCTCTCTCTCTCTCTCTTTCTCTCTGGCAGGGGCATATGTTCAATCTCTTAAATTCTAGAGGGATTTGGGTTAAGATCTTTATGTTTTGTGGAGAGATTCCAATTTGAAGTGTGAACTCATATACATGGGAGTTACTTCACTTTTGAATTATTGATCATTATGGTCATTGCAGAGGGATATAACTGAAGATCAAAAGGTAAAGGCTGTCCATTAAATTATTTGACATAGAATTGATTTCCCATAAGTTCATTCAAAGCCAAGATTTTTAGGCATTGACAGATCTTGAAAAGAAATCACTTCCTTATCAAGAGACTTCATAAAGTGGATATTTAAATGTTGCTTAGCATCACAATTTAATTATTCTAAAATGTGGAATATAAATATCATCCTTCAAAATGTTTGATATTTATTTATTTTTCAGTGGCTACCACTAAAGTGATGAAAAGGTAGTGCTAGTTCATGCAAAAAATACTCTTTAAATTAAAAACAGATTTAGTTATGCTCTAAACCCATATTTTTAACAAATGGGGCAGTACTTAATATTTTCCTGCAGAAAATTTACAGAGACAGAATTTCCTTTTTTTTAGAATTATTTTATTTAATTTTATTTATTTATTTTTTAATTTGACCAGAGAGGGACATAGTGAGAGAGAGAGAGAAAGAGAGAGCAAGTGAGAAAGCAACCTGCCACAGCTGGTACTCTAACCATGGTTGACCATGTGTGAGTCCAGTACCCTTACCCACCATGCCACCTGCTGGCCCCGGAAACAGAATTTTCTATTGTGAATCAAGACTAATCCAAGCATCACAATTTTTAAATTTCAAATAATAAGGCAGAGAATTAATTGATTTTAAATCCATACATTAAAGGGGGAAAAATATAACAGTAGCAAAATCACCTTAATAGTTCTTTAAAATAAAAAATATTGGGAACCAGCAGTTAGCGTAATGGCTATGTCGCTGGACTCCCATGTAGTCGACCGCGGTTTGTGTCCCTGACCCGGTGGTTTAAACTCACACAGGGCACGTGTGCGTGCGTGCCCAATATCCCAAGAGGATAATGGAGGAGAGGGGATTGCAGCGTGACCATCCTCCCTGGGGGGTGATTTCTTGCTTTCTGTCTCTATGTCTCTCTCTGTCTGTCTGGTGAGCGCACACGCCCTATAGTGAAAATATCTCCAAAAAAAAGTTATATTTTTTGATGACATAAGATCAAAAGTAATCGTGTAAAAATAGCACAATCAAGTTATGCACATTTAAAATAACAAAATAGCACATTGCCTTTTTATTTTGACTACATTTCATGGAATGAATTAAGGATTCTTGATATCAAAAGTTTGAGAGAAAATTATATAGGGTATGTAAAAAAGAGAGCTTAAACCTATGGCAATTATCTAATTTTTTGGTTTTAAAAATTCTTTATTATTGAGGCCAGCAGATGACATACAGGTTATGTTACTGGACTCCCACATGGCCAACCGTCATTTAAGTCCTGGATCCCGTAGCTTCAAAATCATGTGTTCATGAGTGTTCAAGGTTCCGGGAGGAAAATGGAGAAGGGAGTGTTGTACCCCTGGGGGGACCACATTTTCCCTCTCAATGTTTCTGTGTCTCTCTCTTTGGTGAGTACATGAGCCCTAAGGCAAAAACCTCTTCAATAATAATAATAATAATAAAAGTCCTTTATTGTTGTTGATAATTCTACCTCATGTGTCCCAGTGGTAGTTATGGAAGTTTTTCAGTAGCAAATGATTGATTCAGTTATGTAACAACTCAGAGGCAATGAAGTTTCTTGGAGGGCATATCAAAGATGACTTCACTCAGATACAGCGAGGAAGCCTGCATTGCCTTGGCCTTGAAGCATTCCCACCACAATGAACTAAACATGGAAAAGGGAGGGCATATTCGAAGTCACCAGTGTCTTCTTAGTGAGGACGTATTCAGCATTTCTCCAAGTGAGTGCTTCAGCAGCTGCTGATGGAAACGTGAATTTTCAGATACATTCAGTAGGGAGGAAGGAGGTATTCTGACTGAGATATATTATCCTGTCCCGCTTTGTGGCGAAAAGGCAGTAAAGTGTTTTTGCAGGGTCAAGGAACAGAAAAGTCATCAGCTAGTGGCAGGCAAGGCATTCATGCAGCAACTTAATAGAGTGGACAGAATGTGAATTAGGCTGAAGTCAAGGATTACAAAAGAAAAAAGAAAGAAAGTGAAAAAAGCAGTCCTCAAAACGAAATGCCCAGGACCCTGTGCACACGGTCCATGTTACAAAGAAAGGTGTTGGTGCCGATTGTGGTTGGAGAGAATGGCCGGAGATAAAAAGGTCTCATTCCAGAGGAGGCCACTATACCTTAATCTATTTTTGCCCTAAGGCAATGGATGATTCCTTTTTTTTTTTTTTTTTTTTTTAAAAAAAATTTTTTTTAGAATTTTTTTAAAAATTTGAAAAAAAAAAAAAAAAAAAGCTATGATATTGCAAGGAAATATTTTCTCAGGGACAAATATTGCTTGTTAACCCATAGCCACTGATATGGAACAAGGATCAGTAAGACAGCAAAATATCCCTGTTGGGCTGTTGGGCCTTTTGGCTAAATCAAGTGTAATAGGGCCGGGCCAGGCAAGTCTGGGTGAGTTAGTGCCTGGTTTGAGTCATGACAGTGAAAACCATTTCGTTGGCTTTTTTTCACCCTCTCTGTTCTCTGTGGCTTCTAATTTATACTGTGTTTTAGTAAGCCTAGGTTGCTGTAACAAATTACTATGGCCTGGGTAGCTCTAAAACAAACGTTCATTTCTTACAGTTGTGAAGGCTGGGAGGCCCAAGGTTAAAGTGCTGGCTGCTTCGGTGTCTGATGAAGGTTCTCTTCATGGTTTGAAGACAACTATCTTCTTTCATGTCCTCACAAAGAAAGAGATAGTACCTCTTGAGTCTCTAGGACACTGATGGTATTTATGAGTGTTCTACTGTCATGATTTAATTACCTCCAAAGTCTCACCTCCAAATACTATTACATCAGGAATTAGAACTTCCATGTATAAATTTGGTGAGGAAACATCATTCAGTCCATAGCACACTAGATACATCTACTAACCATCTAATAACTATATTAAGATTTAGGATGGGAATAGAGATCCCAAAGGCACCTCTCCCAGTAAGACTTTTCAAGAAAAGCTAGTAGGAAACAACGTCGTATCACTGCTTTCAAGTAATTAAATTATGCATTGATAATTGCTGACATAAATTAAAGAAAAAATGGAATAAGTCTGCTTATATTGAACCTGTGATTCCACTATGAATCCTGTTGCTTGTACTTGCTGAGTTGTTTACTGTTCTAATCTTTAACTATAATATAGAGAAATGAGCAACTGAGAGATGTAATTTTTTTTTCTAGATCTTAAGCACAATTACTGAGGTAGCCTATTTTTTCATTTAAAGAAACTAATCTTTTCTAAAGTCGTCTTTCAAAAATGGCATGTACTATAACTTTGGATTTGGCTTTGATAGCATAGAGCTAATTCATAAGAGCATTTCTAAAGTGTAAGGGGGATAAATTGTTCTTTTTTAAGTTTTAAAAAGACATTGCCAAGGTGATTTACATAATTGAAATCCTATATTTATAACTACAGATGTGCCACAAAATTCAAGCTAGCAGCCAGACTGTCAAAACTCTCACCAGCTTCATGAAAAGAAAGGTTTGCCCAAATCCTCCCTGGTTTCTACGTAAATAAAGCTGTTTTGGGAAACAGAGAAAGATAGCTGGAAGATCTTTTATTTTGAAGCCCTTGTAAAGAAATAAACTCCTGTAAAATTAGAGGGAAAAAATGGTCAAATCAAGTAGGCTAAATAATCTGCTGTAATTAGCCTTTAATATTTATAAATATTTGAAGACTTTAATTAGGTAGCTTTGGGTGCCTTCTTTACAAATTAAGAGATTGCTGAGAAATAAAAGCTCTTTAACCTTTTACAATTGGGTTTTTATTTGTGGCCTTGGCAGCCTTAACATTAAGGGTATCATTCCATGTATATGATCTTTTAAAAATGTGCATCAGTTATTTTGTTTTCCAACTAGAATTTAACTATAGAATGTTCATGTGGTTTATTTATTCATTCCCATTCAGTCTTTGGTGGTGTTTTTAGAACAAGAAGAAAGCTTACAGTTATAGAGTTTGGTGAAAGGACAATGGAAACAGTCATAGAGTTTTGACATATTTTGCATTTATCTTAAAATAACACAACAAGCTTACCTCTCCGTTACATATTTTAGTAATTATTGTCAATGTGTCATAAAGTCACATTTTTCAGTTCTAGTTTAATATATGAAAAACAGAAAGAACTAAAAATAAAACAACCTTAGTAGATTATGATTTTTCATTTTTGAAAATTAAGCCCTCAGTGTTAGGAATCTAGTTGTGTATCCTTTAAAAAGATACATGGAAGAGCCAGCACGTGGTGCGGTATGTAAGTCACGGGACTCCCTCATGGCCCTTCACAGTTCAAGTCCGGGTCCTGGCAGCTTGAAAATCACACTGCATGCATGTGTGTCTGTGTCCAAAATCCCAGGAGGAGAATGGAGGACAAGGAACTGTGTGTGGCATGGCCATCTCTATGGGCAGTGGTGGTGGTAGGGGGGTTAATCCTCACTTACCTTCTCTGTCTTTCTCTCTCTCTTTCTGATGAGACACATGCCCTATGACAAAAACCTTAAAAACAAAAAAGAAGTCTTAACTACCAGTATCTCATCTTATAAACTAATTTGGAAATAGAGTCATTGAAGATGTAATTAGTTACCTTATGATGCAATCATGCTGAACTTCAGTTCCAATATAGTGAACGTCCTTTTAAGAAGAGTAGTGGTGTAACAAGACTATGTTGATAATAAATTTTAAAAAATAATTCAAATGAAGAAGAAGAGTGGTGTAAGAGGAGACTTCAAAAACTTTGTGGGAAAATGGAACAAAATTATACATTTATTTGGTGCAAAACATTTTTAGATCCATGTATAGGTTTTTGGTAATACCCATTTTCCATTTTTTTTGGAAACTTGCCTAGTACATGTGATGATATAGAATGTGACAATATAAAATGGTCAGATGAAGGAAGCAGAGATGGGAAATAGAGCGGCTCAAGCCAGGGAATGCCTGGGGCTATCAAAAACTAGAGGCTAGGAGGGAATCCTCCTGTAAAGGTTTGACAGGATCTTAGTCCTACTGACACCTTGATTTTAGTATTTTAACCTGTCACTGACAATTTAATTGTGCAATTATAAGGTACAATATAATGTTCTGATTCATGTATACATGTAGTAATAATCAAGTCATAATAATTAGCAAATCCATCAACTTATTTCTTTGTTGTGAGAATAGGAAGAATTTTTTATTCTAGTATTTGAAAGGTACACTGTATAATTGTTATCTATAATCTCCTTATTGTGCAGTAGAGTATCATAACTTTTTTCTCCTATTTAACTATAACATTGTGCTCATTAACCTGTCTTCTATTCTCCTTAATCTCTATTCTGCTCTCATTTTTGTGACATCTTTCTTTTCTTCTTCTTTTACTTTTTCTTCTCCTTCTTCTTCTTTTTAAATTTCTCATATGAATGAGATCACACAGTTTTTGTCTTTCCAGGCCTGGCTTATTTCACTTATGTAAAGTCCTCCATGCTCTTCCATGTTGTCCCAAATGTCAGGACTTCATCCTGTTTTGTGGGCGACTAGTATTCCATTGCATATGTATTCCACATTTGCTTTATCCATTCATCTGTTGATGTGCACCTAGGTTGATTCAGTATCTTAGCTATTATGAATACTGCTGCAATAAATGAAAGTACGGATAGCTCTGACTCCTGATCTCATTTTCTTTCGATATATATTCACTACTGGGATTCCTGGGTTGTACGGTAGATCTATATTTTTTTTAATACTTTCATCCACCTTGAGTTACTTTTCGTTACTTGTGAGTGAAGGGATATGGGTTTAGTTGCATCCTTCTGCAAGTGGATATCCAAATTTCTCAGTACCACTTATTAAAGTAGCAATCTTTTGCACTGGATTTTCTTGAGACCAATGTCAAAACAATTGGCTATATGTTGTTGTGTTTATTCTGGATTCTCGATTCTGTTCTAGTAGGCTGAGTTCCTTGTGTAAGTACCATGATATTTGGTTATTATATATCTGTGGTATATTTTAAAGTCAGAAAGTAAAAATTCCTTTAACTTTATTCTTTGTATAGTATTACTTTGGTGATACAAGTTTTGAGGGATTATAGACAAAAATATTATTTTATTTTCTATTTATGTCAACGATGTTTCTTATATTTAATAGAAATTACATTGAGTTTTTATTTTTTTAGGCAATAATGACATTTTAACTATATTAATTCTTCCAATCCATAAACAAGGAATACCTTTTCATTTTTTGTATCTTTTTTCAATTTTTTTTTTACTTTTAAATACTTTTTTGGATTAATTTATTCCTAGGTGGTATGTGTGTGTGTGTGTATGTGTGTGTGTGTGTGTGTGTGTGTGTGTGTGTGACTATTAGAAAAGGGATTGCTTTCTTCTTTTCCATCTCAGTCTGTTCATTGTTAGCATACAAAAATGCTTACAGATTATTCCTAATGTTGTATCCTGTGACTTTATTGCATTCGTTTATCACATCTAAGTGGTTTTATGTGAATTCTTTATTTTTTTTCTATGTGTATAATTGCGTCATCTGCAAATATAGACAATAAAACTTGAGTAAAATACAGGGGACCCAATGGAATAGAAATGGAGTCAGAAATGGCAGATATCAGAAGCTGCATGGGGAGGGAGGAGGATGTCTGTGTGTTTGGACAGAAATGCTTAACAGACACAAGAATATATGTAAAAAAGTGGAATAGGTTATGGAATGGCATACCATGGTAGACTAAAAAATGTCACTGAAAATTTAATATACACTTTAGAAAAACTAGTAAAACTACTGTCAAATGCAGATAATATAGTGTAGTGTTCAATATCAAAGAAGATGAATATGTCTATATCCTTGACTTGATTATTATACACTCTGTGTATGCTTTGAAAAACCATACAGAGGTGTACAACAAGTATATGTAAGTCAGAAATCATAATAAAAATGCTAAATACAACTATCAAGGTAATGCAGATCAAAACCACAATAATATATCACTTTACTCTGGTTAGAATGGCTATTGCTAAAAAGACAGAGGCCAGCTGGTGGGACAGTAGTAAAACACAATGCTCTGTGCAGCTGACCCCCATGGAAAGAGTCTGAACTATGTCCAGAAATCTTCCTCAGTATGCCAGGCATGCAGGTGCCCATGATCCTGGGGTGCTGGCTAAGACTTGGGGGTGGATTATGGAGTCAGGACATTGCGGAGGTGCTGTCTTTCTGTCTCTATCTTTCTTGTGGAAGAAGTAAATGAATACATTTTTAAAAAGAAAGTAACAAATGCTATTGAGGATGTGGAGAAAGGGGAATGTTCCTACATTGTGAATGACAATGAACAATAACACAGACATTTATAGAAAACAGTATGGAAATTTCTCAAAAACGTTAAAGAATAGGCAATAAATTTCTATTATTTCAGGCATTACGTGTGAGATAAATTGTAACAGCAGCCTTAAGAACCTTATGCAACCATGATGACAAACTTCCAGATGTTAATAATACAACCACTGGATAAGGTATTCCTTGAAGATCTGATGTGACAGCCCAAGAACACACAGCCACCTGGTGTTTCTCCATCTTCAAGCAACTTACTGTGTGGCTGCGATGTCATTTATCAAATAACCAAGTTTATATTCTCTTTGATTTCTTTTTCTTTAGAAGCAATCAAGTACAATTTTTTTTTTCTTTTTGGCATTTTTTCCTCTTACCTCTCTCTGCCATTACTCTCACTCCCATCTTCATAGTACATGAGTCTTCCATTTGTCAGTTCTACAGTAAACTAATAATCCTAGTCATATGGTCATCATGACATTAAATAAGTTTTCTTTTTAAGTTTAATTACTTCTTTCATGAAAGAAATAAAGACACCCTTGACAGGTTCCCACCATGCCCCTTTCTCCGAGTTTTCCAGTTCGTCAAGATTTCGGTCAACTTGGAATCGCAACTTATAGTCAGGCATGTGGCTTCTGACACTGCAGTTCAGCTTGCTACGGCTGGACTTCAAGTGAAATGTATGGTAGATAATATGCTGCTAACTTTTTATACCTACCACTAGAGAATTTTTGGGTGAATGCATAAGCATGCAAATTATGTAAATGTAAACATTTCACGTTGGGGATTTTAAACCTCATCTTAAGTTTTAAATCAATAATATTTTCCATCTATGGGGGAAAAAAGGCAAAAATACCTTTTATGCTGTTTTCTTAATGTCTGCTACCAACAGTTCAACACTGTACTTAATAAGCTGTTCTATTATGCTTGAGCTGGAGGCATCATTAATCAACTCTGTGCCTCCTAACCTCCTTTACCAGGTGAGGAGTGAGGAGAATAAAGTTTTCTTGAGGTAATTGTGGTGGTGGCAAGGAATAAAATATCCCTGCCTATTGAGGAATGCACTCGCTAATGAAGAGTGGGATGGTATTAACAAAGAGAGTCAAAAATATAGGTTTTTTTAAAACAAAACAAAACAAAACAAAACATTATTTTGAACTCATATAAAAAGTCTTCTGAAAGTTTATGGAAAATGCATGTTAAAAACCTTCATGGATTTAAAAATTTTTTGTACAAAATAAACTTGTACTTTGATCCCATTTTTTAAGTGAACTTTTGAAGTCCCCTAATGTAAATTCTGCATTAAGAAAAGTAGATGGGAGACTTCCCTGGTCTATGTACACACTTAGGATCTGCGCTCTCCCCACAGTTTTACCTTCCATCTCTCACCTGAGTGTTCAAAACTATATTCTATACAAGGGGCAGAGGAGGGGTAGAGAAGGACATGGGTTCAATTTTCAAGGACTCAAAATCAGAATTAAAACGTATCACCTCTGCTCATATTCTTCCGTGAAAATGAATTGTATGAGCAAACCTAGCTTCACGGGAGGCAAAGAAATGCAGTCATTCTCCAGGCCGCTGTGTTTCCAGCTACAGCTCTTCCTGTAGAGAAGGCAACGAAGGTCAGTAGAACAGTACCAGTTCCCTCCAACAAGATGCTATAATAAGACCAAAATAGTTATGTAGCTCCAGAAATGTAAATGACTACACATCTTATATAGAGACTATAAAGTCATTTGTACAACTTCCAGTTCCTAATATTACTATTTGCATTAAAGATACGCTAAATTAAGTATCCTTTAGGTATTTTTAAAACAAAATTTTATATCTAATTTTAAGATTAAATTAATTTCCATTTAAATGGATGTTGAAAAGTAGTGTGGCAAATTAATATCACTTCATAAATTTGTTGAAAGGACAAAGCAAGAAATAAAAAGCAACGTCTGTGAATTTCTCCATGTCTCTTCTAAAATCAGTAGAGAATTCCTAAGATTTCTGCAGAGAATTTTCTGTATCTGTTTTCTTGCCCTTATACTATGGGGTTGTTGGAAAAATCATGAAGTATTTGTTTTTCTGTTTTACTATGCAAAAATGTGTCATGCTTCTCTGACAACCCAATAATTAAGTTAGAGAAAGAGGAGAGTGAGTGAAAAAAGGGACAAGGGGGAAAAAAAAAATAACCTCATATAATGAAATTAGTTCATCAAGAACTGGAAAGGGGGACCAGACATGGCATAGTAGGAGTGAAATGCTCTGTGATGCTTGATATACACGACAGAGCCCTGAGTTCGCATCCCAAAGCCTCTTTGCCCATGTCAGGAGCATGCTTAGAAGCCCATGATCAGGGCTGGATCATGCCTTGCGGGAGGTGTCTGAATCTCTCTCTCTTTTGCTCTGTTTCTCTCTCTTTCAGAAAAAGTAAATGAACGAAAAGGAGGTGGTGATGTACATAAACAGCAACAAATACGGCTTGCTGTAGAAGTACATATGAAAGATGTAGAAAGTTCCATTCTTTTCTTGGTGTGATAATTTCTCTATTTCCTCCCTTCATTCAGTGAATTCCTTTTTCAGATCTAGAAATTAGAACCACTTTTGGTCAGTGTATATATTTTTTTCATTGTTGTTCCAATGTCCAAGTTTTTCATTCTCAGTGCATTAAAATAGTTACTAGTAATCGATTACAAATTATAGCACCTATTATTTTGATTGTATTTCATAAGATGAACTACTCACATAAAATGTTCCATGTTATACCTACATTTAGAAAATCAAATTAAGTTTATATTGGTTCAATATTTTGTTAGCTGTTGTTTTTACATATTTTTTTTTCCTTGAGAATTTTATGATATTCCTGAAAGTGCCCTGGAATGTCACAAAAATAGAGTTGAAAATCGCTCTCTAAAAGGATTAGAATTGCAGTTATGGTGACTTCATTCCTCTAAGGCCAGTCAGAAATAGATAACAGCCATCACTTGTGCTTCTAAACTCCTCCACTGTATTTGCAGAGACCTCATGTGAAGTATTTCTCTGAGACAAGGTTGCATCTGAAACTATTTTCTCGGTAAGAAGAAAACACACAAACTCTGCTTATAATAGCGGCATTGAGTGACTGCAAGAAACTTAATCATCCAATTCAATTACGATTTTACATTCAATTTACTGGGCAAGGAAGATGACTGTACTATTCTAGAAAATAAAAATTAAATTCACAAGTTAAAAACATACAAACAAACAAAAGTTTTAGGATAACTCTTCTTAAAGTTGCTTTTTAGCACTCGCTGTAGACCATTCTCCAGACATAGTCGCTTGCCCTAACTCCTTCAGTGTAGGCAGGTCCAGCTTGCAATGACATCACCTGGGACTTTGTCTTCGTTATTCCTCTGGCGTGTTCGGTCCACTCGTCCTGCGGGCACAGCACACTGGAAGTGCCAACAAACCTTTGGGAGCAAACTTCAGTAATAAACATTCTAGCATTCTCTGTCTCTGTTAATTCTCGGATTTTCTTTTTTTCTTTCTTTCTTTTTTAAGAGAGATGTTTGCTGTAGGGTGCATGTACTCACTGGATAGAGAGAGACAGAAAGCAAGAATTCACCCCCCAGGAGGGTGGTCATGCAGTAATCCCTTCTCCTTCATTCTCCTCTCAGGATTTTGGGCACACACATGTGTCCAGTTTGAGGTTTGTTTTTTGTTTTTTTTTTTTAATTTATTTTACATTAATTCACTAATCATCATCACAGCATACAAAATGCGCTTTCCCATCCAGAATACACTGTATAGTGGCTTAATCATAAATGTTATTGTCAACAGATTATTTCCCATTTCTTGTTTGTTTCTTAAATATATACATGTGTGTATATATATAATACACACACACACACACACACACATATATTTTTTCCCCCTATTTCTCAGTCTCTGCTGTTTCTCACCCTCCTCTCACACTGTCTCTGGTATCTGCAGTTGCTTTCTATTTCAACTTGAGTTTTAAGCTGCCAGGTCCAGGACTCGAATCATGGTTGACTACATGGGAGTCCAGTGATGTAACCATTATGTCATCTGCTGGTCTCTGCACTACATTTTATAGATGAGGAAGCTGAGACAAAACAATAACTTGTTTTTCTTGAGGCAATGGGACCTAGAAGTGAAGAACATAGGCTAACGCCAGTTAGATTACTTGATTTGAATCTTGGCTCCACCCACTTGTTAGTATGTATTAGCATTTCTAATTAACATTAGACAAATGAGGGAGTAGAAAATGTAATTAAACTATACAAAATAATAAAAGAAATGACTCTCGATCTCAAGTAAAATACATTAGTTCAAGGTGAACAATAACAGACCAATGTCTTACATACATAGAGAAAATGTGCAGCTTATTATTCATATGTGTGTGTATGTGTGCGTGTGTACACACATATATATATGTGTTATTTAATTAGGTTCTTGGCAAAAAATTTAGAACTCCAACTTGTAAGAATTTACTCCATTTGTAAGGGCAAACATAGATTGCATGTAGCCCTGGAATTAAGGAACAGCTTTTACATTTGGTAAAGTTTGCAAGTCCACAGCTTTTTGATCTAACTAAATGTGACAACTAAATTTTGGTGTCATGTTACAAAGAAATGAATAATAGGTGGTTTCTAGGTTATTTAGTCCAAATCAACCTAGCACTGCTCTGTAGTCTTGCACTTCTTC
>NW_006159948.1:2803334-2804697 GCF_000334495.1 Tupaia belangeri chinensis
CCCCCAGTTCACCAGAAACAAGCCACTGCTCAGCTACTTCAGGAAAACCACTCTCTGGCCTCTGTGGCATTCAGTGAGGGAAGTAATGCTGGCTTATTCACATGCTGACTGAAAGGTTGTTTCCCACGGCTCAACAGGTTTCCAGGCACATCCTCAGTAGGATAATACCTAGGTATTTTGTAAAGTTGAGTCACCTGGGTACCACCATTCTTGTGCCCATCAACTGGTTTTGTGACAGTGGCAAGAACCTTCTCTTTCTTTTCCCTTTCAATCCTGGATTCAGTGGCCAAGCTCCTCTTATACATGGCCTTCCTGGAATACATGGCAGATCAGGTGTATCTGCCGATGCCCTGGACTAGGACCAGGTTGCAACAACAACGGGGCTTCCCCTTCATGGACTTTTTTAGTCTTGAGATCATCAATTTTAGCCTTGCCATTGGCATCAGCCTTCTTGGCCTCAGGTTTCTTCTCCAGAGTATCCTTCTTCACTGCTTTTCCACCTGCCATCTTATATAGTGGGAAAGAGCAAGAAAATATATAGATAATTGATAGTAGTGTACAAAAACAAACCAAAGCTCTGGAACATTACATTGTGAAGAGCACAAGCTCATGAATTAGATTACTTAATATGAATCCTGGATCCTTCTCTTTTTGGCTAGTGATTTGTAGCTATTTGCTTACACTTTTTTTTGCCTCCAACATTTTATCTGAAAAACGGGAATAATGATAACAGTACTTAGCTCAGAGTACTGTTATAAAAATTGAGACAATATATATATCTACATTGTAACAAATACATAATAAACTCAGTAAACATTCACTTGCATTATTATTATTGGCAAAGCGGTAGAGTTAGAGTAAATTCCAGGTACTAAATTATTCCATCCTGCTGCGTTCTCCAGCCTGAGAAAACAGCTGCATCACGCACCTTCATTAGTGGTGGTAACTAACATTTAAATCCATATCTAAGGTGTAATTACTACAGTAAATTAAAAACTCCCTTCTTCCCATTGATAGGTTAACAAATTAATTTTCTTCAAGCACTTTTTTTTATTTAATGTGTAATACAATTTATTTTGCATTTCTTCCTTTTCTGCTAGTGTAGAACAACTGTTTTATGTGTGTTTTCTTTGCTTAATAAACAGAGCACCTTAATCCTAAGTTTACGTTTAATTAGGAGAATCAAAGCTGAGAAACCTGACATGAAATTGCAATGCACAATTTACAACTTAAATTGACAATCTAGGATCTGGAAATGATCACAGGAAAACTTTTTTTTTTTTTTTGAGAGGTTTTTGCTATAGGGCACGTGCGCTCGCCAGACAGACAGAGAGAGACAGAGAGACAGAAAGGAGGAAAACCC
>NW_006159948.1:2804720-2841110 GCF_000334495.1 Tupaia belangeri chinensis
CCCTTCTCCTCTATTCTCCTCTCGGGATCTTGGGCACGCACGCATATGCGCCCAGTGTGGGAAAACTTCTTTAATAGAAAACATCAGTAAACATTGTTTGTCAAAGGGTACAATAATTAAAATACACAAGATAAATAAGTTTTGAAAGCATGGTCACTATGGTAAATAATAATGTATTGTATATTTCAAAATAACTAAGAGTACATTTCCAATGTGTCACCATGAAAAGAAGAATTAAATGAGATGGGGAATACATTATTTAGCTTGCTCTAATAATTTCATTTTGTACTTACTTATTTATCAAAACATCACATTCTACCCTATAAATATATGTAATTATGATTTAGAAATTTAAAATAACAATATTTTATAGAATTATTTATTTAGTTTTATTTATTATTGTTAATTTTTTAAATTTGACCAGAGAGAAAGGAAAAATGTAAGAGAGCAAGCCACCAGTCCCAGGACTCAAACCATGATCATGTGGGAGTCCAGCAACTTAATCACCATGCCAGTTACCAGCCCTGAAATAACATTTTTAAATTAAAAATAACTAAATGTGACAACAAATTTTGATGTCATGTTACAAAGAAATGAATAATAGGTGGTTTCTAGGTTATTTAGTCCGAACAGTGGAGTTTATTTTTTCTTTATCAGAACTAACATGCTACAGTAACTAAGAGGTATTCAAATAGATATATATGTGTGTGTGTGTGTGTACACATAAAAATGAAATATGAATTTATGAATTATCCCATTAGAATGTATAGTTGAATGCTGACAAGTTATTCTGAAGGAGCCACATTTTGTCACATGATTTCTTTCCTGGATGGATGAAAAGTATGAAAGTACTTTTATATCTGGTGTCTACTTTTGTACATGGATCTCATTTTATAAGAGAATATCTCTCCACCCAAAAACAGCTTAAAAGTGAAAGAGTCCTGGAATGACTAAAGGCATATATAAAAATATTTAATAACTGATGCAGAATGAATAAATAAAACCAACTGAATGTAAAGTGTAGGAGATTGCCTAATAAACTCCAATATGTCCCTATGAACTAATGGCACTTGGCCTTGAAATCAGGCAGTTGAGAAATATTTATTTTTCATGAAAGATATTCTGGATAAATTGCAAAATGCTAAAAGCATGAGACAGACTATCTTAAGCAGGGAGATGTGAAAGATTTGACCTAAATAAAAACTGGAAAAAAGGGCTAACAATGGTTTGTTTTTTGGGAAATTTCCTTGTTTTCTTTTCTATGTTCCCAAATTTTCCAAATAGTTCATTAATTCATTTTTCAAACTATTATTATTCCTTATTTCTTCTTTATTTTGTCTTAGGTCATGTGTGCTTGCCAGAAAGAGACTGATACAGAGACTGAGAGGGAAAGTGAGACATCCCCCTCTAGAGGTAATGGCCATGCCGCAATCCCTTCTCAACCGTTCTCCTCCTGGGATCTTGGACACACACACATATGCACCCAATGTGTGTTTGAAGCCACTGGGTCGGGACTTCAACCACAGGTGACCATGTGGAAGTCCAGTGATGTAGCTGCTATGCCATCTCCTGGCCCTGATCTTTTAAATTATTTTAAAAAGTGTTTAAATTTTAAAATATCAATAAGCTAGCAATAGTGAATGTAAAATAAATAGGTAAAGTTATATCTGGACCTTAAAAAGTGTCCTTTATTCCTGAATACACCATTTCTTTTTCAATATTTTTGATTTCCTACTCTCATTATAGTTTTAAAATATAATTTTGTGAAATTCCACTTAATGCTGTGAACATATTTCTCAAGTGAAAGATTTCAAGTGAGGGGGGCAAAGTTTAGAATGTTTCCTTGAATTAATCTTACATACTCTTTTAATTAGAATAGGCTCAGGAGAGACATTAAAATAAAATTATTGACTCATCTGAAATTAAAAGATCTTCATTGTGTTTTATTCAAGAAATGTA
The DNA here is from genome assembly GCF_000334495.1 of Tupaia belangeri chinensis. NCBI lineage: Eukaryota > Metazoa > Chordata > Mammalia > Scandentia > Tupaiidae > Tupaia > Tupaia belangeri. The sequence continues at coordinate 2,806,680 of NW_006159948.1, forward strand.
GCATGATTCTTATTAAATAATGATTTTCCAATTTTAATTACATTAAATTCTACCTTCCTAAAAAAAAATGTCATTCTAATTAAAGAAACATGTTCTTTTTCCATTTAGCAGGCCCATTTTGATATAGTTAAACTATCTCCATGAACTCTTCTAGAGGTGTTTTTGCACTTTAAAGTAGGTAAAGTTATTTTTTGCTGGAAGGTTAATACGATGCTTAAAATCCCTTGCAAGTGGTATATAAGACATAGACATGCTACAGCACCAACTCAACATACGAGCTAGTACAAGTGTTTAAAAAGTTTCCCATGTATGTACAAAATCTCGAACATGTTCTTGAGAAGATATGATATCATACAGGGGAATTTATATCAGCAGCCTTTCCAATAATTTTTAACACTTCTTTTTTTGCTAAGATACCACAAATTTCACTCAATTACTTATCCATGTACACTTTCCAAACTGGAGGAACGACATTCTGAAGATGATAGGCTTGATATCCTATAAGATTGTGATTTCATAGCATTGTACAATTAATATATTTTAAGCAATTAACATCAGCAAATGTAAACGTAGGAAATGTAATAAAAGGATAAAATCTAGAAAAAAAACAGTCTCCTGCACTTCAGCAAAATAAAACTGGGTTAGTACAAGGTGAACACTCAGAAACAGAAGTATTTTATGTATAGGGAGAGAAAACAGAGATTACCAACTGTCTGCAAACTTAGACACTAAAATATTACTTCATCTATACCTCCACACATTTACTTTATGAAAGATTTTTTGAGCACCTAATGTACTCAAATCATAGGATGGATTTGGGAAATACAAAGAACAGTAAACTTTGGTTAGTAGGCAGGAATATAATACACATAAAATTACCTAAATATGATTTACCATATAATAAATAGAAGCTAAAGACCAGAGGCAAAATTAATTTGTTTGAGGATCTAGAAGAGAAACTATTTTAGTCTTAGAAGCCAAAGGAAGTTTCATGAAAATAAATATGGTTTAAAAAATAATTAGCTAGTGCTTGAATATATTTCTTCTTAAATTTTCAGCCAATAAACATGTACTTCCTACCTAATATAAATCTAACCTATATTTTGAAATTATCTTTTAAAAAAAGTAACAAAAGGCCCGCAGGTGGTGTGGTGGTTAAGGTGCTGGAGTCCACATGGTCTATACTCTCCAGTTCAAAACCACACTGGGCACGTGTATGTGCATGCCCCAAATCCTAAGAGGAACATGGAGAAGGGATTGGGGCATGGCCATCCCCCTTTCAATGATTTCTCACTTTCTGGCCTCTCTGATTCTTTCTGTGTCTCTTAGGTGAGTGCACACACCCTATAGAAATCTAAAAATAAAAGAAGACAACAAAGCAATCATGTCCCTGAACATCTCAGCATCAAGGAGAATAATATTGAAGGCTGATACATAATTAATAAAGACGTCTTGTTTAGTAACCAAATTGAGATAAGTGTCGCAGGATACACTGAGATTACTCATGGTGAAACCAGCTCCTCAACTTTATGTCTAGATGAATAAAAGATGCAAACTCTGGTATTTTGGAGGATGATAGAGGAAAATACTTTTTTCTTAAGAGAAGGAAAGAAAACAATTCTATATTATTATGAAGATTTGAGATACAGGAAAAGCTTTATATAATATACTACATAAATTCTTTCTGCTGTCTTTCCAATGAGTATTTCAGAAAAATCTATGTAGCTCTTCAAAATTGTTTTTGTATTTGAGTTGTGTTTTTCCATGTGGTGAGATAGGCTTCTGATATGTGCTGGATGAACCTCATAGCCTTCGAGTGTCCAGAAACATTCAGATGACAATGTCTGGAAGAGGTTTCAAATCAACAAGTCCAAAATGAAGCTTGTATCTCTTTCCTACAGTTGATGTCTGTGCTGTGCCACAGTGAAGGGCACTGACACTGAGCGGGGGACATAAGCCAGAAACCTGAGCACCAAACGTGACTCCTTTCTCCCAACAGGCAAGGGCAAGAGGGTGTGGTTTGTGTTTCATCTCCCTCTCTCCCTCCCTCCCTCCTTCCCTCCCTCTCTCTTTCTCCTTATAAACCTATCACGAATCAATCATAGGGACTCCACTCAAATTATTAAATTATCCCTTAAGGCCCTACCTTTCTTTTTTTTTTTTTTTTTGGAGAGGGTTTTTGCTATAGGGTACGTGCACTCGCCAGACAGAGAGAGACAGAGAGACAGAAAGCGAGAAATCACCCCCCACGGGGGATGGCCATGCCGCAATCTCTTCTCCATTCTCCACTCAGGATCTTGTGTACGCACGCACACGCACCTGGCTTGAGTTTAAGCCACCGGGTCCGGGACTCAAACCGTGGTCGACTATGTAGGAGTCCAGCAACATAGCCATTACACTAACTGTTGGCCCCAGTCCTATCTTTCTACATCAAGTTTCTTCTTAATACCTTCACAACCCAAATTAACACTTAAATTTTATAAAAACATAGATCATAGTATTAACTACAATGATCCTGTGAAGACAGAAATATGATTATGTCATATCTTAAAGAGTTGAGGATCAAATGGTCAAAATGAAAGACTCTGGAGACTATGAATAGAAAGTTAGAAACACAAGGATCTTAAAGAACATTGGTCTGAGCTCTTTCATTTCACAGAGGAGACCCAATAAGCTCAGTAGATCAACAAAAGTGGTTTGTCCAAAGCGACCCACAGAACAAAGGCTTCTGACCTCATTTTCAGACTTCTTTCCCTCCCTGCACACTCCTTGGGTCTGAAACTGTGCTGTCGCACTTCTCCCCCAGCCCCTGAGAAATCCTCCCCTTGCTTTATTATTACTGTTTAATTAACAAAGAGTATAATAAACTGGTTTGGAAAAAATAACATACATAAACACGACTCAGATATTAGGCGCCCAGAATGGGCGGTCAGTATGCAGGGGAGATAACCATCTTTTATATTCTGAAAATAATGTCATTGGAACAAGAAATAATCAACCAACTTTCAGATCCCACTTGAACGTGAACCAGATGGTGAACTTTAACCACAAACATAAACACAAGAGGCAGCAACAGAGAACAGTTCATAGTATGTCCTCACACACCAAGCTGCTTTCCTAGGGAGGGGGCTAATACATACTATGAGAGTGTTTTGATCTGCTACATTTTGGCTGTATCAGTAGAAATGTCATAGAGATAAGGATACCAAACCCCATGAAGCAGAGCTCATTTATTCTTCACCACTAACGTCACCTGCATCCTTCCAGGAAAGACAGACCCCGAAGTACATGCTCAGCCGAGGCCCAGGAGTGCTGTAGCCATGTATCCACTTTATTCTAACAAGAATGGAAAAAGAGAAAACTGTAGCACATGTTCAGATGGAGAAGAAATGCTGCAGGAAAACTCTCCCAGTAATAAAGAGTCAAGGTGCAGAGAGGAATGCGATTTCCCAAAAGACAAAACAAGATTTTATTTTTTTGTAAACTTTGTTTTCAAAATCTTGCCTCAGAGGACTTGAGTCAATGTCTTATTTTATCCAAATTGGCTTTCACTTTTGTAACTATTATTAGACTTGTTGGGTTTTGCTTGTAAGTGTTGTAGATCCTGTGGTTCCCACGTTTTGTCAAAAACAGAATCACCTGAAAATATTTCTGTGGTGGAGCTGTGCAATGAAGTCAGCTGGCTGTGTGAACACTTCCATGATTCTGCTGGCGTTTTGTTCTATCTGTACAGGTTTTCTTCACTCTTCTCTCTAATTCTGAACGTGGGTAAGGGGGAAAAAGGCATAATAAAAGTCTATTTTTGAGCCAAATAACACCACCTATGACTAACTATATACTGTATTTGTGACTTTGGAAGTTTTTATAGTTGCCAACTCTTGTACCACAGATTGCTGCTACTAAATAAGAAATCTCCATTTTATATTTGTACGGCCTAAATTCAAAACATTTTTATATGTAATATGTGTGTTTTACTGGCTGTTTGAAGGTTTTCTCTATCTCTGTTTTCTCTCTATCCTTATTTGTTGAGGATAAATGAAGGATAATAGCAAGTAAATAACAATTTCTTTTTATGAATTTTCCTGCTACATCTTCCTAAAGTCATGTGTGTAGAGTCAGTATGCCTTAGAAATCAAACATGAAGAAGATGGAGAAAAATATGTTGAACTTTAGGATTAGATGTGGTTTCAAGAGTAAGATAGAGAAATGGGGAACCAAAAATATAATGCCATGAACAAATACAAAGACTAAATTGACTGTTGTTTGAATCTTACATTGTCTACAAATAATGTGTTGAGGGGCCACCCAATGGAACCCACATGGGATGGTCCCGGATTCCCCTCATGGGGCCTCTTTGTCATTTGGGGGCACTGAAGGGCACACATGTGAACTGAGTTGTCTGAGACTAGGGTGGATTATAATGTAGATACTCTGTTAGGGGCGCCTCTCTAACATATATATGTATGTGGTACCAGGTGGTGTGGAGATTAAGGCACTGGATCCCATGTGGCCACTGAGTGGTATGAGTCCTGGACCTGCTGGCATGAAAAACACACCAAGCGTGTGTGCACATTGTGTGTTGTGCCCAAATCCTGAGAGGGGAACAGAGGAGAAGGGGTCATGGTGTGATCGTGTCTCCCGAGGATACTTTCTCACTTTCTCTCCCTCTCTTTCTCTCTTTCTCTCTGATGAGTGTACCTTCCCTGTAACAAAGCAAATGCATACACACACACATTTCTAAAGCAGTTTCTGATCTTAAATTCTTTGTTTATTTTTAGAATCAAATCTATCTTCTCAATTCCTCATAAAAGAGATTCCTAATATCTTGTTCAGAATGGAAGGAACATTGGTCAATGAATGGACTGAGGAATTAAATTCTAAGCTGAGAATTTAGTTGGTGACATGTAGTTGGTGAGGTAACACACACACGAGCAAATTGACTTTGTAACTGAGAACAAAAATATAGAAGCCTTGGGCACGCACACAGGTGCACCCAGCATGAGTTTAAGCCATCAGGCCCGGGACTTGAACTGCAGTTGACTACATGGAAGTCCAGTGACATAGCCACTACGCCAACTGCTGGCCCCGATGTAATACTTTTAATATAACAACAATACAATGTTACTAGGCAAAGGAATCTTCATCTCTATTATAACCTCATGGGTGCACCACCACATATGCCATCTGTCATTTTGCAGCATTCGACTTTATCTGGTTCGATATCTCGTTTTAATGATTTGTTTTCAACATTGAATTAGCTGTCTGAGTCTATAAAGAGAACTTACCTTAAGTCTACTGCCATGGGCAGATATGAGAGTAACATTATTAAGGTGATTCCCACAGAGAAAGGCAGCATCAGTGTGTGTACTCACGTGACCCTACCCCATTCTTGGTAGATGCCATCTTTTCTGCTCTTGAGAGCTAGGATAGGGTGAAGCAACATGGAGGGTTTTCTGAGGCATTGTCAGGGGCTCCATAAACCCCACTTGGATGTTTTCACTTTTCATGGTATACACTAGTTAGGAACATTTGGTTCCTAATGTCTGTGGCAGTGGTGTAGAGGACACAGCAGAATGGCTTGTCTTCTGTGGAGAATATAAAAAGGAGAGAGAAGAAATGCAATGAATTGGCCACTCAAGAAAGATACCTTCAATATTTCAAGTTCCCTATCATGGTTATTAGAGAAGAGAAACATAGAGAGAGATATAAAACATTGATGATACCTACCACGGCAAGGGGGAAAATATTCTCTGTGATTATTGAGGAACTATTTAATGACAAAAATCAATGTTACTCTAAGATTTTTAGTTGCCTAAATAATTTTATAGAATACTTGTACTTTGTAACAGAATTTCACAATGGGCTGTCTTTTTGAAGATTTTAAAAGGTAAATAGAGAATCAGTTGATAAACTGGTGTGGCTGCCTATGTGAATTTTCAGCTACATAATTTGTATTGTAGTGGGAGAAAATTTGTTTACCTTGCCCTGGGGTAAATATTACTGGGCTCTTATCTGTTCTCTTCTCATTACGTTGCAGGCTTTTAGAGATCACTTCATGTGCCCCAAATGTATGAGTTGCACAGAAGTAATGCATTTCTGTTTTACCCACTTGGGAGGTAGCAGCTTTTGATGACTGAGGTCACCCTGCTCTCACCTTGTTATTATGCTACAGATGATTCAAAGGCAATCAGTACGAAGAACTGGAGATGCTTCTAAAATTGACTGGCCATGGACAAACGCAGGACACTTTAATCAAATGATACCTTGTAATATGCATTACTTCCTAAATAAAGAGTTACACTTCCTTCCTTATAAGAAAGAGCTTATCATAAAGAAAAAGGTTATCTTATATGAACCTGGTAACTGCCCAGGGAATTAAGAATAAAGTTAATAACCCACCTCTCTCATGTAATTATTTAATAATTTAATTATTTAATTTAATGATTTAATTATTTTTGAGCCAGGTATAAAAGAAATAACAGAGTCAAATATATATATATACATATATCATTTGAGAAAGGCTAGGGCCTCCTCTGAAGTATACACTGAGCTGAGACTGGCGTTTGAGTATTATTACCTAGTTCGAGAGGTGATTCCAGGAAAGACTAGTAGAGAAGCAAGAATATGAGACAGGGAAGGTGTGAAAGTCTATAAAAATGTACTGCCAAGCAAGTGCAACTGGAATTGAATCCCTTTAGGAAACTTTGGGAGAAAGTGAAGAACACAGCTCAGAGCTCTCTCAGTTGACGGGCTGTTTTCGAGGGCATGGGCTCTCTGGCACTGGACACAGGCCACGCTTCCACTGTAGATAGAGAGAGGAAGAGACAGAGAGAAGGAACCTTTAGGCAAAGATTGCCAGCTGTTTTCAGGATGCCATACACATGTCTAGAGGTGACAGCTGAGAACATATGGTGGGCCATTGAAACATCTGCTACAGCAACTTATACTAAAAGTTTTAAAATAACTGCTTCTAGGTAAATATGAGAGAATGAATACTTTTTCTCCCAGAAATTCCACTAAAACTACAATTGGAAGGAAGGACTGGAAGAAAAGATAGAGAAGTGAAAATTACTTGGGAATTAGAGAATGTGAAATCTTACTTAAAGCAGTACTGCCAAAAGGCAAGAGGCAACCTGATCAAATTTTTCCAGGGTAGAAATTCACATGGCTCACAGCTGCTAGCCTGGAGCACCTCAGGGCCTGGGGAAACGGAGAGCAAGTATAAAAAGGAATACTGGAAAGCATTTTAGGAAACAAATCACAGCACTGGATAATGTTCTCTCCCCAAGGCCCTTTCAGAAAATTTAGGCAAATTCTCTGGAAGTAGACGCTTGCCAGGCCTCTTGTTTCACTGGTATCCCAATTCACTGAAGTCAGACCTTCATTCTTAAGGAAGGGCACCAGAAGAGCTGTCCTTTGAGAATGTGACCAGACTGAGATATAACTCTTAAGCGTTCTCTTTAGTTCTTAAAAGGCTGACTTCAGAGTTTACCTGATGTCACTCAGGTCACTCCTTATAAAAGCTTCTAACACCTAAGCTTGATTGCACTAAGAGCTTTCAGTCCATTCCTAAACACAGGCAGGCAGAAAAAGATCAAACGATATTTGAGAAAATCCTTACCTAGAAAGTTGGAAACTAGGGACCAGCAGATGGCATAATGTTTATGTCACTGGACTCCCATGTAGTCAACTGTGGTTCGAGTCCCAGACCTGGTGGCTTAAAACTCACGCTGGGTGCGTGTGCATGCGTGCCCAAGAACCCAAGAAGAGACTGAAGCAGAAGGGATTGCAGCATGACCATTCCCCCTAGGGACTGATTTCTTGCTTTCCATCTCCCTGTCTCTCTGTCTCTCCAGTGAGCACATGCATCCTATAGCAAAAATCCCTTAAAAAAAGGCAGAGCAAGAGAAAGTTGGAAACTAAAATACACACTATAAAATAAACAATTTTCGTAAATAATTTCTCTTCATTTGTAAGAGAAATTATTTCCAAATATTCCAATAACATCCTCAGAGAGGAAAAGGAGCACTTGTATGAAACAAAAGCAATGTTTTTAATCCAGAGAAATAACTCATAAATGGAAAACATAAAAAGATGAAGATAAAAAGATCATAAAAGAATTAAAAAGTAAAGTTGAGAAAATGTCTCTGAAAGGTATGTACGTTGACAAAGAGATAAACTAATGCAACAGGTAAAACACCTGAATAAATTTAATTTCAAAAAGAGAGATAAGTTAAGTCCTTTTACTAAGAAAGTTACTCAAGCATATGTGAGAGAAAGAAATGGACACAAAGGAAGACACAGAGAAAGGAAAAATAAAGAGGAGATGGAGCAGAAAGACAAAAAGGAGGAGAGGATATAAGGAGGAGGAAGAGGGGGAGGAAGAAAAAGATCAGGAAGGGACAGAAGAAAAGGGAGGAGATAGGATTCAAGACTAAAAAGCAAAAACAAAATCAGAGATGAACTATAGAAAAAACAGAAATAGAATTCCTAATATGATGGTGCAAGGAGATCCAAGCAGACCCAGAGGATAACTCTGACCTTGTCTGTAGAGCACCAGTCGTGACTGAAGTCAAGCTATCACAAGAGATGGCCATGTGGACTGTCACCATGGCCACTTCTGATGCCCCATTGTTATTTTCTTTTTTCCTAACATAAGAGAATTTTTTTGAGTACTGGCTCTACCAAAACAAGAAATTAAACCAAAGACTATGTGTGTGTAGTAAAGAATCGGGTGTTTCCAAAAGAGTTTCCACTTAGCTCTTTATTTGCTTGTTTATAAGATTTTTTTTTAAACCATAGGACACATGTGCTCTCTGGAGAGAGACAGAAAAGAGACATTGAGAGGGAAAGTGAGAAATCACTCCATGAGGAAGGGGGGATGAACAATGCTGCAATCCCTTCTCCCTTAGTCTCCTCTCAGGACTTTTGAGCACACATAAGCCAAGAAGTCTGGGACTCAAACTGCAGTCAGCCATGTTGGAGTCCAGCATCTTAGCCATAATACCACCTACTGGTCTTACACCTGGCTTTCTCCTTGGCTTTATGGAGGTAGTCTATGTCATAGTTGACGGAACGCCTTTCTTTCTTTCTTTTTTCTTTTTGAAGAGGTTTTTGCTATAGGGCATGTGTGCTCACCAGAAAGAGAGAGAGCCAGAGAGCCAGAGAGCCAGAAATCACCTTCCCGATGGCCACGCCCCAATCCCTTCTTCTCCATTCTCCTCTTGGGATCTTGGGCTAATACGCACCTGGCATGAGTTTAAACCATCAGGTCCGGGGCTTGAACCGCAGTCAACTACATGGGAGTCCAAAGACATAGAGATTACACCAACTGCTGGTTCCGAGAACATCTTTATTTATGGTAGTAACTAGCCATGCAAAATAGTCTTAAGAGTAGAGGCTAACCTTGCCAGAAACACCAGCAGACATCTAGGGTGTGAGCTTGGAGTTAATAGTATCAATTAATCTAGAGACTGAGTTTGAGCACATAGATAACCAATCTACCAATCAATCATGCCCACATAATGAAGCCCAATAAACTCTCTGACAGCAAATTTTACCTGAGTATCCTGGGTTGGCAACATTCCATGCATATGGTCACAGGTTGACATCTAGACACATCCTAACTCCAGGTACAACAATAACTTTGCATTTGGAACCTTGCAGACTTTGCCTTATTTGTTTCTTTCACTGGCTGATTTTAACCTTTATCCTTTTCTGTGACAATTTTTAGTTAGTTTTGTGAGTCCTGCAGGCAAACAATTGAGTCTATGAGAGGTTTCTATTATTATGGAAGTAAGTCTTAGATATTGTGCCTTAAATTCAATTTGGCTAAAGCTGGGTAAATGAAATCCAGGAAATAGGCAATGTATCCCCGGAAAGCAAAGTCATCCTAAATTAAAAGAGAATAAAAGTGTCAATATGACAACTAGCTTGAAGCCCAAGAAAGTTCAGTAGGAAAATGGATGTGTCCACAGAAGGTGTCTCTAAGATACAGAAAATGATATAATCAAATTTGTGAAAATTGTATAAAGAAGTTATCAAAAACTACAAATAATGAGATTATCAGTAGATATAAAGAACTTGAGCCAATTAAAACAAAAGGCAAAAATTAACTCAAGGGAAAACAAAGAGCAAGAAGAGAAAAAGTATAATCATAACACAGTACAATGCTTGCCTCTGCATCTTACCAGCAGAGTAGAATACAAACGCTGAGTTATGGTTGAACCTAAAATTTAAGTGTGTTAAGAAGAGAAGAAAAGCCAATTTAAGAACTATTTATGTATTTATGTAGGAATATGAGAAATGTATAAATGCTGGGCAAAAGAGCTATAAACATTAGAGAGAGGGAGTCAGAAAAGAAGTGCTTACATTTTTGTTTTTTAAAATTACTATAGGGCACTTGTGCTCACGGGAGAGAGAGAGAGAGAAAGAAAATGAGTGAGAGGGAGAGGGTGGACGGGAGAGAGGAAAGCATCCTTCACTCAGTCAGGTGTTGTAAGACCGTTATCCTTTCTCTCCAGTTCTCTACTCCTTCAGTATCTGAGGCATGCATGCACACAATGGTAAGCTTTTCAGTTCCTGGAGAGGGATTCCAACCACAGTTTTCATGTTCATCTAGCTTCCTACACAGAGTGTTTACACATTAAGCATCAGTTTTCTTTCTCTGGTTTTTGTTTTGTTTTGTTTTGTTTTCATTTAGTACTAACTTTTAAAATTATAAGGACCAGCAGATGGCATAATAGTTACATCACTGGACTCCGACATAATCAAGTGCAGTTCAAGTCCCAGACCTGATGAACTGAAACTCACACCAGGCACATGTGCATGTGTGCTCAAGATCCTAAGAATAGAATGGAGGAGAAGAGATTGTAGCATGGCCATCCCTTTGGTAGGTGATTTCTCACCTTCTGTCTCTCGGTCTCTTTCTTTCTCTCTGGCAAGTACACAGGCCCTATAGCAAAAATCTCTCTAAAAAAATTAATTAATAAATTAATTAATTAAAAATAAAATTATATGCATGCATTGCTTTGATAAATGAAATAATATTTCCCCCAAAATGACACTTTCTGTACGAGATTATGAACGATGAAATTTAAGCAAATTGTAATAATTAGAAATTTGATTTAATTTATATAATTTAAATAGGAAGAGGCTTAATGTAGTTTGTAGTCAGGAGGTTGAAATTGAAAATCCATAAGGAAGGATGGACTGAATAGAAATGAGAATGTTCTAGGTTTTTACCACAGGGAACGTGCACTTGCCAGACAGAGAGACTGAGAGGGAAAGTGAGAAGTCAGCCCTCAGGGAGGATGGCCACACCTCAATCCGTTCTCCATTCTCCTCTTGGGATTTTGGGCATGCATGCACACTCATGTGTCTGGGGGTGGTTTTCAAACTACTGGGTCCAGGACTCAAACCATGATTGGCCTTTTGGGAGTCCAGCACCTTATTCACCATGCTGCCTCCTGGCCCCCTACGTTAGCTTTTTAATGGCAATTCCCATCTGTCTAGCATAGGTATGTTAAGATTTCTATGCACTGATTTAATCATTCCAAAACTGAAATAATTTTTGCTTATGAGTGCTGAAAATAATGATTGTTCCAACACTATGTAAGTTAAACTTTAATCAAACATTGAATACACACATAAGATATACCATTTATATGTGCCTTCCTAGACTGAAATTTGTTTGTCAGATCTTGCAAGGATCTTCACAGTCTAAGCATTCAAATCCATTCAATCTGCAAATAAGGATTGAATTCGTACTATGTCTCAGGGGTTGGAAGTGACTCCCAGTGTGTGCAAAGTCACAACGCCATGCACACGGCCCTTCTCTTCTAGGGGGCCAAATAGAAGAAGGGAGAGAACACTAAACAAATTATTAAGTTAAAATTAGTGACAAGTGCAGAGGAGGAAAAACACAGAGTGCTAAGAAGGAGTACAATGGGTGGACATTATCACCATTGACCCAATAAAAGACTCTTTGAATAATGAGATACAAGGTATGATAGTCTTAATTAAGTAAAGGTTGAGAAAAAGAACACTAAGGTGTAAAGAGAAGCTTGGGAAAGTGTCCTGAGATGTGAGGAGTTGGGCATGAGGGAGACCAGATGACCAGCGAGACTAAATCCAAGGGACGAGGAAGAGCTCCATGTGACGTGGCTGAAAGGCAGAATGTGGAGGGTCATCAGAAACAGACACGGGGAAGCTGACACAGTCATGGTTTTGGGAGATGAGCTACCTGACTTGTGAAGAAACGCATGAGTAGAGGTGGAAAATATAGAGTGAGGCTCCAAGTTTGGCATCACCTTTAGAATAAATGCTCAAATCCTTAGGAAGGCCTGTAAGCATCCCTACAGATCTGGGTTCTACTCACGTCTCATCTAGTTGGGGCCACATACTCTCCAGCTCACATAAGTCACACAGGACTTACTTCATGTCATCTCTATGTTTAGGAGTTCCCCCAGTGGAGACTTTTCTCTGCTTGGAATGTTCTCCTTCCCCTTCCAAGAATTCCCAACTACCTTTAAGACAAGGCATGAAGGCTACTTCAGAGTAGTCTTTCCTAAGCTAATCCAAGCCAAGTTCTGCTTTTCAAGTCTCTTATCATACCCTTTAGCTTTCCTGCAGGGAACCTACATTCAATCTATGTGCCTCAGTGTCCGTTTTTATACAATGACGACAACTTTTTTTTTCCCTAGAGACTTTACTACTGCTTTCCACAGGGCCTTGACAAATAGACTAGTGTTATTATGAAGATTATAAAAATAAAGTTGTTAAGGTATATATGATGATAGTGTCAAAAATAAAATGCTCAAAGAGACACCCCCATTCACATTGCATTTTACTGAAATTTGAAGAAGCCTATAAAATTATGCTCCAGTTTTGCCAAACACAGTACATGATCTTCACGTATTGACTAGAACACCAAATATTAAACTGATCAATGTTGGTGTTTAAATACAATCAGAAGATAAATTTGGCTCACTCTTCTGCTCAACTTTAATAAATCCTTATAAATTTAAGTTACAAATGATAGGTTGTATGGTTTATGAGAAACCATTATTCATGTATCCATTTATCCATTTATCCATTTGATAATTACAAATAAAGCTTCCCCTAAGCACCAGTCAGAGTGCTAGACACTGAGGTTTCACATAAGTAAAGCAAAGACTATTCCATCACGGACTTTAATGTAAAGTAAATAAAACATCTAGAGGGTTGCTAATGCTATGAAGGAAATAAGCAGGGTACTGTGAAGGGAACTAATGGAAAGGGCTAATTTAGAGTGGATTGACAGAATGAGTATCAAGGGACGGACAGTGGGGAGAGGGAGACAGTAAAGACTATTGTAGTAGAGCAGCGGGAGTCTCATGGTGACTGGGACTGGTGCAGTAGTTTGCATCGGGTTATTTGTACTTCAGAGGAAACTTGACAGTGTCTACAGACATTTTTGGTTGCCACACATGGAAAGAGGATACTACTGACATCTAGTGGGTATAGTCAAGGGAAGTTGCAGAACATCCTACAGTGCACAGAAAAACCACTCAACAGTTAATTTTCTAGTCTACAAGGTCAAAAGATTTTAGGAAAAGAAACCCCAGGCTAGCTTGATAGCAACAGAGCTGCAGAGATAGAGATTGTTGACACATTTTGGAGGTAAAACCAATAGTTTATTAAAACAAACTAGAAAGGGGGTGAGGGGCAAGGGATGTCTAGGATGACTCTCCAGATTCCCCTTGAGTGGCTGGCTGCATGGCAACACTCACATTGAAATGAGAAAATCTAGGAAAAAGACGATGCGGGGGCAATGACATGGCACAGATCAAGAGTCGAGATGTTGAGTTAGGTAGAAAAGGTACTGAGAGTCTGCTTTATTCATCTGGAGTTCATAGGCAACGTTTAAGGATCTTTGACTTAACGGCACTATTCAAAGTCACAGAAATATATGACATCACCTAGTGAAAAGGCATAGATTAAAAAGCAGCAAAGAAAGCAGGAGTTTTATCCTAAACTGCTACACATTGCTAGCAGGCTGTAAAAGCCACTTGATCTTTTACTTTCAATGCCCCGGGTAATATTATAAGCATACTCAAGTATACTTATTGCATTTCGAAAACAGTGTATAACATTTGGGTTCTTTAGTTTACTCTAAGCTATTTTTTATTTGTATCTTGTTCTCTGCTAAAATTAAGTAATTTTAAATGGATTAGTAGCTAAGGAATGCCACTAGCTCTCATAGGAGGCACAAAGCTGCATGCCACCATAGGGCTTTACTATTAGCCACAGTGTATCAATTTAAGCTTAAGATTTGGGAAATGGAAAAAAGACAGTATGCATTCAATTGGACATTTTTTTATTCTTAAGAGGACACTATGAAGAACTGTGAATCGAGAGGGATTACCATAGTCATTTTGGGCAAAAATAACTGAATGCATATATGTACAAAATACTGTTCTTTTTAAAAGCACAAAACAAATTAACAGCAGCTGCTGATCATTCATGAGTAACTCAACACCATGAGCCTGTGTACATGAGCAGTGGAGGGAAGAATTTTAACAAGAAAATAAATTTCAGTTTTAAGCTTTACAGAATTTTACAGATGACACAGAAAAGTAACTTAAGTGTGCCATTTATTCTTCAAGCAAACTGCTTTAAGAAGTACAATCTCTTGAGCCACCCAGGTGGCATGGTGGTTAAGGTGCCTAGATACCACATGGACAACTGCATGGTTTGAGTCCCAAACCCAGCAACTTGAAAAACACACTAGGTGTGTGTGTATGCATGTCTAAAATCCTGAGAGAAGAATGGAGAAGGGATAGCAGTATGGTCATTCTCCTAGGAGGTGCTTTCTCTCTGTGGTAAGCATGGACACTCTAGCAAAAAAAAAAAAAAAAATCCTGAAAGAAAACAAATGCTTCTCCTTTTTAATATCTCTAATAGCCAAAAAGTGTTTACTTATAGACAAAAAAAAAAAAAGTAAAATTTCCTTAGACAGTATTGGGTTAATTAGACTACTTAATATTATCATAAGTATGAATTGGACCACTATTATTGACTTGTTTCTTTTCAAAATACTTTAGTCTCTGCCTCCTGGGCATATTTAAATTAGAAATACATGTACAGATGTATTTAACCAGAAGAGTAATGAATATAAATGAACTAATACATACTGAGTAATAAGAGCCTTGGAAAATAAATACTTCATATGCAGTAGCACATACAATCTTCCAGTGTCCGTATAGTGTATTATTCTAATTTTACAGATGAGGACATCAAGTCTTAGAACTTATTAGTCAGAATAAAGTATGTTTTGCTGAAGTAACAAAAATATCTCAGGGACCAGCAGTTAATGTAATGGCTATGTCGCTGGACTCCCATGTAGTCGACTGCAGTCGAGTCCCAGACCCGGTGGCTTAAAATTCACACCGGGCACATGTGTGTGTGTGCCCAAGATCCCAAGAGGAGAAGGGATTGCGGCATGGCCATCCCCCCTGGGGGCTGATTTCTCACTTTCTGTCTCTCTGTCTCTGTCTTTCTGGTGAGCACACATGCCCTATAGCAAAAACCTCTCAAAAAAAAAAACCTCAAACTATTAGTAGATTAAAACAAAATTGAGTTATCATTATCTGTCAGCAGTGTGTTGCTGACCTGACCACTATTCAGAGCAACTTTCTTGCAAAAGCTGGCTCAGGGATCTAGATTGCTTCGATCTCTGGTTCTAGTTCTTGAGGCTTTCAGAGTTACTCTGACAAAGAGAAGAGTCCTGAAAGGCTCTTTAGGTTTTTTCACCACCTTCCTTTTCACCTGGAAATGGGGTATACCATTTCCACTCACATTTCATGGGCAAAAAAATAGTCAATAATTCCACCCAAGTGAAAAGGCACAAGCTTCCATGTTCCCAGGGAGAAGAAAACAGGTTATAGATAGGCACAGAAATCTACTTCCTAAAGTACTTTAACCATGAGAAGACCAGGATTGAAATAGTTTGTTCAACAGCCGACATAATTCTAGACTTGGGTCCTCACAACTCTAGGAATGCAATATTTACTATATATTGGCCCTGAACGTGTAAAGAAAAAATAGGCTACCAACAACAACAACAAAAACATTATTTAAGTCTTTAGTTTTAAAACTAAACCATTTAATAGTTTGAAAATTTATTCTTGCCTTAAGAAATAGCAATCACTTATAAATTACCTATTCTGTGAGGGTTATTTTTTTCTTTTCTGGAGAGGTTTTTGCTATAGGGCATGTGCACTCACCAGAAAGACAGAGAGAGACAGAGAGACAGAAAGCGAGAAATCCCCCCCACCCCGGGGGGAATAGCCAGGCTGCAATCCCTTCTCCTCCATTCTCAATTCGACTACATGGGAGTCCAGCGACATAGCCATTACGCTAATTGCTGGTCCCATCTGTGAGTTTTGAAAGATTAGTTTATCCACAAGGACTCCTCAAACCCCTAAATGAAAATTCTTCTTTTTCTTCACATTAATAATAATTTTATAAAACTAACCTCTCTTCTCTGATATCTTATGATGGCAATGACCTTATCCCTGCTGTCTCCAGGACTTGGCACAATGCCTCACACAAGCAGGCCCTCCATAAATATGCACTAAATAAATGAGGGAATGGTGAGTTTGACTCTTGTTAGAAGCAGACTGTGCCACTGTTTGACACTATCCAGTCTTAGAAACACTCCCCTAAATGATGTGAAATTTTTCTACAATTTCCACTTATTTTTTCTTATTTCTTGTCACTTAACTAATACTTTACTCAAGGCTCTATACTCTTCAATTTCTAAAGATAAGCAATGTATTTCCCTAATACTTCTTGGTTTCCTCAGTCTTTCCATGCATGGTATGCATTCCTAAGTCTTTGTCAGTTTCACTTCTTATCTGTAGACATACTCTGCTTCATCAACTCTTATCCCAGAGCATTCCGAATCAAGTACACTACTTGAGGTGTAAACTGACTGACTTCCAGGAGTGGAGTGAAAAGTTCCTTTAGAGAATGTTGGTGCATTTCCTCAGTGGAAAGTCTAGTATCTGGCATGATGTACAAGATACTCTGTAGGTATTTATTGAATGAGTGCATACATTTTAAGATATATGAGATTTGTTTTGCAATTATTTCTCATTCTAGTCTCATATAAGTATGGACATAGTTTTCCCATGGGTTGACTCAGTTTAAATCAGTTCTCCAAAATCCACATTGGGAAAAAAAAATAAAGAAAAACTCTAAGAAATGTTAATACAGAACTAGCAAACATTTATATAGAGCATTCCCTTACAAAGCTCGAAGGAAATTAAGCCCAACATGATCAAATGCTGATTTCCCCAGGGAAGTGTCCTTGTCCTTCTACAGAGAAATAGTCTCCAAACCTACATTGTTAAAATAGCTTGTCTTTCAGTGTTCAAACGCTAAAGTCAAAAGAAATCAGGAAAAGCAATGAGGCAGGAGGCTGTCTCTTTTCCAGTTCTGCACGTGGAAATGAAATGGAAGCAATTTACAGGAGATTATCTCCAGTCCAAACAGGAAAGAAACCAGTATAATCTTAGCATATTAAAGGCTTCTCATCCCTACCCTCCTCCTCTTCATTTTTGTCATGGTTAAATGATATTCTCTAGAACATTTAGTATCTAAGAAGGTGAATTTTCCATCAAGTGACGAGTGAATAGTAGTTGGCCATGTCTAAGACTTCCTCACAGGAGCACAAGGACATTACCAAGAAGGTCCCTCTGCCACTCACAATGCAGAGCAGAGGCCACCTCCACTTGGACCAATAGGTTAGATTGTATCCGTTTTGAGAATGCAACTCTATCGACTTTGCAACAGCACAGCGCGAAGTTGAAGGAAAGGGAGAATGTGTGTGTGTGTGTGTGTGTGTGTGTCTTGTCAGAGGGTTTGGGGCGGGCAGTAAATAAAGGGTGGGGCCAGCGAGGGGAGGAGAAGAGCTAGGATTGAGAGAAGCAAGAGCGTGGTTCTGATCCCAGCTAACCTGCTGGAGCTCCTCTGGCTTGCTCAGAGCCCCTGCACCAACTCATCCAGTACCCTCTTCCTTTTTGGTTCGCGTTCCTTTTCCCTTTTCTTTCTTCTCCGGTTGCATCCTCCACCTACCCCCCATTTTTGCATCTGACCAGAGGACGAATGAGGAAGACATTCCCACAAATTGGGGCGGCAACTTTCCTCAGCGGATCTCCGGTCTCCCGGAGTAGGAGCGCGCTGATCCTCCGCGGTTCGCGGCCGATGGAGGAGGAGGAGGAGGAGTGGTGATGGGCTAGCAACAGAAGCAGGAGACCCTAGCGAGCTCAGCGTTGCCAGCCAGCTCCGCGTTCCCACGCCGGCTCCTTCGCTCTGCTCCGGGGAGGGCGCGCAGAGTGCAGACCCGGAGCATCCAGGAGGATGAGGCGGGGACCCGGCCCAAGTGGGGTACATCTCTCCGGCGTGCGGCAGCGCCTGTGCCTCAGCATGAATTAAGAAGCTAAGAAGATGGAGCGTGGCAGACTTCTCCTCCAGCCCAGGCTTTGGACGAGGGACACCAGCTGGGCGCTCTTCTATTTCCTCTGCTACGTCCTCCCGCAGACCGCTCCTCAAGTGCTCAGGATCGGTGAGTGAGCCCGGGGCAGCGCTCCAGGCTGCCAGCTTGGGAGCCGCGGTCGCTCCCCGCCGCCAGCACCCGCGCAGCGGGTCCGGAAGAGGCAGCGCGCGCCGGCGCGGGGGCAGGAGCTGGGGATGGTGGAGGTCAGTGCGCGCGGGAGGCCCCACGAAAAAGGGGGAGCCGCGTCATAGCTTCCCTCCTGGCAGGTGCCTGGCTTCCCCCGAGGTACAGTTGGCGGGATTTTTCATCCCGGCTCCAAGAACGCGAGCAAGAGTTCAGGGTGCCAGGCTCCCTGGGTTGGCGCCTGCTCTGGACATGGGGTCGTGCGCGGCTGCAGCGGCTGGATGTGGGAGCGGAGACAGCTCTCCTGGCAGCCTGGGCGAGCGTCCAGCAGTCCACATCCGCAGCCCTGGTCCCCAGAAGCCTGGGGTCTGGGTAGTCCTAAGCACGCCGGAGTCTCGAGAACAGACTGCTGGGACCACTAGAGAGGTGGGACTGTCCTGCCTTCTAGCCCCCTGAGTCTGTTTTCACCCCCAAGCTGGGTTCTTCCACATGGAGTCTGCAAAGTCTGGAAGGTTTTACTGGAGAGGGGCAGAATCAGGATGTGACTTCTGAGTGACGGCTTCAGCAGTAGAGGATGGTCTGCACCACGAGCCACACGCAGGTTTCCACGTGCTTCCCAATCTCTTGCTTGCTCTCCAAGGAGCATGACCCAGTGTCCAAACCGGTGAACTCCCTGGGAAATTTGGGGCTTTGATCTCAGGGTAAAGTGGGACTGGAACCCCGGGGGTGTGAGGGTCCATGGGCAGAGTAAGTTAGAGCACAAAAGGCAAAACCAAGAGAAGGGGTGTGGGCTCACGGACCTAGAGGGACAGCATCTCCCACCAGCATTTAGGTCTGTGGAGGCAAGAAGCAACTTCTGGGATGGTTGGGTTGACAAAGCTCTTCACCTTCTTTCCTTTCAAACTAAACCCAGCTTCTATTTCCTTAGTCTGAGTTTGCCCTCCTTCCCCAGCCAATCACGCTTCTTAGACCCAGTCACAGAGAGCCACAGGTGAAGTTGTGACACTATGTAGGTCGCCCATCCTCTCCGGTCTCGGTCTCCCACTCTAGGCAAGAGGAGGGAAACCCTGAACCCTGCAGGCGGCTAACTTACGTCCTTTCTAGGAACTGACAACACGCAGGTGGGAGTGCGAGGCACTGGCACAGGGCCACTCCTGAACGGCCGAATTTCTCCGTAGCTGTACTAGTTCACAGCAGTCAGCCAACCCGTAATTCAGAACCCAGTGTTTCTTTATTTTGTTTTGTTTTGTTTTTGTCACGGATCACTCCCGTTTTCAAAACTTCTTTGGGCTACAATTTTTTGATACATGTAAGATCTATTTTTTCAGGATACAAAAGCGTCATAAGATTAACTTTTACTACAGACTTATGTTTTTCTAGAATATAAATAATAATGATATGTATTTCATTGAGTAATTTAGACTCTTTACTGAAAGAGTTTCAAAGTATTTCTTTAAAAACATTCACCACTACTCATTACTAAAATATCCTTCACCTGTGATAGTCTAGCCTTAATATCCTGTTTTTTTTTCTTTTGTATGTAACCAATTCTACACTCTCTAAAAAGCAATGATTCTTATGAGCAACATGGAATAAGTAATCAGTATGTTACAATTTCCAGTGCTTAATAGCTTAATTGGTGTCTGGCTCATGTTTTAAACATTTCAAGAGAGTCAAATCTAGAAAAACTAGAAAGGACTTTCAGCCAAATTCTTTCTTATACAACACACTTAAGGTAGCATTTTTCTATCCTATGTCCCCAAAATCTCAGGGAATTCAAGGAGGGGGCGGAAAATGATATTTTAAGACGTATTTGTTTCTCTATTCCAAGTCTTTATCCCATCTTCAAGCACTCACAATCATACATTAAAAAGTAGTTTTCAAAGTGGAAATAACCAACATTATCCACTGACCTTAAATTGTATGCCACAGTATAATGAGATTTCCTGTTCCTAAATCCCCACACTTCAGAAAGCACAATTGCATGGCCTGCTGTTCCTGTACAGTCAGACATCTTACTCTTCTCGGCCCTCAGTGACCTGTGGTTGGCATGTGCACTACCGCCCTGCATGTACCTGAGGGCCAGCACATACTTTTTAATGGACAGTTCGGCACCATGGGAACCAGCACTAGCTCAGAAGAAACCTGCCTCTCGACAGTGAGCTTCTTGTGTCAATCAAATCCAGCACTGAATACAAACTACCAAAAGGGAAGGGGACTAGGCAAAAGTGTGAGTGTGTTTGTGTTTGTAAAGTAAGAGGAGAATTAAATTATGTTCTTTTTCATCTCTTTCCTCCCTTTGTTCTTTCCAAGAAACTACCAACTATCCAGTGAACTAAACAACCAACCAAAAAGGGCTCTTGGTTATTAACTCGCATGATTTTTAGTAACTTAAAATATTCTGAAGTACAGCCTAAATACCAGGCGTTTAGCGCTGTCCTTACATAGAGAAGGCACTCAAATGCTTGAATGAATTAATTATGGTCTGTTTTTCTTGCCAGAATGTCTGTTTAAACTTCAGCTATTGAAGAGAGATATAAAATTGAAGAGAAAATTTATACATACTAAATATTTGAGATGTGCCTGAATACATACATAAACATAGTTGTAGCATATTTTCTGACCATCTGCTGGAAAGTTACAGTCTTACACAACAGCTAGGAGACAGAGAGGGTGTCCTGTAGGGCAGTAGTGCCCTCTACATTACTTTTGCACTGTAGAAGTTCCCCAGCAGCTTGCAAAAGAGAAATATAGCCAGCAGCGGGGGAGTCTATGGAACTACTGAAGTCACTCTGTCTGCTTTATACATCGGTGCATGTCAACAACCAGTTAATTATCATATACAATTAGCTGATCTATGAGCTTCACAATCACAGACGTCCTCCTCAAATGGGTGACCAACTTACAATTAATGATTAAACTAGATCTAGGTAAACTTAATGGATGGTGTAGCATCACCACTAGTGGTAAGATAAAAATCAATGGGCATATGCGATTTCTGGAACTGATGTGTCCTGTTTATAATAGTAACAATAACAGAAAGGAGTAAATTCATGGCCAGCAGGTGGTGCAGTAGTTAAGGGACTGGAACTCCTCGTAGCCAACAGAGTCCCAGACCTGCTGCTTGAAACTTACACTGGGCACATGTGCATGAATGCCCACAATCCTGAGAGGAAAATGGAGAAGAGATTTTGACTTGGCCATCTCCCCGGAAAGTGAGTTCTTACTTTCTGTCTCTCTCTCTCTCTGTCTCTCTGGCAAGTGCATGTGCCCTATAGCAAACAAAATCTCCCTCAAAGAAAAAAAAAATTTAAAAAGAAAAGGACTAGCAGTTGGTATAATGGCTATGTCACTAGATTCCCATGTAGTTGACCACAGTTTGAGTCCCAGACGCAGTGGCTTAAACTCATAACGGGCCCAAGCATATGTGTGTCCAAGATCCCGAGAGGAGAATGGAGGAGAAGAGATTGTGGTGTGGCCATCTCCCCTCGGGGTGTGTGTGTGTGTGTGTCTTGCTTTCTGTCTCTCTGTCTCTGTCTTCTCTCTGTCTTTCTGGAGAGCACACATGCCCTATAGCAAAAACCTCTCCTAAAAAAAAAAGGAAAGAAAGAAAGAAAGGAAAGGAATACAGCCATGTATCACTTTAGATCAGGACACATTTTTTTTTTTTTTTTCTTTTTTTGGAGAGGTTTTGGCCATAGGGTGCGTGCGCTCGCCAGACAGAGAGAGAGAGACAGAAAGCGAGAAATCACCCCCCAGGGGGAATGGCCACGCTGCAATCCCTTCTCCTCCGTTCTCCTCTCAGGATCTTGGGCATGCATGCACACGCACCCAGCATGAGTTTTAAGCCACCGGGTCCAGGACGTGAACCGCAGTCAACTACATGGGAGTCCAGTGACACAGCCATTATGCTAACTGCTGGTCCCGAGATCAGGACACGTTCTAAGAAATGCACCATTAGGGGTTTCATCACTGTGCAATTAAATCTTACACCAATCTAGATAGTGTAGCCTCCTACACACCTGGGCTATATAGCAGAGCCTTTTCCTTGTGGTACAACCACTATGAATCCATCATTAATTGAAACACTGTCATGCAGCATATATGGCTGTATTTACGTAGCACACTGTGTACATAATCTCAGCATCCACAGTGCACAATCATAGAGGAGACGGGACAACCATTAGATTAAGAGTGAAATGGTGCAAGCCAGCAGGTAGCATGGTGGTTAAGGAGCTGGATTTCCACATGGCCAACCACAATTCCACTCCCAAACCCAGTGGATTAAAAATTACATCTGGCGAGTGTGCATGCGTTCTCAAAATCCTAAAAGGAGAATGGAGGAGAAGGGATTGCAATGTGGCTACTCCCCTGGGGATGATTTCTCACTTTCCTTCTTTCTTTCTCTCTCTGTGTGTCTCCAGCAAGTGCACCTTACTGTAAACTATGACATAAGCTTTAAAATAGATTTGGTCCCATTTGTACCATTTTTAGTTGTGTGTCTCTGGGAGAACTATTTGATCTCACTAGCCCTTAGTTTTTGCATCTGAGAAACCGAGTTTAAACTTCCACAAACATTGGTAAAAGTTCATAACATATAATGTGGGGGGAAGAGGGGGTTGAACAGCGTTAGTATTATTTTGTTGCATTATGCTATTATTATTGTTGTTATAATCTTTGTGTTTATTTTTCTTATTTTTGACATTTTCTTCCTGAACAGGGATGTAAACATTGATTTGCTATGTATTTTAAAAATATTTACTATTTCTAGGCCCAAATTTCTTCATTTTGGAGTTAGTAGTAATGAAATACATTTTCTTATTTCACAGGGGAAAATCAAATACACTGACTTTTGCAAATTTCAAACTGCTAAATAAATATATTATTATTGTGTAATTAACTATGTCAAATAAAGAGACATATTATGGAAATTTACATGAGTTGTGTGGAAGCGTCTAGTGACACTATAACCTTTAAAATGCTTTCATTTCCTTAGCAGAAGCCCAAATCAATTTTAAGTCATCATTACATCAGCTGAGACATCATTTTTAATATTTTAACCTGACGAGTCCCCAAATTTTCAAGGAATATTATGTTTGTTTAAATTTTTGCTTGAGTATACATAACTCAAGATTCTAAGTATTTAATTATTTAATCCTTTTTTTTTTTTTTGGAGAGGTTTCTTCTTTTTTTTTTTTTATTGGTCATGTGCACTCACCAGAAGGACAGAGAGAGACAGAGAGATAGAAAGCGAGAAATCACCCCCCAGAGGGGATGGCCACGCCACAATCCCTTCTCCTCCATTCTCCTCTCAGGATCTTGGGCACGCACGCACATGCGCCCAGTGTGAGTTTAAGCCACCGGGTCCGGGACTCAAACTATGGTTGACTACATGGGAGTCCAGCGACACAGCCATTATGCTAATTGCTGGTCTCAATTATTTAATCCTTTTAATATTTATTCTTCATTCAACAAATATTTGTTAAGTTCTTACTCACTTGTGATGAGCTAGATGCAGTTCTAGGTGCAGGACATAGAAGAGTGAGCATTTCGGGTGAACACGCCTAACCCCCTTGAAGCTTGCATCCTGGTGATTTCCAATCTATGCTACCACTGAAGTAGTTTGTTTATTTGTTTTAATCAGAATTTCAATTAGAACGCTTTTATTTTAAAAAAAAAAGCTTTAAATATTATTCTGAGAAAGTTTTCAGTTAATGTTCTGTCATGGATTCTCTGTGTCAACTACAAAGTCAACAAGGAATAGGGTCAGGCCCCTGCATACGTAGGGTATAGACAACCTGAGATCACATGGCCAAGCTCAGAGCACCAGAAACTCAGGGGAGAGTTGCATTTATTGAGAAAGACCTGCTTGGCCTGAAGAAGAGTCACCCTGAGTCACTCATTTCTTGGAAAGCATATTGGACCTACCATTAATCTGAAAAGTCACCCCGACTACCCCTTGAAAAATCCGAGAGGGAAGGTAGCTAACAGTACTATAAGAAAGGAGTATCTGACTAATTAAAATATTTCTACAAATGAGGAGATCTTTTGACTTACTATTTTACCTGCATCATCCATCTTTTTAGTTACCATGAATGTGGATATTACATAGACCTCAATCATACCCACTTTTGTCCTGTGATTTGACATTTCCGGTTTTCATGGAAAAGCATGTGATTCAGTGACTTTGCCTAAGTGCTATTTAGTAAAGATGCAAGAACTTGAGGCTGGCTATTCTGATACCATATTTTGAATTCTTTGTATTAAGTTAAGCTGGATTGTGTATGAACTTACATTTGTACTTATATAACTGTGCACTAAATGAAACTCAAATCCAAGAGAAACACACTGCTGGTTTTAGTTATTTGGAGATAACTGAGTAACTCAAGATAAGAATGACTTACATTTGAAGTAATTAACAAGGATAAAACTTGGTATTATCAGTTTATTCTCCAGAATTTCTCTTTAGGAAGGATTCAAGGAACACAGTCAATTTGTCGTAGAAGGGAAGCCTTGCTAAGTATGACTAGCAAATACTTGTGGTTTTTTGTTTGGTTTTTGTTTTTGTTCTTTATACAGTTATTTGGAATGGTTTTGAGGAAGAATTGATGGAGACAGTGGTGGTGGTGAGTCTCCCCAGCTGTTCTGTCTCTTCTGTTGTTTTACTGATAATCATCTATACAGTGTAAAAGTAATGTATTATGTATATCCTAAAATTTTCCTAAAGGTATTTAGACTAGAAGAATGACAGAGGACTCCAGATAGAAGGAATTTTTTATTTCCAATTGCCATTTTGTAATTGACTCATCTTGAGACGATTATTTATTTGTTCCCTTCAGTTTTGTTACCTATAGAAGAGAAAATAGTGATAATAAACTCACAATTTGTGGTAAAAATCAAATTAGACATCATACATAAAATACACAACATATCATAGGCCTTTATGGAGATACCTACTTCCTTCTTTCTATTAATGGAGTAGAAGAAAATATTTGTCTGATCCAGTAAGTGTGGAGAAGTACTGTTACTTGTGCATTCAGGAGGGACATTACTTGCAGCAAAAGAAAACAAAAAACTGTTTCTTTTGTTTAATCCACTCTCGCATATTTTATCAGAAAACCCTTATTTGTATTAGACCCCACTGAGTTCATTCTCTCCAGAATATGCTGAAGGAAACAAACATATGACTGGAATTTCAACGCACATACAAACTCACATGGCGACACATCCTGCTGTGTCTTCAATATGGCTGAGATTCTGCACACTGCACTTCAAAACTTTTCCATAGGGCTTCAAGAGTATATGTACACGTTTAATACTTACTACTTCCTATTATTTAGAAAATATTATACTAATCACTGCTTATTCTAAAAATGTGCCATTTTATCAGTTTAAAATGTGATTGGTTAAACGGGGCAGCCGGTGGTGTGGTGTTTGAGACATCTGGATCCCACATGGTTGATTGCAGGGTACAGTTCCAACCCCAGACCCAGTGGCTTATAAAGCACACCAAGTGTGTGTACCCATGTGTGCCAAAAATCCCAAAAAGTGAATGAAGGAGCAGGGATTTCAGGTGACCATCCTCCACTGGGGAGAGGAGGGGTCTGCTTTCCTGCTTTCCTAAGTTCTCTCTATCTCTCTCCTGCAAGTGTACATGTCCTCTAAAAAAAAATTTTTTTAATGAGACTGGGGACATTTTTTTATGTTGTTTGTTTGTTTGTTTATTTGTTTTTGGTGTGTGTTTTCTCACTAGACTTGTTTTTCAAAACTGTTGTAAATTTTAAAAATTATATTCCAATTATAATCTTTTTTAGGAATTTTATTTGCAATAAGTTAAAGGTCTATCTATGTTTAAAGTTCAACCTATTTAGTTATTTTTAATCATATATATGACCTTTTCATTGATAGGTTCATAAAAAAATGGAAATATTTAAATTTTAAAAAACTCTTTCTAATTACATAAACTTTATGAATTTCCTGTCTTCATTTATTATTGAGATCAAATTTGTTATATCAAATGAAACCCTCCCTACAATCATATTGTTATAAACATTATCATATTTATAATAATATGTAAATTGAAAAAAATGATTAATCCTGAAGAGAAAAATAAAAAAAGAAGTAAAAATATTTGACTTTGTAATCTCACTTAATTATAAACTACTGGGAAAATAATCACTAGAATAACTGGCTCAAGTCATTTGAACAATGCTCTTTTGTTCTTGTGAAAATTTCAGATTTATTTATAAAAGACAATTTTCATGTAATTCTAAATTAATATATTTGTAAAAATTTAAGGTAAAATTACTTACAAATTAAGAATTAAGAAGCAAGGATATTGAATAAATGTAAATTCCTATTGGCCACTAATGAACTTTACAGAAACACCATTCAACAGCTTGAAAATGTTTTCTTTTTAGTTGTTATTGAACATATTATTTGGTACCTTGGTTGATGATATTAGCTGTATTTGAAAAATAGCCCACACACATCTTGATGAATTACTAATTTACTGGCATCTTGACTTAAGGAAGTAAAAATGCAAAATTAAGCAACATGCAACATCTTATGGATAGTTTTAAAACTACCTAACAAATAATATTTCCAAAGGAGTTTAAAATGTATATTGTATACTATAATTGCATGCAACATCTTATGGATAGTTTTAAAACTACCTAACAAATAATATTTCCAAAGGAGTTTAAAATGTATATTGTATACTATAATTGCATAGGTTTGCTTTTAACTCATAGAAAAATGGTTGCCATTATTGCCATCAGTTAGCAATGCAGAGAATAGAAGTTCACTATAACTTACTATATTCTTTTAAAATGTATTAAATTAATTATTTATCACACTGAACACATCCAAGAGTACAGACAATGTAAAACAATTCATCTATTTTATGTAATGATTAATTAAAACTCAACCTATACAGAAGTGTGTGTAAATACATATATTTCCTAGCTCTGTCCACTGGGACGATGTTCCACCAAGTAGGAACAAGCACTCTTGCCATCCAGAGCTCCTTGGGTAAGTGGGTGATATCTAGGACTGGGGAAGGAAATTTGCACAACGATTCTGGAATAACCTATAGTGCCAGAAAATAAAGAATGCTCTTGTGAGTCTATGTTTATTTATATAAATGATTAAACAAATAAATGCAAAGAATAGACAAATCTCCCAAGCGGAAGAGCCAGCTAGTTAGGTCAGCATCACCAGTGGCACATCGTGTTTTGATGCTTACTCTCAAGAAGATGTGATTCCAATATATTTTACCTACCTAGGGACCAGCGGTTAGCATAATGGCTATATCACTGAACTCCCATGTAATTGACCACGGTTCGAGTCCCAGATCCGGTGGCTTAAACACACACAGGGTGCGTGTGCGTGCATGCCCAAGATCCCAAGAGGAGAATGGAAGAGAAGAGACTGCAGCGTGGCCATCCCTTTTGGGGGTGATTTCTTTCTTTCTGTCTCTCTGTCTCTGTCTTTCTGGTGAGCACATGTGCCCTATAGCAAAAAACCTCTCCAAAAAAAGAAAAGAATTTTACCTATCTGGTCTTCTTCCCAAAGTGCAGAACCACACTCTAATTATGAAAAATAGCAGACAGATCCCAATAGAAAGGCATTCTACAAAATAGCTAACCAATACCAATCAAACTATCAAACAAAAACAGATAACGTCACACACACACACACACGCACACACACACAAAGAAAAGAAAAAGAAGAAAGAGAAACACACAAAGTCTGAGAAGCTATTACAGCCAAGGGGAGTCTAAGGAAACATGATGGCTAAATGTAATGCAGTGTCGTGAATGGGGACTTGGAACAGAAAAAAAGTGAGATTAGGTAAAAAATAAGGACTTGGAATCAAGATCACATTACTTAATAAAGTGTCGATATATCACATAGTTATGTGAGATGTTGATAATAGGGAAAACTGAATGTGGAATATATAGGAATTCTGTACTATCTTATCAATTTTTCTGTTATTCTAAAACTGTTCTAAAAAATAAAATCTATTTTAAAAAACACTGACCTACATCAAGGTTTCTTTTGTTGTTACTGTTCCTACCTGTTCTGTGGTACATAAAGATCTGTAACTAATTGTATTACAGGAAATCCAATAGAAGAAAAATATTGTTGTCTCTTCCATACAATATGCTACATAAAGAGTTTTCTAAGAGTATCATTAAAATAAAGACATTGAAATTTAATGTTGGAAAAAATCATTAAAACAATAATCTTCATATAAAAATTACTACTTATAAAATTTTATGGTTATATATCTTTCTTATAATTCTGTTATGAGCTTGAAAAAAATAAGACATTAGCTTTTTCTATCCATTAGCATCACAGTTTTCAACTAATTAAACATAATTTAACTTTGAATATTGATTAAAGCATTGTAATATACTCTGTTAGAGGCATCAAGTGCTGATGTCTTTGAATAAATCCTCAGAGCTAACTATTTGCATGGATTCCTTTTCTTAGCAAAACTTCCTAAATATGCCTTTACAAATCACTACTTAATTCCCAGAGGCAATAAAGAACTTAATCATTCAAATTGAGGAAAGGATAGTGAAAATCATGTGTTTTTATCTTTCTGAGGATTCCATTACAACTTTTAAAGGCTTTCTTGTAGTTTTCCCTTGATTTTAAACTTATAAAATGTTAGGATATACATGGAGGCAATCTACAAACAGAAGTTGCATCGGGATAACCTAGCACTGTTTATATTGTGGCTATACTTCATCTCCCAAAATGGATTAGGCAGGTAGAGCCATCTTTCAAGGCTAAAGGAATTATTTGTTTTTTGAAATCTCGGCAGTGTGCATTTTTTGTTGTTGTAGCTCTCAATATATACCTGAACCCTAAGGCTGTTTCCATATATGTCCCCTGAATTGGCAGGAGCTGTTATAAATGATTGTGAATCATATAAATGTTCAACAGGAGGGAAAAATTGGGGAAAGAATAGTATACACTTAAGGAATGAAGGGGCTATTACATGTGATCCTTGGGATAAAATGTATGTATTGAAATAGAAAAGGCTTACAAAAGAATATAGACCATAGCATATGATTTTACGTACTTTGATTTCAGAACTTATACAATTCCTCCTTGCTTTACACATAAAAACTTTCAGTTGGTGAATGAGAAAGGGGAAGCCCATTTATTTCATGAAGAAGGTGGATGATCCAGTGGTGATGGCATGGCAGCAGGGCAGGGATGTGCAACTCTGGAGCCTCATGGAGGGTCTGGGTTTGGATCTTGATAACCCAGACGTGTTGTAGTTGGTGGTGCATGCCCATTTTGGTGCATTACCATTATGCCTAAGTAATGAGCTACTGGACAGAGAGATCAATAAATGACAAGATGCTGTGGAAAACACCTATCTCTATCTCTTCTGCCCTCCTCTTACCCTAATGTCTTTCTCATTTAAAACACAAAAGGTGGTGGAATTGTGGGGAAAAAATATTATTTAATTTCTTTGTACGATTTAAAAATGATTGGTTCAAGTTATCATTCTGCAGATTCTAGATGATTGTAGCATCCATTTGCATGACTGGCATAGTAAAAAGTCCACTGCAATGAGGCTACATCCGGCTCTGATGATTCTGAGGTTGGCCATGTCACATCATCTTTCACTAAACCCTTGCCTGTCGGAGGGTAGGTGGTGAACAGGTGCATGGATGCATCAGCTAATCCCGTCCAGCTCTGCAATCCTTTCTATGGTGTTCATTCTAATCTATCATCTTTGGATGAGGGGAGATGCAGCATGAAGATGTGCAGCTGTGTTATACTGAACATTTATAGCCACAGCATCAAGAGTGTGGAAATGGAATGTTCGTTTCCCTGCGATTAAATTTAACTGGGCTCTCAAGCCCCTATTTTCACTGGTGGCGTATCAAGGTAACTCACTTTCAATTGAAAATGTAAATTTTCATAAATATCTTTTTCTGATATCTCCCTACAGTGATCAAAGAGCTCTAACTTTCAAGGGGAGGCATTTTTTATTTCATTTTTTCCCAGATTTCCACTAGGATGCAGCTTGTTCTTTCTGATCCTGAGTATTGACCTCTAACTCTGCTGCATCCTTTGCCTGTGTCCCTGCCTGATGGGCCCACATGGCTCTTTCCCATCTGGTCTCTCATGCCTCATTGGGGGAAATTCATGACCCACATAGCAGTGCCCCACTTCAAGTCATATTCAAGCCCTGGTTGTTATCTCAGGCACTTTGTATCCCATGTACTGTGGTTTCACCTACATTTTCCTGGAGGCATCTTGAAAGCCAAACAGTACACCATACTTCTCCACTTCCAGAGACTTCAAGTGCACATGAGCACAGGCCTTCTCCAGTGTGGGTATTCCCTTGCCCACCTACCTTGACTCCACATTTCCCAACTATAAAAAAGGGAAACAGGGAGTTGAATTTTTATATTATCACATGTTTATCTGAATGCTCAGATTCAGGTTATAAATACTAAGGTAGTATTTATGCAAAGCTTTTAAAATTAAAGCAACAAAAAGGGCCACCAGGTGGTGTGGTGGTTAAGGCACTGGACTCCACATGGCCAAGTGTAGTTCGAGTCCTAGACCCAACAGCTTGAAATCAGGCCAGGTGCATGTGCATGTGTACCCAAACTCCTGAGAGGAGAATGGAGGAGAAAGGATTATGGGATAGCCATCACTCCCTGTAGGGTGATTTATCGCTGTCTCTCTGTCTCAGTCTCTCTAGCAAGCACATGCACTCTGTAATAAAAATCTCTCAAAAAAATTAAAGTAAAACCAGCAGATGGTGTAATGGTTGTGTTTCTGGACTGCCACATAGAGTGTGGTTCAAGTCCCGGACCTGACAGCCTGAAACTTATGCCAGGCATGTGCCTGTGCATGCCCAAGACCTTGAGAGGAGAATAGAGGAGAAGGGACTGCTACGTGGCCATCCCCTCTGGGGGGTGATTTCTCATTTTCTGTCATTCTTTCTCTCTTTGTCTCTCCAGCAAGCACATGTGCCCTATAGCAAAGATCTCTTTTACAGAAAAATAAAAATAATTAGAGCAACAAAGAAATAAGTAACAATAAATGTTTAAAAGGGATGGTTTTTGCAATAGAAAGCCTAAGTTTTTTTGGAACCAGCAGTAAGCGTAATGGTTATGTTGCTGGACTCCCATGTAGTCGACCGCAGTTCAAGTCCTGGACCTGGTGGCTTAAACTCATGCCGGGTGGGTGTGCGTGAGTGCCCAAGATCCCGAGAGGAGAATGGAGGAGAAGGAATTGTGGTGTGGCCATCCCCCCTGGGGGGGTGATTTCTCGCTTTCTATCTCTCTGTCTCTCTGTCTTTTTGGTGAGCGCACATGCCCTATAGCAAAAACCTCTCAAAAAAGAAAAAAAAGCCTACGTTTTTATAACTAGAATCTCTGAATGTTTATATGTAGATGAGGAGTCTTCAAATAGTTCATATTTATACATATTATGTATTATTCAGAAACTTCATTATTTATATTATTACAAACATTTCGATATATAATACTGCTAGGTTGTTAGAAAAGTCATGATGCACTTTTTCTACATAAAAATGCACATACAGTGTATAGTATATAGTACATATACAGTGTATAGTATATGATACAAATATATTCACATCTAAATATATGCATATATAGCCATGCTCCTTTTATATGTTAGTCTGTTAGCATATATATTGTATACATATATTATTACATCTGTTTTTACACATAATACAATACCTAATATTATAGATATTATGTAGTGTACATATAGTCAATATAAATTTGTGTATGTTTGTGCATGTACAGATTATAGGTTACAATTTGTATTTTCCTCTGTGCTTTTCCTGTCCTATGAGGAAAAATCACATATAAATATAAATCTACAACCACATTGCGAATAGCTAGGAAACGTCACTGGGGAAATATCCGGTCTGTGATGGTGGTGTTGGAAGAAGGAGGAAAGGTAGCGTCGGGGGACATAGGGAAGACACAGGCCACAACAACTCATTTTGTCTGCAGAAAGTTCTCTGGCCACCACTACGGTACAATCTCCATCCTGTGGCCCATGAGAATGCCCCTGTTGGTCAGATGCCATTGCCCAAGGTCCAATGAATAAGAAAGGATTGATAATATTTTGCTAGATCTGTGGATTATTTGTTAGAAAATTGATATTGTTAAACTGCAAAGAAAATATTGGGTGGCCAGAAAAGTTCTGATGGTTTTTTTTCTATGCAAAAATTTGCCATGGTTTTTCCAACAACCCACAACCTTAAGAATGAAGAGTAAATTAACAGAAAAAGACGTTGTTATAATTGTTCATTATTAGATTGACTTTTTAAGAATTGTAACTAAATGATTGAGAGTAATCAGACCCAGATATCTCTTGGAACAAGCTATAGAAAGCATATAAATTAAAAATGTATAAAAAGGTTATATATGTTATATATTATTATATTATATATAATATTTGTATAAAGATTATAAAAGAAATATAAAATATAAAAATAAATTTAGTGCTTAAGTAATCTGGAGCTTCAAAGATCTTAAAATTTCATTTCTCATTTGATAGGTAAGAAAACTAAAGCCCAGGAACTGAAGTGGTATGAATACTCAATAACCTAGCCACAATTTTTAAATTCTTTTTCAATGCTATTTTTTGCAACATTATTTTTCTCATACTATTCATTTGAGAAATGTTAAAAATTGTGAAAAATTCTTATTTGAATGGATGAGAAATAGTAATTGAACAACAAAATACATAAAAGTTCTAGAATACAAGGAGTACAGTTCTAATCAGCATGATTTCCTTAAATTGTTTTTTTTAATCTTCTTTGGAGAGAAGTTAAGTTTTGAGCTATGACTTAAAAGAGAATGGACATTGAAAATGGAGGTGAGAAACCATCTAGGTAGGGATTATTATTGCAAGGATTAAAATCTAAGGAATTTTTTTTTTTTTTTTTTTTTTTTGCCATGGGGTGCATGTGCTTGCCAGAGAGACAGAGACAGAAAGCGAGAAATCGCCCCCTAGGGAAAATGTCCACATCCTAATCCCTTCTCTATTCTCCTCTCGGTATCTTGGGCACGCACATGCACATGCCTATTGTGAGTTTTAAGCTGCCGGCTCATTACTCAAACTGCAGTCAACTGCGGGAGTCCAGAGATGTAACCATTACATCATCTGCTGGTCCCCAAATCCAGGGAAATTCTAAGATCCAAGGAAAATATCAATAAAGAAACCTATACAGAAATGTGTTATCCCAGGGCTGGCTCCATGACCCTGTAGTAAAGGCAGCCAGATCACAAATGACCAACCATAGGTTTGAGTTCCAGACCCAGGGCTTAAGATACACACTGAGGGCTGGCAGGTGGCATAGTGGTTAAGGTGATGGACTCTCACATGGCCAACTGTAGTCATGTTTCAGACTTGGTGGCTTGCTTTTTCACTTTCCCTTTCTCTTTCTCTCTGTTTTTCTCTGGTCAAATTAAAAATAATAATGATAAATAAAATAAATAATTCTTAAAAATGAAGCAAAAAAGGATACACATTGAATGTATGTCTGGGGACCAGCAGTTAGCATAATGGCTATTTTGCTGAACTCCCATATAGTCGACCGCAGTTCAAGTCCAGGACCCAGTGGCTTAAACTCACACCAGGCACGTGTGCGTGCGTGCCCAAGATCCCAAGAGGAGAATGGAGGAGAAGGGATTGCGGCGTGGCCATCACCCCTGGGGGGTGATTTCTCACTT
>NW_006159948.1:2841174-2859714 GCF_000334495.1 Tupaia belangeri chinensis
AAAAAAAAAAAAAAAAAAGAATGCATGTATTCATACCCAAGATCACGAAAGGAGATAGAAATAGAGGAAAAAGCATTGTGATATGACCAGTCTCCATAAGGGGTACTTTCTCCTCTCCCTGTCTCTCTGTCTCTGTCACTGGTGAGTATATGCACCCTCTAGGGAAAAAAAAAAACAGAAATGTATTAAATCATACATGTCTTTAGATTTTTTTTGAACATTCCATTATCTAGGCATTTCTGACCATCACCTCTTACAGTTACTTGAGTGCCTATATATGAAAGGACTCTGAAAAAATTAAAACTAGCAATTACAAATAAGTGGAATATAACATTGCAGTTTGGAATAATTAGAATCTACTGTCATTGGATTTTTT
This sequence comes from Tupaia belangeri chinensis, assembly GCF_000334495.1. Lineage (NCBI taxonomy): Eukaryota > Metazoa > Chordata > Mammalia > Scandentia > Tupaiidae > Tupaia > Tupaia belangeri. The sequence continues at coordinate 2,841,551 of NW_006159948.1, forward strand.
ATTGCCCTAATTTAATTACAAAGATTGAAGCAAGTGTTATCCTTTGATTAAATTAAGTAAATATACATGTATACTAGAGAAGAAGGTTAAAAAGTAGCATGTATCATTCACTCAGTGAAAAAGTCATAAAAAAATCAGAAAAGGGCCAGCCCACGGTGTGATGTTAAGGTGGCTAAAGAACAGGGCCAACATTGTGGTTCAAGTCCCAAGCTTGGCAGCTTGAGAAACATGCAGGCATGTATGTGTATGCTCAAAATTCCTAAAAGAGGGAGAAATACAGAAGGGATTGTGATGCGAGTACTCCCCATGGGGAGAGGGTGGGTTTTTACTTTCCCTCTTTCTCTGTGTTTTTCTGGTGAGCACACATGTCCTCAGACAAACTTTTAAAACTAAATTTAGAAAGGCAGTCCACACTGTGCAACTTCGAGATGGATATCCCCAACTCCATATGAGGTGTAAAGAAAGTAATATAGACTTTCTGATTAATATGATTCTTATAAAAGCCAAATAGTGAACAATATCTAGAAAGTATGCTAAAATAATTCTGTTATGCTATTCCTGAAGTTTATCCTGCCTTCCCCCACCCCCTTTTTTCATGTGAAGTCATCTTTCACACTGACTTCTGGCTTTCCCAAGTGATATTTGACCTGTGCTTTTCCCTTCAGAGGATAAAGTTTTAATTTGTGTTTTCACACACTAATTGTCATTTACTTAATGCATTTATTCTTTCTTACATTTATAGCTTGTCACTCAAAATATTGAACTCAAAAATGTTTTGAAGGCTAATAGAAAAAATACATAATAGGGACTAGGAGATAGCGTAATGGCTGTGTCTCTGGACTCCCATGTAGTGGACTGTGGTTCGAATCCTGGACCCAGTGGCTTAAACTCATGCCAGGCACGTGTGAGTGCATGCCCAAGATCCCAAAAGGAGAATGGAGGAGAAGGGATTGCAGTGTGGCCAACCCCCCAGCAGGGTGATTTCTCGCTTTCTGTCTTTCTCTGTTTTTCTGGCGAGTGCACACACCCTATATCAAAAAGCTCTTAAAAAAAAAAAAAAAGAAAAGAAAAAGAAAAAGAAAGAAAGAAAAAGAAAAAGAAAAAGTACATAATAACCTTATAAAAATATATTTATGTTAATAGAGGTAAAGATGGAACAAGATAAAGTCAGGAGTGTTGCCATAAAAAGATGCTGAAAGTAGACTAGAAAATTTCATCTGTACTTTCTAACAGCTGAAGAGAGAAGAGAAATTAGATAAATCCCAGAGGTTAGAAGGGCTAGTTGTTTAGATAGATTGTAAGTTTTTAAAGTTAATATTCATCCTGTGATTTTGATAATGGGAAACAGTATACTATAGAAAACATCTTTAGATAAAATTGGTAGTATATGTCATACGTTTGTTTCTTATAAATTGTTCAATACACTCTGTGACAAGACATCAAATAGTAATAAAAACACTTCTTTTTTTACAGAATTTTTATTTAATTTTATTAATCATTTTAAATAATTGTTTAGTTTTATTTATTATTTGTATTATTTAATTTGACCCAAGAGACCCAGAAAGAGAGAGAGGGAAAGTGAGAAAGGAAGCTGCCAGGTCCAGGATTCACATCATTGTTGGCCACGTGGGAGTCTGGCTCCCCAGCAACCACACCACCTGTGGGATTCTAATTTTATTTATTATTTTTAATATTTTTAATTTATTACAGAGCATGTGAATTCACTAGAAAGAGAGAGAGAGACCACTAGAAAGAAAGAGAGAGAGAAAGAAAGAGAGAGAGAGAGAATGAGAAAAGCAAGCCAACAGCTCCAGGACTTGAACCATGGTCAGCCATGTGGGAGTCCAGTGCCTTAACCACCATGCTACCTGCTGGCTCCAAGAACATTTCTACAAAGTATCCTTGTATGAAAATCTCAAATAGTTTATTTTTTATCTAAGACTAAAATGTATAATATCCAGAACACCAATAGATGGATTACACATCACTTTATAATATTCATTATTTTTGCCTTGTGAATTTGACCTATTTTGGAAGGCAAGCAACTGAAAGTTAAAGGGGTGTGGGACTGTGATGATGCATACGTATTTCCAGATAAAGGCAAATTCATAAACATTAGAAGATAGGTATAAGGTTCTTTTAGGAAGTTAAAGAACCAAACAAGATACCTCCTTGCGGGACCAGCAGATGGCAAAATGGCTACATCGCTGGACTGCCATGTAGCTGACCACGTTGTGAGTCCCTGACCTGGTGGCTTAAACTCATGCTGGGTGCGTGTGTGTGTGTGTGTGTGTGCGTGCCCAAGATCCAGAGAAGAGAATGGAGAAGAAGGGATTGCGGCGTGGCTACTCTCCAGGGAGGTGACTTCTCACTTTCTGTCTCTCTGTCTCTCTTTTTCTGGCAAGTGCACACTCCCTATAACAAACAAACAAAAAAAAGATACCTCCTTGAATAGAAATCCACCTTGACTCTGTGTGGATGAGAGACACGTAATCGGGGCCAGGGTTTTAATGCAGAAAATTATTGTGAGTTCATGACACTTAATGCACAAATAGGTGTAAGTCATTTATTCACTCTGGAAAACCAGAATGTGTATCATGTCAAATATTGACCAGAGTCATTAAAAAGAAAAAAAAAAGTAGAGGAAAAATAACAAAGATATTTAAATCATCAAATCTAAACAACTTCTTTTTCAAGAAAATTCTAAGACAGGTAAGTTGGGAGTTGCACACTGACTTCCTGTAGGACCGTCTATAAGCTGATAACACATTCAGTATGATCTGCTCACTAAGGATATTTTCAAAGTAGTTCATCTTAGCCTTTCAAAGTAGTTGACCTTAAGCTTTCTTCCTTACAGTAACAATAGAATAAAGCTCTTCATCTCATAAGGTCATTCCTTCATGATTATACATATTATGTATAAACGTGTGTGTATATGTAGATGTATTATATTTTAAATGTATATATACACATACAAGCGGGGGACTTTAAAAAGGTTGTGGGAAAACAGAATTAAAATACAGGTTTAGAGACCAGCAGTTGGCGTAATGGCTATGTCGCTGAACTCCCCTCTAGTCGACCGTGGTTTGAGTCCTGGACCTGGTGGCTTAAACTCACGCCAGGCACATGTGCGTGCGTGCCCAAGATCCCAATAAGAGATTGGAGGAGAAGGGATTGCAGCATGGTCATCCCCAGTAGGGGGTGATTTCTCGCTTTCTATCTGTCTATCTCTCTCTGTCTTTCTGGTGAGCGCACGCGCCCTATAGCAAAAAGCTCTCCAAAAACAAACAAACAAACAAGCAAATACAAGTTTATTTTGGTGCAAAATACTTTAGAATCCGTAGAGATTTTCATGATACACATTTTCCATAAACTTTTTGAAGATATTTCTTATATATGCCTACTGTTCAACTAATAATTTCCTTTTCTATTTTATTCTTTTGTTTTTCTTAGATTTTTATGTATTTACTTGCTTAAATGTGTATTTTTTTATTAGAATCTACTTTGCATATCCCAGATAGTAACAAAGCTTAAATCTTCCCTATCCCTCTGAACCTTTCAGATACTCTTCTGTAATCCTAATCATCTCCTCTTAGAAAAGCGTATTTATCTAACAGGACTACTGATTATATAAGGCTGAGAGAGAATCGCTTTAAATTTTTTTAGTCTGCGTCCTAAACATCAGATTTGTCTACATTTTGGAGTACTGCATTGGATTTAATATTTAAAAATCAGCAAACAAGACTTAAAACATGGTGTGTTTTGGCTTAAGGTTTCTGTCTTTCTCTGTGGATCCTATAAAATCAACATTAAATTTTATAGAATGTTTTGCTTTTTTCCTAAGATAAGTGAAGCATTCATTAAAGCTTCATGATATATTTCACTTCCAAACCCACACCTCTCTATTTTGAGCTGAAAAATAATTTGATAAAGCTAAAGATTCTTGTCACATCTGTAAAATGACAAGGTGAGCTTCAAATTGAGTTAATGATAGCTTCCTTCTATTTCATGTTTATCTTTGCATTTTTTACAAACTTTATCTACTTTCCTCTTTTTCAAACTTTAATATCAATGCAGTAGATAAGAAATTATGCAGAAGTAGAACTTTTCTGTTACAGCTGCCTGAAAAAAAGCTTGAACTTGACATTTCCACCAAAAAGTGATATGCAAGATAAAAACAAAAAACAAAAAGAAGACTTCAAGGCCTTTGGAACAGGGAAAATGTCACATTATAAATCAATTCATAACCATCCAAATCAACATTGTGTTTCATAAATTGATTGACAGCAGAATTCATACAAAGTCAAAAGGAAATGTAATAAAATTCCCTGTGGAAAGACCCATCTACTCATACTTATAAACACACCCACATGGCACAGAATCACCTAAATCAACACTAGAGTCCTTACAGGTCACCAAAAAGTGATCAACTGCCAGTTAGTATTGATTGGATTTGGGAAAACCATTCTGTGTGCTACACTCTGGTCTTAACAAATTAATATCTGAGATTGTTCTTGGCAATAAAATAATAATATCAATAATAAATCTGCAATCTTCTCTACATTATTATCCCAAAAAGCTGCTGAAAAAAGGAATTTAGGAACCAGGTGGTGGTGTGGTGGTGACACAATTGGACCCCCTACGAGAAAGGTCCTGAGTATGCTTCCCAGGGTTCCCTGAGCATGCTAGGACTGTATGCCTGCTTGAGTTCTGGGTCTGTTGAAACTGGAGGGAGATGGTGGCATGAAAATTCAGTTCAGGATCTCATCTCTCTTTACCCATTTCTCTTTCTTATGAAAGAAATAAACAGATAAACTTTAAAACATAGTGATTTGACAACTAACACATTTAATAGACACAAAAATGAGAAGTTATTTACTCACTGATGATAGTGTATAGTAATGTCTTTGACTTGAATAAATGCATTGCATTCATGTTGAGAAAAACCATGTTGTACACTATAAAGATGTACAATGATTAAATGTAAATAAAAATTGTAAAGTTGGAAAAAATAAAATAAAATGTTAGATTATGCTCCCCCAAAACAGTGATTTGCTTAGGACCATACAAATGCAGGACTCACACATTGATGAAAATGAAGTCAAAAGGACTGAAGAATGCAACAGCAGAGGTCGTGAGTTTGAACTTCAGTCGTTTTTAAACCAAATAACTATTTTCATTTATTCCTTAAAATATTTACTTTAGTAAATATAATTTTAACATGCAAGCATGAAAAATTAGATTGAATGGAATTTTTATGAGTGTATTTGAGTTGCTCCTAACATATATTTTGATTTTTCTCTACACTTTTTCCCTGAGATTCATAGTGCTTGTGCAATATTGCTAAAGACATAATTTCTATGTAATGAAAAACTATATGTATGAGAACCAGCAGTTAGCGTAATGGCTATGTCGCTGGATTCCCACGTAGTCGACCACGGTTCGTGTCCAGAAACTGGTGGCTTAGAACTCACGCCGGGCACGTGTGCATGTGTGCCCAAGATCCCGAGAGGAGAATGGAAGAGAAGGGATTGTTAACGGATGGAAAAGTGTTGAGCTGCATTGTGAAATCCTTGGTTCTTTGGGTCCAGATCACTAAAATTAGAGATCTGTCCCTAGGCGCAAAATGAAATTGCAACCACGAGTGAAGTAGATAGAAAAGAAAGTTTAATAGAAAGAAAGGAAAGGAAAAGAAGAAAGTACACCCAAGAGGCTTTTGGGCGGGCGGATTGCCAAGTGGCAACCGCGTTTGATACTGGTCAACCGTTATTATTACTAGAGGTCATGAATATTCATTAGTGGGCAGCCCCCTTACGCTGCCTATGTTCTTCCTTTAAATTTGAATCCACACTTTCTCTCCTGCACCTGCGCACCTTCCTCACAGGCAAAGTGAGGAATTTGGTCACCTAATTACGTACGCCCAGTGTGAGTCAGGTTGCCTCAATTAGATTGCCCAATTAGTCTATCGTATTAATGACCAAATGCTTGCTTGGGTCCTTTTGACAAAAGAAAATCTACGAACTATCCCTGTATGCTTCCTTCAAGCCTCAATGAATTAATATGGCAAATTGCCTCACCCTCCTGACACCTGAAGCTAGGTGAGCCTTTCGCTTTTCTCTTAGGGCTGCCGGCTCATGGCTAACTAACTGCCTACCACAGGATTGCAGCATGGCCATCCCCTCTGGGGGGTGATTTCTCGCTTTCTGTCTCTCTGTCTCTCTCTGTCCGTCTGGCGAGCGCATGCACCCTATAGCGAAAACTTCTCAAAAAAAAAAAAAAAAGAAAGAAAAACTATATGTATGGGAAGTTATTTAAGAATATGAAGGACAGTAGATAGTAGACAGTAGATACATTTGTAAAGTAACTATAAAAACAGTTTTGTTTTACTTACGGCAATCTTTTTTTTCACGGTGTCTGGCATTTGTTGGTGAAATAAAAAAAAAGATAGGGAACTTATTTCAAAAATAAAATGCTAGTGGTTATCAATTTACCTTGATATTTAAATATCATTTGTTGGATACAGATTATTTGAGATACATGTTTATATACATTTTCATTTCTATTCCAAAGTAGAAGGTCATTATTCTAAGGGTATCCATTTCAATGACATAAAAGTTGAGACCAGATTTCATGCACAAATCAGTAGAGAGTGGTTCTGTATTTAACTCCAGGGGAAAAAAAATACATTTTGTGAATATATTGTTTAATTTAATTGCAATGCAGAGTCTATATTCAGATAATTGCCAACTCTTCCTTTCATCTGCTTTTATTTACAGAACGATAATGTCACCAAGTATGGCTAGTTTAGTATGGAGCTAAAAAAAAAAGGTGAATCCACTTACCTTCGAAATTATTCTCAGCCTACCTTAGGGTAATGAGCATCTAGTACCTGAAGGAATGTAAGATGCGTTGCAAGCAGTAGTTTTTAAATTAAAAACTAGTAATATTTACTACAACTAAATATTTTTAGTATTTGGCCTAATTCTATTTTTCAGGCTTTCAGGGTGCATTAATTTGCATAGCCATATTAGAGTGAGCTTATGTGCCCAGAAACAAAACTAAATTCAAATGACTAAATTAAAAGCACAGGATGACTGAGTGAAATTTTTGATATTAGAATTTTGACCTAAGCAGGCCTGTTATTTCTTGGTTTATTTGATTTATAAAAACTTCAACTTTCACTTAAAAACCCCTAGTGAATAATTGCAGATCAAGATGTTTTCAAAACTGTAAAATAAACCCATTAAGAATAGCAATAATTTGAATTAATAATGTTCTTAGTGGGCCGTGCAATAAGGGCTGACATGCCAAACCCTTCCTTTTCATTGCATATTGGAAAAACTTTGCATTTGCATATTAACAACACCTTTCCATTACACTTACACATTAATTTGAATCTGTCAAGGTTTTCCTCTAAAAAGTGATATTCAACCAGCAGTAATTTTTATCCCCAGGGGACATTGGGCAATGTCTCAAGACAATTCTGTTTGTTCCTCCTTTGGGGGCAGGGAGAGCTGCTCCTGGGATTTAGTGGGTAGAGGTTAGAAGTGCTTCTGAACACTCTGCAATGCACAAGGGACTCCCACGACAAGAACTAGTCAACCTACAATGTCAGCAGTACTGAAGTGGATCACCACGGTTAAGATGATGAATATGAATCTTGTAGAGGTTTAGTATAGATGCTTTTAAAAATTTGGTGTAGAAAAAATTAAATAAGATAAAACAATCATATATCCTTAGACAGTATGGACAGAGGTCACATATCATGGTAATGATCTGCCATGAGTCAGAGAGAGCTTTTGACAAAACTCCCTCAGCCAGCTTCCACGGAACCTCTTCTGAAAATGCATCCATCAGAAGCACAAAACTGATACTGCAGTGAGTTACCTAACCGTGCATGGAAACGCACGGGGCCCAGTGACTCTCCAACCTGTCTGAGTATCTCCTATATGCAGGTAACTGAGTATACTTTCCTAAGTACACTAGACTATCTGCTTTAATTAAGCTTACTATAAGAAAGGCTTGTAAACATAAATATTTAATTCTAAACAATGCTAAATACTGTGAATAAGATGGTCATGATGCTCTAAGTTCCCTTGATGGGAAAAACTGGTAAAGTTTAAGAAGATAAAAGAACTTCCAGAGTAAGAGATCCTTGAGTTCCAGGTTGTAATGGTTCTGCCACTGGACTCCCATGTAGTCAAACACAGTTAGAGCTCCAGATTCAGTGGCTTCAAACTCACACTGAGCATGTGTGTGTATGCCCCAAATCCTGAGACAAGACTGGAGGAGAAGGGATTGCGGCATGGCCATCTCTTCTGGGGGATGATTTCTCACTTTTTGTCTTTCTGTCTGTCTGTCTCTCTCTAGCAACTGACATACCCTATAGCAAAAATTATCAAAAAAGAAAGAAGAAAGAAAGAAAGAAAGAAAGAAAGAAAGAAAGAAAGAAAGAAAGAAAGAAAGATAACCTTGATTTTAGATCTGTAAAAGAAGTATTTCCTGGTAGTTGGCCAAGAAAATGGAGAGATTCTAAGTGGGGAAAGAGCTTATATGGAAGCCCAAAGCTGGAAAGTCCTGTGTCTTCATGAACAAGTTAGCTCTTTTATTAAAACCTTTAAGAAACAAAGAAAGAAAGAAAGAACACCTTTGGCCTGTAGGCTGGCAGTTGGTGTGGGGGTTAAGGTGCTGACTCCCACTGGCTGACCATGGTGTGAGTCCTGGACCTGGTGTTTTGCTATCTCACTTTCCCTTTCTCTCTCTGGCCAATAATTATTATTATTTTATTATTATTATAAATAAAATAAGTCATTCTTTTTTAAAAAAAAATCCTTTTTTTTTTATTCCTATGTGCATGCGTGTTCAATATTCTTTTTTACTGACACTTCCTAGGTAACTGAAAAAAGCTACTTTAGGCTAAAACTACAATGTGTAACCAGCTATTTAACCAATAGCTATCTCCCCCAAAGATAAAATTTAAATCTTCTCTTTGAAGAAACAGAGATATGAAATAAAATGTTCTTACCATCCCCTGAAGTACTGTGAACAAAGAAGCAGAGTAGAGGATTCCTGGGGGGCAAAAATCAAAGAAAAATATTTCTCTTTGCTTAAATCTTTGTTGATTTTCCTCCTATTCTGCTTCTTGGAGAGTCCTCTCATCTTTGTAATGCTTTTCTATCTCTCATCCCTCACCAAAGAACATGGGGAATCAAAGAATATCAGATCCAGGAATAATTAATAACTTTTTGTTTTGTTTTATTTTGTTTTTACACATTAAGTAAACTGAGACATGAAGAAATTTCCATGATTTAATATCTTCTGTCAAAATAAGTATTGTTGGGCCAGTAGGCATGGTGGTTAAGGATCTGGACTCCAACATGGCCAATTGTGGTTTGAGTTCCAGACCTGATGGCTTGAAAATCATACTGGGTGTGCATGGGTGCTTGTGTGGCCAAAATCCAGGGAAGAGAATGGAAGAGAAGGAACTGCAGCTTGTCTGCCTTCCCCAGGGGGTTGATTTCTCACTTTCACCATCTCTGTCTCTCTGACTTTCTCCAGCAAGTGCACACACCCTATGAAAAAAACCTTAAGAAAAAAAAAAAGGTGCTGTCTAGAAGCATATGAATCCTGCTCCTACTAAAGGGTGACTATGTGTATGTTTGTTTGAGAGATATTTTGCTATAAAACACATGCACACACCAGAGAGACAGAAAGTGAGAAACCACCACCCAGAGGGGATGGCCATGTCAAAGTCCCATGTCCATGCTCCTCTAGGGATTTTGGGTCTCATGCACATGTGCCTCATATGAGTTTCATGCCATTGGATCCATGACTTGAACAGCAGTCAGCGATGTCAGAGTCCAGCGCCTTAACTAATACTCCACCGGCTGGCCCATGGGAGACTGTTCTTAGCATACTGAGCCTTTTCAAAACACAATGTAGGTATATTCAACTTTTTGTTCTGTAAGATACTGAGGTCATTTATAAATACGGTTTTGGAGTGAAAGTTGCTAAAACTAAATTTACTCAATGTATAGAGGTGAACAACAAGCACTGCTCTCTGGCGGTCTTGGTTCTCTCATAAGTCATTTAGGGAGTTCTAACCTAGCTCAGTGAAGAATTAAGACTGTAAGCCCAGACTATGTTCCTCATATTCCCAAGCTCAAGAAGGTATAACCAATCCTGAACACATTGATTAGGTGTGTGCTTTTGGATCACCCTAGGATCCACTCCTGCTTTACAGATTGCTGCAATACTTCTTATAGGGAACATGGAATATATTCTCTGTGTACTAGGATACTCATTTTCTTAGATCGTTGGAGCCAGGTTTCCTCTAATAGAAGACTCTTTTCTCCAACGGCTATGATGTCTCTTCTGTACTTTTTCTTGCAAATATATGCTCCACTCTTCTCTTACCTGCTTTGATCTTCAGGAATTGCATCAAAAAGCTATCTTGCCTTACGATTTCATCTTGCTTTTGGCTAGTGGGAAGCATCATCTGATTGCAAGACAGGAACAGAATGTGGCTTAATGATTGGTTTCCTTGACTCTCCTCACTGATTCTCTGAGTTGTCAGTGGCTGGTTTCGTCCTCCCCAGGTCTTAGTTCATTCTGGGCATATCTCTCTTAAAGCTCTAGTGTCTCATCTTCCTCCCCTTGCCGTTTCAGTCTGAGATAGATCAGTTGTTGGTGGTTTATAGCCTTGCCAACACCAACAATGATCTTACGATCTCCGATCTGCCACATAATCCATAATGTGTTTATAAAGCATGCCTTCATTCCCTACTCTTCAGCCACGTCCTAAAAGTGTTCTATTTGCTTTCCATCAGAACAAATCTCTAACCTGGGCAGAGACTTGATGAAACTGGTCAAAACCTCTCTTGACAAGACAATGAACTCATAAAGTTAACTTAAAATGTGCATTTTAATATACATATGAGACTTTTTTTTATCTCAACCATAATTTTGACTAGATTCTTTAACATATCATTTTAATAATATGATATACATATTGTTTATTAACATTTATTTGCTTTGCTTATTTTTTAATTAGTTATGAGAAGATGTGTTCTTTGGTGAATATATTTGATATGTAAAAATTTGCATGGGTCAACCCTATAGTGCAGTGGTTAAGGAAGCCAGATTTCACATGGCACAACACAGTTTGAATCCTGGCTGAAAAATACATCAGTGTGTGTGAGTACATGCCCTAAATCCTGATGGAATGGAATGGAGAAATGGAAGAGAAGATGTTGCAGTGTAATCATGCCTTATTGGGAGATGCTTTATATTCTCTCTCTCTCTCTCTCTCTCTTTATGTTGAGTGCATGCACCTTCCAGCAGTTATAAAACAAATTTTCACATACACACATGCACACTTCACATTATGTGCTATGAAAGATTTCAGAAAATATGATACTTTGTTTTGTTTATTCTGTTAATAACTGAATATCTGAAACTGTGTAATTTATATGAAGAGACTTAGCTCAGGATTTCTGAGGTCCAAGGTCAAGGAGCAACATCTAAGGATCTTGTTACTGGTAGGGTTTTAGGTGGTGCAGAGCATTCTATGAAAAAAGCTTGAGTAGAGTATCCACATGCCCATCTGTGTCCTTGTCTTTGACCTGGTCTCTCTCTCCTTATAGTTATTAGGAATCAATCATGTGGTTTCCACTCCGATCACCTTCAAAAGTTTTCACATCTTAATCTCAACATTGGATTAAATTTGTTTGAAATAACTTTACAATACAACTGAATTCCAACACATAAACGTCTACGGGACACATTCAAATTACACCAGACTTAGTTCTTGCATTAAAAGTTATCCACTTAAATAGAAAAGATACAACATACATTGGTGAATAGTAACTGATTCAAGAATCTAATCAGGAATGTTTTTTACATTTAAATCTGCTCCACATTTCAGTGCATGTGAACTTGGGCAATTTGTATAGTTTCTCTTGTATAGTTTCTCTTAACTTCAATGTTCTTATCTATAAAATGGGAATAACAAGGTCTACGTTATTAAGCTTTTGAGAAGATTTGCTGAGTTTATATAAGAAAAGTGATTAGCACAATGTTGGCAACATGGTTAATAGTTAGGAAAGTTAACTGTCATTATTGCTACTATGACTTCATTTGCACATAACTGTGGTTCATAAAGAAAATTGATCTTTTTATCTTCTTATCATCTTTAAGTGGTAGCTACTGTTAAGATTATGCCCATTTCTGAAATGAGAGAACTTGGCAGAGAGAATAAATGATACACAGTTTCACATAGGGATGTGCCAAGACCACAGGGTTTTGGGTCATTTCCATTCTATAACACATTCGTCAAAAAAATTTCCAAGTACATATTATAGATTCTGTAAAATTTCAGGAAGTTATTTATTTATAGGGTTGAAATAGCTGAGTTTCTGATACTTAAGGGAAAAAATAAATGTAAAACATTGATTTAGCTACATTAAATCAACTCGTAGCAATAAGTTCATAGAAAATCTTTGCTATAAAGTCCTACCTAAAAAAGTGAATGTACATCAAGAAAGATATGATTCATTTGAAATAGGTATTAAATTCATGTCAGTGAAATTCCATTTGTTAATTTATGTATTGTAGCTCATTCTTTTTGTTTTCTATAACCCAAAGAGGTTCTCCACAGCTAAAGAAATTTGAATTCCATTTTAGAAGGTATTTCACTTTCACAAAAGCTAGTTTGGGGGAAGGTGGTTGTGAATCTATTTGGAAATAAAATAACTTTGAATAAGGTTTAATCCTAGCTATACTGAAGTTCTACTCACATAATGCATTAGGATAATCACTATTGGCCAAGGGATAAATTTAATAGATCAAGAAGCTTTTGTATTATTAATTATATTCTAAGTTTTCTCTCTGCATTGCTTATATGTTCAGGAAACATACACTGTGTCTCTGTTCTGTGGGCGGCATACGCTGCTATGGATTTTCAGAGAAAGATGTGGACCTAAATCAGCCTGAGAGAGTGAAGGAAGAAAATAATCAGTTCCTAGAACTATTTCAACAGAATAAGACAAATATTTTTATATGTTTTTAAAGTCAGTTTTATTCATGGATCAGATAGAAAATATGAAATATCTGAGTTCAAATCATTAAATACTTGGTCTCACTTTTTTAATTCATAAGAAATAGTGAAATTCTCAAACAAAAAAAATTTATTTTAAATTAAAAAAATTTTTTTAAAAGGGGACCAGCAGGTGGCATGTTGGTTAAGGTGCTGGACACTCCCACATGGCCAACCATGGTTCACATCCTGGACCTGGTGGCTTGCTTTCTCACTTTCCTCTTTCTCTCTGTGTATCTCTCTCTGGTCAAATTAAAATAAATAAATGAATGAATGAATAAAATTGAATAAAATAATTCTTTTAAAAAAAGAAATAGTAAAATTGTCTACACCATGAGGTTGTTATAACTGGCACAACATTTATAAGTTATATAAAGTCCCTATTATAAATTAGTTTCTAACTTCAATAACTTTTTGTAACTCTAAATATTTCAGTCATTATTCCATCAGATTAGTAACAATGTCTTTAAAATCATTTCAGCAGATTTATTCATCTTAGCTGACTTCTTTCTCTTTTTTTAAAAAAAAAAGTTTCCAGAGGGCACATGCACTTACCAGAGAGAGACAGAGAGAGGAAGAGAGAAAGAGGAGGTAAGGAAGAAAGCATCTCCGTGGGGCATGGTCACACTGAAATCTCTTCTCCTCCCTTTTTTTCTCCTTTTGAAGGTATTTTGAGCAGCCACAAATATGCACCTCATGTGCTGTTCACGTCATGGAGTCAGAGACTTGAACCACATAGTCTATCATGTGGGATCCAGCTGCCTTAACCATCAGGCCATGAACTATCCCTGTGGCGTCCTCTTTTGTTGCTTAATTCTCTAATTTTTATTATTTTTAAAATTTGGTTGTATACTGTTTTATTTCTATGTAAAACTTTAAGAACACTAAAATACTTTAAAACTATGTCTATATGTGGATTTTATACATCATCTATTTCTTTTCATTGTCAACACCAAGGTTTTGTTTTGTTTGTTTTTTATTTGTTTTCTCTTATCTCACCATTTCAGTCCTTTTTACTTTTATGTTGTTGTGTCCTCCAATCAAATCTTTAGCCTCTCAATCCTGCAATATTATCAGTATTTTGAATAAACGACATCAAAATATTTATGCATAGTGCACTCTATATAGTACCTAAAGGTTGATTTTGTATAACCTTAGGGTATTTATTATATATGTAAATGTACCTCAAAATGCTCTGGGCTATATTACTTTAAACCTAGTACACAGTAAAACTTTAATTATCTAATATGATGAAAATACAGTAAGACCAGGGTAGCTTTGTATTCTACACCAATGAAAAGTTCAATCCTGTTGGCTATGCAACTGTGTGTGTGTGTTGCAGGGGAAGGTGGTTTCTGCGGGTGTTTCATTGCTCAATTTCATTTATGGTGTTCGTACACTGAGCCAGGCCCCAAGGGCTATCCCTGTAGAAAGGTAGACATGATTCTCGCTGCAAAGATTCTGGTGAGTGAGGCCAAATGAAAGTAAACCAAGACATAAATAAAAGTAGAGATAAAAGAAACAAATCAAATTTCAGAGACTGGATCAGTGTGTCATGGAGGGAAAGGAGCAAACCGACTAGCATGACCAAGGGATCACTTAGGCTGAACCCCTGTGGAAGACCATGAGTCTAATCAGAAGGGCAAAGGAATGAAGGCTCTACAACGAGGGGCATGTGCATGGGCCCAGGGCAGAGAAAAGCGTTCGGCAAGTTTGAGCAGCTGCAGGAAGGCCAATGTGGCAGGAAAAGATAGGAGTTTGTCAGGGACCAGCTCATGTCAGATCCCCAGACAAGTGGTCTTCTGATGGATTAGTGTGCTTCTGGGGGGCCATGATGGCTTTCAAGGGTGTGGACCTGCACTGATAGATGTGGGAATCTGTTTTCAGTTCCCCGCTCCTATATTTACACTTTTCTAAAGTCAATCAATGAGAATGCACCTGTGCTCTGTTGGTTCTCCTTTCCCACCTCTCCTATAATTGTCCTTTTCCTATCCAGTGGAAGGAAGCACACCTGCCACCCGTATTGAATCTTACCTTGGCGTAGTCCTCCAGGGCATAAATCAGTGCAGTTCTGATGAAGAATTCTGGAAGAACACGGCAAGAAGGACCCAAGGTGGTTTTGTTTTGTTTTTCATCCAGTGAAACACTCATGGCAAGCTCTAGCTACCCACCTGTCTAACCAGCTACCCATCAGCTTTCTGTCTAGCCACCCACCCACTATCCCAACCATCCATTAGTTCATATTCACTTATATAGTATAGAGTTAGAATTCAAAAGTAAGCTCTTAGTTATGAAGGCATATTAAAGTATAATTGTGTGTTTTAAATAAAACACATCTTTTTAAGCAGAAATTTAGTCTGTTTTGGATGATTGATTTGACAAGGAAGAGTAGTGTTTAAAATTAGTGACATTGCAGATATGTTTCAGAAAGTGAAAAACATGTTTTTAGCTTCAATGATTTGAAGAAAATATATGAAATATGATTACAAGACATAATACATGAGACAAAAGTGACATGTTTTGAGACTATTTTAACTTACAGTATAAACTTTAAATACCGGTTTAAAATATGTGGAGATATGACCTTGTTTTTCAAAATCATTTTAGGGATTAGTGGCAAAAATGTGCTTGAAGACCATTGTTCTTCATCACGGCAAAGAGAGTTTTATGCTCAGTATAACAGGACACAGTTCAAGAGTTTTAGGTGATGTGGAAGAATGGAATGTTTTGATGTAAGTACTTTGCATGTAGTAGGACTACAGAAAATCTCTGTGGGATCAGATTGTGTTATTTCCCATGGTGTTTTTTCTAACATCTAAGTGAAATAGAAGCACAGCATAAACCACCATTATTTTTACAATGTCAGTGATGCAGAGATCAATAACTCATTTGCCCTAATGCCCTCATCAAATGGTAGTAGCGATAGTAAATAATCAATGTGCAAACTTGACCAATAAATTAGAGACATTTATTCATTCACGTTCCTCAGTATCAGACACAGGACTCTGTACCTCATGAAATTGCAATGAAAACAGGTTTAATGCTGGTCTTATTTCAGCGTTTAGAATTTTGTGGACAATATATGGCAAAATCAACAGAGTATCTTTTCCTATCTTACATTAAAATTCAGTCTTCATTTTTGAAGCATTTAGGTGTGCAAATGAAAACAACATATGGAAAACAAAATGTCTAATATCTGAATTAAAATGAACATAATGAGGAAACATCAGAAGTACATTGTTTGGAGGAAAACTCAAACATCATTACTTTTTCTGAAATAATTGAGATTGTGATACCTAATGCCTAGCTCATTTTGTAGAATTTGTGTGTATGGAAGCTGGCTGCTAGTGTGGTATTTAAGGCACTGGACTTTCACAGGCTGACCCAACTGAGGTTTGAGTCCTGGACCTGCTGGCTTGCATTTTTCACTCTCTCTCTCTGTCTCTCTCTGGTCGAATTAAAAAGTAACAATAAGAACACTAACTAAAATAAAATAAAAAATTCTTTTTAAAAAAGAATTTGTATGTATGTGCATGTATAATTTTATAAAACACACACACACACCAGGTATATTTGTGTCTTAGCATAAACAAATTCCTGTCAATCTATACTTATTATTCTCATTTTTTATGCCACTGATCGCAGTTATGTCTACTTATTTTTACAAGGCTGCAATCCAGGAACACTAGGTTTACACATATTAAACCCAGTTATATTTAAGGTTTGAAATCTTAATCCACTTTGCCTTTTTTACAATGAAGCACAAACAGGATTCTTACAAGAGATTTAGTCACAGTAAGATGAATTATCAAGAGAACGGTGTGTTGCTTTGCTTTGTTTCCACACAGTTGCTGCCGCCACTCTATTGCCTTTATTAAAGAGGCTCTTTTCTTACGGATTCTTTCACTCCAAGCTAAATGTTTCTGGGCATAATTTTCGGGGATTTTAGCCTCTATTTCTAAATGTGAGATTATTAATAGACTTGTCACACTTGATGCCTAATGCATTACTTTACATCACTAGTTTTTCTTATTTATCTCTCTTTTTTTTTCCTTTTTGCAGAAACAAGCTTTTTTCTGACTGCCACGTTGAATTGTTAATAGCAAAAATAGACATAATAAGTTACCAATTATTTAGTGTCTACTTGATAGTCATGACTGCGCTACATTGTATATATAATCTCATGAAATTCTTATAACACTATACTATGGATAGTAATATCCTGAAACACAATTTTTATCCTAAACATTACTTTTCTATGCAGATGTCAATTTTAAGCTTTTCTACTTCTGTATAATTCTTATCTACCGGCCTTGTAGGAATGTTTCATAAGAGGAAATCAATCACTGTAAGGAAATGACAATGATAAACATGAACTATGAGGAAGCCTACATTAACTCAATGTGTAGTTCAACCTCACCTTTTTTAGAATCGTTTTCAACTTTATAAAAATTTATATTTTAGATGCTCAAGGTGTGAGTTTATTATTTATATAACAAAATATATTTTATTATATAAAATAAATCATTGAAGTTTGAGTGTTTTCTTTCTCCCAGAAAAGAGTAAGAGATGCTAGAAGGTTGAGAGGTGATTTTCAGGATCTACAGAGAAAGGAGGAAGGGATCTTGGTGAAAGCCCAGTTTTATGCTAGGATTTGGGGCTGAGCATTTGATATGCGGGATACATTTAGTTCACAGAGCCCCACCTTCCCCCCCCCTAGGGAAAATGATACTACAGTTCAGAAAGGTTAAGTAACTTACCAGCTTAGAAGCATAATTTAAACTCAAGCAGAGTTCCAAATCACATCATGGTGCCATTTTAAAGTTTATTTATTTATGACAGAAAGTGTACATGTGCATGTGTGCACTTGTGAGAGAAAGACAGTCACCCTCAACAGGCTCTTGTCACATTACACTCTCCATCTTCAAGCCCTATAACTCATCACGATCTTAGTACCCACGTACTCCCCTGGCATGTTTTAGTCCACCACGGGTCAGGCCACATGGCTTCCAACACCGCAGTTTAACACTCTAACAGCTGCACCACAGAGTCGGAGCTGACTTTTTTT
>NW_006159948.1:2860039-2872950 GCF_000334495.1 Tupaia belangeri chinensis
TTTATTGCTGTTGTTAGCTTCATAACACAAGATGTTCCAGCAAAGAAAACACTCATGGGAAAGCAGTACTGAAACACTGAATTGGCCACCTTGATCTCGGCAGATAATGTTCACTTCTTATAGGAGGAGGAATTAATATTCAAATTACACTAGCTGGACAGTGGATGTGAAAATATACTAAAGCACAGTGCCTTTATTTAATTTTATATTTTTAAATTTGTTATAGGGCATCTGAACTGACTGGGAAGAGAGAAAGAGAAAGAGAAAGAGAAAGAGAAAGAGAAAGAGAAAGAGAAAGAGAAAGAGAAAGAGAAAGAGAGGGAAAGTGAACTTGCCCCCCCCTTCGGTGGGGAGGGCTACACTGTAGTCTCTTTTCCTTCATTCTCCTCTTGGGGCTTTAGCATCCATGCATATGCCCCCCCGGCATGTTTTTCTTTTTTCTTTCTTTCTTTTCTTTTTTTTTCTTTTTTTTTTTTTTTGAGGTTTTTGCTGTAAGGTCCATGCCCTTGCCAGAAAGACAGAGAGACAGAAAGTGAGAAATCACCCACCAGGAGGTATGGCCACACTGCAATCGCTTCTCCTCCATTCTCCTATTGGGATCTTGGGCATGCACGCACATGCGCCCGTTGTGAGTTTAAGCCACCGGGTCTGGGACTCGAACCGCGGTTGACTACATGGGATTCCAGTGACATAGCCATTACAACAACTGCTGCCCCCCCCCACATGTTTTTCAAGCCTCCAGATCTTGACCTTGAACTGTACTGTTGGTCATAAGGGATCTAGCTGCCTTAACTACCATGCCAGCAGCTGGTGCACACAGTGCTCATTACATAGTACACATTCAAAAAATAATAATTTCATTATCTCAAGTTTAAATTTAGCCACTACACTGTGCATGTATTAGGCCATTAAAAAAGTCATGATGTATTTTTTTATGTTTTCCTATACAAAAATACGTTAAGACTTTCCTGATGTCCTGGTATATTTAAACTAACTGTGAATTTTATTTGCTTACAAGCAAATGACTTAGACTGAAGTACCAACCTGAGCTGACATGCAAGAGGTATGGCTGGATATAACAGATCCAGGCTTACTGTATTCTGTCACCTGTCTGTGCACTGGACAAACACATACTGCTCCTAGTTCCAACTGGTTATTCTACCTTTCCAGCAGAGAGGAAGAAGTACATCTCTGTGTGTATGTGTTTCTGAATTCATATATGTAGCATAGACAAGAGTGTATAGAATAGATGGATTAAAAATGAGCACATATGTATGATACCACTTTCTGCATTGCCTATATTTCTTATAGAATTAAGAAAAAAATAATTTAAATATTGCATCATTTTAGGTTTACGAACAAATAAAATTTAAAATCCAAGTAAAGGTGGCTTAAAACATTTTTATTTATTTGACAAGTAATTTAGATTTAGATGTGTCAATCCAGTTAGGTTTACTAATGCTGTATGACAAACTATACCTCAGATCTCAGCGGTTTATAACCCCGAAAGTTTGTTGATCTTTTTCATATGCAACATATTTTGTGCAGACTGGCAGGGATACCCATCATGGGGACTTAAGAGCCTAACATGGCAGGGGATGACTCTCAAAGGCTTTTGCCCTAAAGTGACACACAGTGAAATGGGCAGAGCAAGTCACACAAACACACCTCATTTAGAGAGAGCTAGGGGCAGGGAAATGCAGTGCTCTTTCTGTTCCTAAAAGGAAGAGACCTGGAATATGTGTGAAACATGTCAATATGGACCATACTTAGTAGTTCAGAGTTAGCACGACTGCTCAGTGAAGTCAGGGCTTGAAGCTGGCATATCTGAGGTTACCTAGGCCTTACTTTTTCATAATGTTCGAGTTCTTACATGACCATGTTTAATGGTGGAGGAAAATGGAGAAGTACAAAGCAGTAATTTCTCTCCAAGCGTCTTGCTTGGGCGACTTTCCCAGAAGCCCCACAGATCTCTCCTGGATCTGGTTAGCCAGTACTACTCTCACGAGGTCCCCTGGAATAATTCCTCTCTTGTTAGAATGGAGCTGCTGCACTGACTGAACAGCGGTTCTAGTCTTCAGAAGGTCTTCAGAAGGTGATTTTGCACTACCCAGAGGAAATCCGGCAATGTGTGGATACAGTTTGGGTGCCACAACTTTGGGACAAGTTCTAATGACACTGAGTGAGTAGAAACCAGGGCTGGTAAGTTTCTTGTTAACACACAGGACAACTCCCCACAATAAAAAGTATCTGACCCCAAATTTCAATAACCAAGGTTAAGAAACCTTGCCTTACATCAAATGAAGTGCATCCCTCGTGCCAGAACAAAATTTCAATTGTTTTAGCAAAAGCACAAGAAATATCTACTAGTGGGCATAATCTGTAGTGTTGTTCTGAAGTATTGAGTATGTGTTTTAGTTTGAATGATGGTTATCAGCTATAAATTTGTAACTTAGAGCTGACAACAAAGAAAAATAAAATGATAGAAAGAAACATAATTGATATTTAGATTACCAAAAGATTTACTCACAGTCAATGATATTTTAATGGGAAGCCAGTGCAATAATGCCTACAAATTTCCAAACAAAAGTATTTAAATGCTTCATGAATTTAAATCTATTATTTTTTTCATGACAGTGTGCATTCTACTTCTCTCACCTTTTCTGTGTTGTCATTAAGATGCTTATATCTTATTACAGGTCATAAGAAAATAGTCGTATCATTTTTAAGCATTGAATATGTATTTTAATTTAAATACTATTGCTGGTTATTAGGTCTAGGAGCTAGAGCTAGAAAAACCATGAAGTAGAGGATATTGTTTCTAGCAGGTACTCTCTCTGTCAAAATTTCTTACTTCAAATTTCCATTAATAATATATGTAAGTAAATTTTAAACACAAAAGTATATACTTTTAAGATGTGCCAAGTGTCAGAGTTACCTATTTTGATTTTTTATAATAGCACAATAAGGTGGATTTCCATTACCCCAATGTATAGTTGATGTCATGGATACAAATAGTGGAGTCATCTTTCATAGTCACACAGCTAGTTATATTGCTGATTCTCAATCTCCCAGGATCTCTCCCCTTCTCTACAGATCACTTGATAAAATTGTGTATGTCTGTGTGATTTTTCAGAACGCAAGATCTTGAGCATACTGCCCACTGCTTAGGATTGTTGGGCTGAAAGAACAAGATCACATTTGATTAACAAAGTAATGTGTACTCATTTTTTTTTTTCAAATTATCAATGCGTAGCCTAGGTTTCAACAAACTAAATGAAAGTTACTTTTGAGTGTGTCAGATATATAGGCGTTTGGCAACTACATGAAAAGATAGATGGCAATTTCTTGTGTAAAGTTTTGGCTTACTGAAAGTCAGATGTAATATAATCATATTTTAATAATAATAGGTATATCTCAGAAATTTCTCTGTGTTTCTTTTGCAATAACTATTATGAAACCTCAAAGAAATAGTTTAAGTATTTTATAGAATCATAAAGAAAATTGAGATGAAGAAGTCAATAAAATTTTATTTTGACCTTAATGTCTCTAAATGTCTACTTTGATAGAAACCTTAAAGTAACTACTAAACATTTTACTTGCCAGTTTTAGAAAGTTTGATTTAAACATTAATGGCTTAGTTTATTAAATAGGGTAGAAGCTATTCTTTTTTAAGCTAGATTGTTTGTCAAAGAGCGATTTTTTTTTAATTGGCACACAATGTTTTCAAAATCCAGGTAAGCATTTAAAACAAAATTTAAATTTGTTCCTTATATAGCTTTTCTGTATCCGAATTTTAAAGTTGATGTAGTTTGTTCATAAAGAAAGAAATTCATTCATAAAAGTTATTTTATAGAGTGAATTCTTGAGAAGGTGATTTTTGCACTTCATTAAATAATTTATGAGTAGCAGCCACATCTGCATTAGTCAAATGAAATAAAGTCTATTAGCAGAGAAATCTTATTCATTGTTGAAATTTCTATATTCAAGTAATGGAAAAATAAAATTTTAATGGTTTTGCTCCATTAAATAAATGGGTAAATTATTTGTAACATTCTAGAAGATACACTTTAAAATTTTAAGTTTATCTACTTCTTCCACAAGTGAGACAGAGAGTGAATTCCCGAAAGGTCCCTGATGTTCCAATTCTCTCCCTGCACTCAACTAGTTCTAGGTCATGGGCACACATATGCGTGATATACTCAGGGAGTCTTCCAGACCTGAGCTGGGAACCCTCCTGACCGGGACCAGTCTTGACTGCCTCACCATTGAGAACTGTGCTCAACTGCTGTGCTGTGGTGTGGCCCTAGATACATTTACTTTTACATTATAATAAATCACTTTCATATTATAAAACACATGTGTCTGAGATGCAGCTTTACCCAACTTCGTGAGATAACATATTTTAAAAAACACATTTTGGAGGCTTATTTTGAATAATTTACGTTGATTTTTGGTTCACCTTCTATGGAGTGGGTAAGTACAATGTTCTTGAAGCTACCCTTATGCTGTTTACCTTCCTTCCCACAATATTTCAGATTTGACTAGCTCTAAGAACACCAATAGAAAATAGACTGGACCAAAATAGACTTAGCCAACATGACACAGGAAAAAATAGAAAGAAAATGGTGTTAGAGGAGAAAGAGGGTTGGGGAAAGAAGTAGGTCACAACAGTAAGTAGAACATGGTGGAAAGGCAGGTCGGTGTCTGTTGGATTGCCAGAAAAGTCGGGGTGCATTTTTGTGTAGTAAAACACAAAAAAATACATCATGACTTTTCTGATGACCCAGTAGAAATTGTAGTCACTTGAAAATTGGGAAAATTATAAAAATGATCATTTTGATTGTATTGTTAGTTCAATAAAATTATAAAAGAGTGCAATTTGCCTTCACTAATAAAACAATAATAATCCTGTACCCCCCCACCTTTTCCTGGCTATTTAAATTTTACTAACAAGCATTAGTCATTTATGTAAAAATTATTAGAACATATTTATCATTATTTAACACAAAATGGACTGGTACAGTTTCTAACACTAAAGTTACAATCTAAAAGTCACAAATGGGGGACTAGCAGTTAGTGTAATGGCTATGTTGCTGGACTCCCACGTAGTCGACCACAGTACGAGTCCCAGACCCAGTGGCTTAAACTCACGCCGGGTGCGTATGTGTGCATGCCCAAGATCCCGAGAGAAGAATGGAGGAGAAGGGATGGTGGCATGGCCATCCCCCCTGGGGGGTGATTTCTAGCTTTCTGTCTCTCTGTCTCTCTGTCTCTCTGTCTCTCTGTCTCTCTCTGTCTGGCGAGCACACGTGCCTTATAGCAAAAATCCTCTCAAAAAAAATAAAATAAAAGTCACAAATGGGACCAGCAGTTGGCATAATGGCAATGTCACTGGATTACCATGTAGTAAACCCTGAGTGCATGTGCCCAACAGCAAAACCTCTCAAAAAAAAAAAGTCAGAAATATTACACATAAAATTGTTCTCTTTTTCTTCACTCATGTTCTTAAATTTAATGTAATATAATCATATTTTAATAATAATAGGTATATCTCAGAAATTTCTCTGTGTTTCTTTTGCAATAACTATTATGAAACCTCAAAGAAATAGTTTAAGTATTTTATAGAATCATAAAGAAAATTGAGATGAAGAAGTCAATAAAATTTTATTTTGACCTTAATGTCTCTAAATGTCTACTTTGATAGAAACCTTAAAGTAACTACTAAACATTTTACTTGCCAGTTTTAGAAAGTTTGATTTAAACATTAATGGCTTAGTTTATTAAATAGGGTAGAAGCTATTCTTTTTTAAGCTAGATTGTTTGTCAAAGAGCGATTTTTTTTTAATTGGCACACAATGTTTTCAAAATCCAGGTAAGCATTTAAAACAAAATTTAAATTTGTTCCTTATATAGCTTTTCTGTATCCGAATTTTAAAGTTGATGTAGTTTGTTCATAAAGAAAGAAATTCATTCATAAAAGTTATTTTATAGAGTGAATTCTTGAGAAGGTGATTTTTGCACTTCATTAAATAATTTATGAGTAGCAGCCACATCTGCATTAGTCAAATGAAATAAAGTCTATTAGCAGAGAAATCTTATTCATTGTTGAAATTTCTATATTCAAGTAATGGAAAAATAAAATTTTAATGGTTTTGCTCCATTAAATAAATGGGTAAATTATTTGTAACATTCTAGAAGATACACTTTAAAATTTTAAGTTTATCTACTTCTTCCACAAGTGAGACAGAGAGTGAATTCCCGAAAGGTCCCTGATGTTCCAATTCTCTCCCTGCACTCAACTAGTTCTAGGTCATGGGCACACATATGCGTGATATACTCAGGGAGTCTTCCAGACCTGAGCTGGGAACCCTCCTGACCGGGACCAGTCTTGACTGCCTCACCATTGAGAACTGTGCTCAACTGCTGTGCTGTGGTGTGGCCCTAGATACATTTACTTTTACATTATAATAAATCACTTTCATATTATAAAACACATGTGTCTGAGATGCAGCTTTACCCAACTTCGTGAGATAACATATTTTAAAAAACACATTTTGGAGGCTTATTTTGAATAATTTACGTTGATTTTTGGTTCACCTTCTATGGAGTGGGTAAGTACAATGTTCTTGAAGCTACCCTTATGCTGTTTACCTTCCTTCCCACAATATTTCAGATTTGACTAGCTCTAAGAACACCAATAGAAAATAGACTGGACCAAAATAGACTTAGCCAACATGACACAGGAAAAAATAGAAAGAAAATGGTGTTAGAGGAGAAAGAGGGTTGGGGAAAGAAGTAGGTCACAACAGTAAGTAGAACATGGTGGAAAGGCAGGTCGGTGTCTGTTGGATTGCCAGAAAAGTCGGGGTGCATTTTTGTGTAGTAAAACACAAAAAAATACATCATGACTTTTCTGATGACCCAGTAGAAATTGTAGTCACTTGAAAATTGGGAAAATTATAAAAATGATCATTTTGATTGTATTGTTAGTTCAATAAAATTATAGAAGAGTGCAATTTGCCTTCACTAATAAAACAATAATAATCCTGTACCCCCCCACCTTTTCCTGGCTATTTAAATTTTACTAACAAGCATTAGTCATTTATGTAAAAATTATTAGAACATATTTATCATTATTTAACACAAAATGGACTGGTACAGTTTCTAACACTAAAGTTACAATCTAAAAGTCACAAATGGGGGACTAGCAGTTAGTGTAATGGCTATGTTGCTGGACTCCCACGTAGTCGACCGCAGTACGAGTCCCAGACCCAGTGGCTTAAACTCACGCCGGGTGCGTATGTGTGCATGCCCAAGATCCCGAGAGAAGAATGGAGGAGAAGGGATTGTGGCATGGCCATCCCCCCTGGGGGGTGATTTCTAGCTTTCTGTCTCTCTGTCTCTCTGTCTCTCTGTCTCTCTGTCTCTCTCTGTCTGGCGAGCACACGTGCCTTATAGCAAAAATCCTCTCAAAAAAAATAAAATAAAAGTCACAAATGGGACCAGCAGTTGGCATAATGGCAATGTCACTGGATTACCATGTAGTAAACCCTAGTCTGAGTCCTGGACCTGGTGGCTTAAATT
Source organism: Tupaia belangeri chinensis (assembly GCF_000334495.1). Classification (NCBI taxonomy): domain Eukaryota; kingdom Metazoa; phylum Chordata; class Mammalia; order Scandentia; family Tupaiidae; genus Tupaia; species Tupaia belangeri. Next base: position 2,867,627 of record NW_006159948.1, read on the forward strand.
CACGCTGGGTGTGTGTACATGCTTGCCCAAGATCCTGAGAGGAGAATGGAGGAGAAGGGATTGCAAAAAAAAAAAGTCAGAAATATTACACATAAAATTGTTCTCTTTTTCTTCACTCATGTTCTTAAATTTAGTAGCAGGTTATAGACCAAGGGGGAGTCTTGGCACACTATAGTACCCATAAAAATGGATATTCCTTTTTGACTTTCTGTCTTTATCAGTTTTAGCTTTCATTTTCATTTATATGAATGCATTTTGATTTTTTTATGGATAATCAACTTTATTAAAAATTCGTGATAACTATTTAATTAATTTAAAATGCATTAGCTGAATCAAGATTCTTCTCAATTTTTTCTCTTTGCAATTTATTTGTTTTCAGCGCTCATAAAAATAATGATTATAAAATACTTTAACAGAGTGTCTTGGACTATGATTTGGGGAATGTGTCTGTCACCTCTTTGCAAGTGGGAAGCATCCAATTATTCTGTACTATTGTATACTTTTGTATAATGTAGAGCATCGATTGTTTTATATCACCTAAAAATTTCTTCGGTCTTTTTTCAATGTGACCATACACTTGTATTTTCAAGAGTTACGTAATTAGGTCCACCCTTGGTGGAACACACGTTGTGCCACTCCTCGAGGGATTGGAAGCAGCATGGGACGTCTGGGTCCAGTTCCCAGGCCAGCTTGAACACAACTGTGCACACCTGTGATCAGAGGTAATTGGGAAGTGAGGGTTGGGGATCCTCGCATGCTAAGACTTACCTCTGCCTCTCTCCTTTACCCTCTCTCTCATAATGGAAAAAAATACTTATATAATTAACAACAACAGAAAGAAATAACAGGAAGAAGCACAGCGATTTTTAGGGAACTCTATGCATTTCATTTCCCACACTTACTTCTACATTGAGACAAATGGTATCAAATTGTTTTTTTGGTAAAGGCAGTAAAAAAAAATTCCAGAAATGATTGCTTTCCATTAATGCAAACTTAAAGAAGTACATTGTCAGAGCATCATGCTGTGTGCTTGCAGAAATGCAGGGTGCTGTTTATTGGCTTTGCTTGGCTTTACATTTTCCATTCTTGATTCATCTCTACAGGCCAAGCAAAAGATTTTCAGTCCTACGGTAAGTCACTTTTCAGAAATACGCCAAATCTTTTCCTTTTTTTAATAGTAACTGAGCAAGCACCATGTCATACTGCATATGCTGCGATCAGGCTTTACCCTTTCATGTGGCTAGGCATCCAACAGATTTTTTTCACCAGAGATAAGAGGTGCTGAAATAGAGTGGGAGAAAACAAAAGCAATATCTTCAAAACATTTCAAGAATATAAATCCATCAAATGTGACATCTAGAGATAAATTAATCTCTCTATATTACTTTAACCAGTTGACAATTTTATTTCCCCATTTTGTGAATAGAAATTAAAACAAAATGAAACAACAGTAAACAAGGAATTGAACATAGCTTAGGCAACAGAGAAAATAAAAAATATCATTCTACCAAGAAAATTAAATGCTGCCCATAATGGAAAAAAAAACTATTTAAACATTTTTTGAGATAAGGTATTTTGCACTTTGTCAAACCTGTTTCATAAATGGTATCTTAGAAATAATTTGTAAAGTTTCTGTTCCTTAACATATAATTGGATCTGTACAGGTATTTGATATAAGTTACGCAGCTTTCTCTGCTATTCCTTGGAGCCATCTGAGGATTATATTTCATTAGAACAAAGCTTGATTTTGTACCATTCACTGATAAATTACAGCACAAAATAAACTGACTATACCGAATGAGATGAAATTATTTTGTCCTTTCTAACATCATTCCAATAATATTCCCTAACATTAATTTAAAAGAATCTGCTAAAAAAACAAAATGCTTTATTGGGGCCAGCAGGTGGTGTGGTAGTTGAGGCACTGGACTCCTACATTGCTGACTGTGGTTCAAGTCCCTGGTGGCTTGCTCTCTCACTTTCACTCTCTCTCTCATTTTCTCTTTTCCTGTCTCTCTCTGATGAACATATGTGCCCTATACCAAATTAAACGCAATAATAATAATTATAATAATAAATAAAATTAAATCTTTAAATTTTTCTTTATTTTCTTTCAAGTATATTTTTCAGCTGGTAGTCCTCTAAATTGCGTTGTTTATAAAATATTTGGTTCAAAAAGTCTCCCCCTAAAATATACACACATATTTTGCCAAATATGTTTGGTTTTGATTTGCATGTTTGTTTTTGCTCTAGGGCACATGTGCTCAACAGATAGACAGACAGAGACAGAGAGAGGGAAAGTGAGAAATCAACCTCCAGGGTGGATGACCACAGTGCAATCACTTCTCCTCCATTTCCTCTCAAGACTTTGGGCATTCACACACTCGTACCTGGTGTGAGTTTCAAATCACCGGGTCTGAGATGTGAATGACAGTTGACTATATGGAGTCCAGAGCCTTAACCATGCCACCTGTTGGCCTCATAAGACAAGTTTTTAAGAAATTAATTTTGAGGCCACTGGGACAATGATAATGCAACACCTAAGATGATGCCAAAGCCACATGGGAAGCCCCAGGGTCATGTTCTGTTTCCCTGTGCGTGTCAGGTGACTGCAAGCATGCCTATGAGCCCATTTGAATTGGGGGTGGACTGTAGCATGCACCTCTCTCCATCTCTTTCCGTCATGGAAGAAATAAATAAAATTTCAAAATTAAAAAGTATATATTTTTGAAAATTCCTTAGCTTGCACCATTTTGCTAGCTGTACATTACGTAGCCGTTCTGGAACTAGGTCCTTATCATCCCTGAGAAGTGCAGAAGATGACAGTGTAACTTAATTTAATTTACTTGTTCGTGTACAAATGGGAGTACTTGGTATGAGATAACAGATGACTTCAAGTTTGAATTCCCACATAGTTTGTCATGATCAAATAAGGAAGAAGCCAAAGTTTGGCTCCACTTAGGAAGCAAATAATCATATTTCTAAATTGCCAGGAGCCATGGGCTTTGAGACCAGTTTAAAATGAGTAGGTTTAAACTATGGCATGCTGACTCCCTGAGTCTAAATTTCCAGTACATTGTGCACTGGGACCATTTGACTGCTAGGATACAGGAGAGGACCTTGTACAGCCTGAGAGTCGCAGCCAGAGTTGCTCCAGTGTTACCCTTTGGAACTCCCAAGTCATTGCATGTCAGTTAGTCTGAGATGTGACAAATGAATGCTGGGAAAGGGAAGAGGAACCTTTAGATACCTTTCCCAGAGAAGAGCTGTGAGGAGCAGGAATCATAACAAAATGACTCCAGTGAGAAGTGCTGGTCCATGTGTCTGAGCCAGATACAGGACAGTGTCTTGGCTCAGGTTGACATTGCCAGGTTCCACACTCATAGTTGCGCCACCTGCTTCAGGAAGTTCCAAAGGGCCATCCAGGTCACTGCACAAGAAGTACATGATTCAATTGGTGTAGCTAATCGATGAAAGGGGAATAACATGTGTAAAATAATGCCAACCCTGTGTAAGCAATTGCAGTAGTTCTGAAAAGTGTAGATCAATGAGGGCTGAATAGTCAGGGAACACCCTGGATTGATCAGTCTATCACTTTGTTCTATAAACATTGAAGACTCCTTCATTATTATGTGCTGGATACTGTTAAACTAGGAACATGAGAGAGAGAAAGAGATACTCAGTCCCTGATTTTGCCAATTTTCCAAACAGTATTCATCCATATGCTCAAAATAGGTCTATTTTGAAAACAACAACAAGAACTAGGTTTTTACCTCCTAGTTTTCTTAGCCAAAGAAAGTGTCCACAACAGTTTGTCCTCTCTTAGGCAAGAAATGGGTTGTGTTTACCTCTGGGTCCTGTGTTCTCAACAGAATGCCTAATGCATGGGAGAGTTGAAAAAAGTAGGTAAGTAAAAGAATCAATGTATTTTTTGAGTTAATTTATTCTATCAATAAGAGAGACAGAGATATGGCACTCTCAGCAGGATCCCATTGCCTTGATCTATCCCCAACCTCAGTCACGCCAGATCATGGCACAGGTGTGCTCAGGTGTACTCAGGATGGTCTCCGGATGGAAATCAGCAACCTTCCTGTGCAGATCTGTGCAAAGTGTTGCATTTTACTGCCATGCTGCTGTCCATCCCCAATCAGTATATCTTGCTATTGGGCACATGATAAGCATTTAATTAGGCATCTCTTGGACATGAGAGAAAGCGATTCTTCCTCAACATGCCTTGCTAATTTCTCTCCGCTTCACTCCAGTGGAGCAAGTCTGTCTGTGTCATTCCCTTCTGCTTCAGATGGGAGCAGCCCTGGCATGGGAAGCAGGTAGTATATGCCACCAGGATGTCTAAATACTCCCCCAGGTGGCCTGAATGTGACATATCTGTGGTCAGTCCCCTTGATGTTGTCCCTCAGAATTTTTTTTTCTAGAGATTAAAGACTTGATTGTGCTTAGCTGCTCAGGGAATGGTATATAAATATGTTGACTAAGTAAAAGCAAAATGTATTAACAAACGCTAAATCAAGGTGCCTCTTCACTCTCATAGATACACTTTTCAAGCGACTGCTGCAAGTGACTGTGTGTCAGGACCAGGCAGGAGTGAAAGGACGTGTGGGAAACTGTAGGACCGGATTTAAAAAATAAATGAGGCCAGTCAGATAAACTTGCATAAGCATAAAAGCAGCAGGAACAGCCAGGTTCAGAAAGGATTATTGTACGGAAATGCATTAGGAAAGTCTATGTGCTCTAGGACTGCATACTTAATCAAAGCTAACCTTTAGTAGGTCTTTAAAAAGAAATCAAAGGTAACACAAAGCCATAATTTACTTCAGACCTAATCAAAAATCTAGTTGTCATAAGTACTTAGTCCTTCAGGGTAATTTCAGGACATTTTGAGCAATACTACCTGTATTTAACTTATTTCAAATTTTAATTTGTATTTCATTTTATTTCAAAAGAAGACCAGCTAAAACTGACTTATAGAGAGCCCATATAAGTTAAATTATCATAACTGTATGCAGAAACCCTTAGATTATAGGAATAAATGTTTTACTATTTACAAACTATGTTTTACTTTATATAATTTTTCTTACTACTAACTGTTAATTAAAATATGTAAACTCTATTTTTGAATACCTTTTTGTGTCTTCATCACTTTTGCTAGATAATTGCAATTTCATAAACTTTTCCATATGAAAAGTATATCAGTGCAATTTTTCAATACACTAAAAAGCACAAGATGTTAAAGTACAATGAATTTCCTTTTCATTAAGAAGCCCAGTCAATGCAGAAAACTCGTATGGCTTAATAACCCAACAGGA
>NW_006159948.1:2872989-2889387 GCF_000334495.1 Tupaia belangeri chinensis
TTTTTTAGAAATTAAACCAAACATATAAAGCAATAAGAAGGTTTTTTTTCTAAGTGGAATACTCCTTTTTTATTTTCAGAGGATTTTTTGTTTTAAGATGTCTGCACTCCTCAGAGAGATAGAGAGACAGAGACAATGAAAGAGAAAGTGAGAAATTCCTACCCCTCCAGGGGGAATACTCACACCACAATCCCTCTTCCTCCATTCTCCTTTTGGGATCTTGGGCATGCACACACATGTACCTGGTGTGAGTTTCAAGCTACTGGGTCTGGGATTCGAACTGTGTTCAGCCATGTGGCAGTCCAACAATGTAACCACTAGGCCATCTGCTGTGGAATCTTCTACCTTGTCTCCAGGTAACTAAAATAGATTGTCCTCTCATATTCTAAGACCAGGCTCATTGGACAGCCATCTCTGGGAAGACTTGTCAGACACAAGAGCTGACTTAACCCCCTTGCCCTTTACTTTGTCTGTGCATTTAATAAATATATAAATTTTAATAGATAGGATCTTGCCATGTCACTATCCTGTCATAATCTTTCAAGTACCTGGGACTATAGGTGTGTACCACCATGCCTGGCCTTTAGGATGTACGGGAATTGGTCCCAGTCTGCCCAGTACCAGTGTGTACCAGCATGCACTACCATTGCCAGGCCAGCTTACATGAATTTTAACTCTGCTTGGTGACTAGAGAAGATTACTTAACCCTACTGGGCAGGTTTATTCATCAGTAAAATGTAACTGCAAACACTGCTCCTCCTGAATTTACACAATTATTCGATGCTATAAGACAAGATATACAGTATGACAGTTTTATTCAAATATATGTCAAAAAGGACTTTTATCAATCTTCTTGTATGTATTTAACCCAATGACATACGTATGCTTCTGAACAACTGCAATGGGATGGGAACTATGGCGCTTATGTCTGATAGCTAAAGAACATAAAACCTGAGGTTAAATAACTTCAGTAGTTCAGGGTTGTCTGTCGTAGATCCTGGATCTTAACCCAGAGCTTTTAAGATGGCATATTAGTTTTCTCCAAGTCCTACACTAAAGTTACATTTTGTAACCTGGAATCAAACTACTTCTGCAACCTATTTTTATTTGTTATGGCTTGGATACTGATGCAAAATTTTCCAATATTAAGGCTAAATAAGTACTGAAATTAAGTAAGTGATCAAGTGAGGAACCAGAATAACTAATTATATACAAAGTGAACATGACCTCACTAGAAAAAAAAAAGAAAAAAAAGTATATATATATATATATGAAGGAAAAATCACTACCAATTTCTTCATATTTTCCAATTCCCTTTAGTTATATAATTGAATTCTAGATCATGCTTTTCAAGATTTTAAGATAATATTTCAATGTCAGGTTCATTCTATGTCAATTTCATTTCAGGCATGCTTCACTGTCAGGATCAATAGTTCTTTGTAATTTAAACTTGGAGTTCACTCTGCCTCCTGGTACCACCTGCCACCAGACCAGCTAAGCTTGATTTTGATAGACACACTTCCTGACTTCTAAGTCATTAATAACACTTGGCAAATATCTTCCTACTTGCTGCAAATCACTGAGACAAAGGCATGAAAAAAGATAAAAAATTATTGGGTCAAGATCGTGTGTATGTGTGTGTGTGTGTGTTTGTGTTCCGATGACGATGTTCATATCTGTTTGAAGAGAAGTGTTGTACAATCTAATTGTGTTAAATTCCTTTTGCATCTACTGTTAAGAAAATCTGTTATGTGAGGAGGTTAAAGTGGTAAAATATTTTATACTGTGGGGCTGGCAGGCAGTGTGGTGGTTAAGGTGCTAGATTCCCACATGGTCAATTGCAGCTAGAGTCCCTTTCCTGGTGGCTTGAAACTCACATGTGGGCACGTGTGTGTGCATGTCCCAAATCCTGAGAAGATAATGGAGGAGAAGGGATTGTGGCATAGCTATCTCCCTGGTGGTGGTGGTGAGGGGGGTGATTTCTTACTTTTATGTCTGTCTCTCTTTGTCTCTCTGGTGAGTAAACACATTCTATACCAAAGATCTCTTAAAAATGAAGTTAAATAAATACTTCTTTTAAAAAAAGGGTTTTGTACTCTACCTCAGCTTTTGGGACCCTTAGACTCAGAGACTATAGGATCTTCAAAGTGCTCTTAACAATAATCTCCTCATCAGGATGAGGGGAGTTGGATGAGATAAAGTGGAGGTTGCTCAAGCCACCCCGCTGAACCCACTCTGCTTCCCAGCCTCTCTCCTGCAGTGCTGATTTGCAGCCAGCAGCCACATCACTGAGAGTGATCCAGATAACTGACTTCACCTTTAGCTGCCCAGTTCACTCATTCACTTCTTCAGTACGCCTATAGTATAAGTAGGAACAGTGAATGCAGTGTATTTCATGACTTCTAAAGATCCTGTAAAATATTAGCAATTCCAGTATTAACAGCTACCACTAGGTGGGTACTTGGTATATGCCAGATGCCATACTCCTCATTTTACGTATGTGTTTCGTTCATCCTGAATACACTTTTTGAGTGCCTCTTAGGATGCATCAGGCATTGTTCAAGGCACTGGAGATACAGTGGTGAACTAACGCAGACACGATCTCCATCCTCAGGAAGCTTATTTTCCTGTTGGAGCACAATCATAAATACATAAAATACATAGCATATTAGATTATAATAAATGCTAAGAAGGAAAATAAAGCAGAGAAGGGAGAGATGAAATATTGCAGTGTGAAATTGAAGTTTTATGTAGGGCACTCGGAAGATTTCATGGAGAGATGGAATTTTTAATTGCCTTTCAAATGTCAAAACTGCATCAAAAGCAATAATGTATAAGGAATATCTTACACATAAGTCTCCTCACGGACACAGTTTTACTTTGGGATGTATTTCCTCCCAGCCTTTGTCAATATGCATGGAGGTGCGGCATACTCTCGGCAGCACTTTCCTCACCGTGTGAGAGAAGATCTTTTTTGTGAAAACATTTGACAAAAACATTGGGCAAACTGGCCATGCAGATAGTGGGGAAGGGCACTGACATGGAGACAGCATGCTTTGCTTATTCTGGAGGGCACTGCGGCTGGAGCGAAGGAAACCAGAGCTGAGTCATATGCTGAGAATAGTGCTAAGCCAGTGCAGGGTTTGGAGCCTTCACACGGAGGCACTGCCCTTTGAACTTTACATACTAGAAAAACAAGACTAAGAGAGGGCAAACTGCTTCCCTCAGATCATTCAGCCAAGTGGCAAAACTGATATTAAAAATCTACCTGTCTGGGACCAGCAGATGGCATAATGATTATATTGCTGGACTCCCACATAGTCGACTGCTGATCAAGTCCCAGACCCGGTGGCTTCAAACTCACACCAGGTACGTGTGTGTGTGTGTGTGTGTGTGTGTGTATGTGTGTGTGCCAAAATCCCAAGAGAAGAATGGAAGAGAAAGGATTGCAATGTGGCCATCCACCTTGGGGATTTCTTGCTTTCTGTCTCTCTGTCTCTGTCTCTCTGGTGAGTGGATGCATCCTATTCCAAAAATATCTCTCTAAAAACAAAACAAAACAAAACAAAAACAAACAAAAACCTTCCCTGATTCCAAAATCCATGATATTAATGATGACACTGTCTCAGATGTATTAAAGGAAGATGAATATACAGACTCCAATCTACTGGGTCAAGTGCTACAAAGTAAAATCATTATATCTGGAAGGGTGTGGAAAGGCTTCTTGGACCTTTTCCAAAGAACCTTTTCCAAAGAAAACTGAGGGCAGTCCAGGCAGACGGTGAAGAAAAATTCCCTTTCATTTTGTAAGCATTAAAAAACAAATCGTTGTGGGCAAATTGTTTTAGCATTCTAGTAGGTGTTTTTTCACTTGGCTTCCCGCCTCCCCCCACCCCAAAAGCATTACATAGGGGAAAATGCAATAACGGGCTGTGAGTTAAAAGACGGAACAGTGAATGCAGTGTATTTCATGACTTCTAAAGATCCTGTAAAATATTAGCAATTCCAGTATTAACAGCTACCACTAGGTGGGTACTTGGTATATGCCAGATGCCATACTCCTCATTTTACGTATGTGTTTCGTTCATCCTGAATACACTTTTTGAGTGCCTCTTAGGATGCATCAGGCATTGTTCAAGGCACTGGAGATACAGTGGTGAACTAACGCAGACACGATCTCCATCCTCAGGAAGCTTATTTTCCTGTTGGAGCACAATCATAAATACATAAAATACATAGCATATTAGATTATAATAAATGCTAAGAAGGAAAATAAAGCAGAGAAGGGAGAGATGAAATATTGCAGTGTGAAATTGAAGTTTTATGTAGGGCACTCGGAAGATTTCATGGAGAGATGGAATTTTTAATTGCCTTTCAAATGTCAAAACTGCATCAAAAGCAATAATGTATAAGGAATATCTTACACATAAGTCTCCTCACGGACACAGTTTTACTTTGGGATGTATTTCCTCCCAGCCTTTGTCAATATGCATGGAGGTGCGGCATACTCTCGGCAGCACTTTCCTCACCGTGTGAGAGAAGATCTTTTTTGTGAAAACATTTGACAAAAACATTGGGCAAACTGGCCATGCAGATAGTGGGGAAGGGCACTGACATGGAGACAGCATGCTTTGCTTATTCTGGAGGGCACTGCGGCTGGAGCGAAGGAAACCAGAGCTGAGTCATATGCTGAGAATAGTGCTAAGCCAGTGCAGGGTTTGGAGCCTTCACACGGAGGCACTGCCCTTTGAACTTTACATACTAGAAAAACAAGACTAAGAGAGGGCAAACTGCTTCCCTCAGATCATTCAGCCAAGTGGCAAAACTGATATTAAAAATCTACCTGTCTGGGACCAGCAGATGGCATAATGATTATATTGCTGGACTCCCACATAGTCGACTGCTGATCAAGTCCCAGACCCGGTGGCTTCAAACTCACACCAGGTACGTGTGTGTGTGTGTGTGTGTGTGTGTGTGTGTGTATGTGTGTGTGCCAAAATCCCAAGAGAAGAATGGAAGAGAAAGGATTGCAATGTGGCCATCCACCTTGGGGATTTCTTGCTTTCTGTCTCTCTGTCTCTGTCTCTCTGGTGAGTGGATGCATCCTATTCCAAAAATATCTCTCTAAAAACAAAACAAAACAAAACAAAAACAAACAAAAACCTTCCCTGATTCCAAAATCCATGATATTAATGATGACACTGTCTCAGATGTATTAAAGGAAGATGAATATACAGACTCCAATCTACTGGGTCAAGTGCTACAAAGTAAAATCATTATATCTGGAAGGGTGTGGAAAGGCTTCTTGGACCTTTTCCAAAGAAAACTGAGGGCATTCCAGGCAGACGGTGAAGAAAAATACCCTTTCATTTTGTAAGCATTAAAAAACAAATCGTTGTGGGCAAATTGTTTTAGCATTCTAGTAGGTGTTTTTTCACTTGGCTTCCCGCCTCCCCCCACCCCAAAAGCATTACATAGGGGAAAATGCAATAACGGGCTGTGAGTTAAAAGACAGTTTATGAATTCAGAAAAAACTCTCTTTGCCTGCCTCCTATAGATCCCCTCACTTGCTTCATCTGACCCATGACTCCCTTAAACTAAAAGTGTCCAGAAGTAGGCACTTGTCTATACCTGTGAACCTTCCTCTGAGCACTCACTCTCAGTGAATGTAATCAAATTTGAAATCTTAAGGCCTTCAGAGATTAGGTTTTCTTTCTGCCTTTCAGTAAGTCAGCCTACAACTCCAATATTGCCAGTTTTCTGCCTTAAGATCTCTTAAACCCATCCCGTTTCTGAGCCCCCTGCCACTAATACCACTAGCTTCTTGTCAACTCACATGGAGTAAGAGGGAAAAGTGTCTGAACTGAATTTTTGCTTTCAGTATTCTTTCTTTCATTCATTTTTGACTATGGAATACCTACTTCTCAGCATTATAATAGATATTAAGAATAGAAAATCAAATGACCCACAAGGAATTTACTATGGTAGGAGATGATGATGTAACCAAGTCAACAGGACAATATTCAGACACCCACAGAAATGGGCTCAGGGTGCCTATCAACTTCTACCAAGGGGAATCATCAGCCCGTGCTTCTCATTTGAGTCCTTTAGTTATACCTTACTGCCTTCAGGATAACATGCCCATCATTCAGCAGTAGTGTTTTTTAATTAATTTAATTTGCTACAGAGCACATCAACTCACTAGAGAAAGAAAAAGACAGAGAGGGAGAGAGAAAGCATCGCTACTAGGCGATGGCCATGCTGCAGTCCCTTCTCCTTTGTTCCCCTCTGGATATCTTGGGCACACATGCAGATATGCCCAGCATGCTTTTTTAAATGTATTTATTTTTTTAAGAGTTTTTTGCTATAGAGCACGTGTGCTCACCAGACAGACAGAGAGACAGAGAGACAGAAAGGGAGAAATCACCCCCCAGGGGGGATGGCCATGCCGCAATACCTTCTCCTCCATTCTCCTCTTGCACACACGCCGGGCGTGAGTTTTAAGCCACTGGGTCCGGAATGCGAACCACGGTCGATTACATGGGAGTCCAGCAACATAGTCATTATGCTAACTGCTGTTTTTTGATCTGCCTGCTCTAGGATTTGAACTTCACAGTTGGTGATGTGGGATCCAGCTGCCCTGACCACCGAACCACTGGCTGGCACCAGCTGCACTTTTAACTAGGCTCCTTTTCAAGAGGTGGACTGTTCAGTGCCACCTCTTACTATTCCTTCTATGTATCTCACCACTATCCCTAAGGACATCCTTTCTGTCTTGGCCTTTATTCTCTGCTTCTCAGACTCTCAACACTCAGACTTTTTCTTACCTCACTCCATGGTCTGCAGACTGCTCATTCTCATCTCTCAGTTTTGCCTCAGATAATTCATCTGTTGTGACCTGTTCCTGATTCAGCCTGACCGCTTTGAGCTCTATGAGAGACAAAGGGAAAAATCTCCATGGTGGTATTGATGACACAATGTGTAGTTGTTATTTACTTTGTGTCACCTTCCTGGACTCTGTGCTTCTTGCGAGAAGGGGTTGTATCTTTCCTCTGAATGTCTTACATATGGTCTGCTGTGACCAACACACAGGGGACACTAAGCCAAACCATGAGAATGACAGCTATTGCACCCATACTATAGGTAGCAATTGCCTAAGGTGACTTACCTGACAAGGAGTCTGGTGATGTATACATATATGTTTTCTTTTTTGAAATTACTGTTCTGTTTTCTTATTTTTTACATTCATTCACTGTATATCTTTACAACATATGCAATGGATTTAGCCAGCATGAATACACTAGCTAGTCCAGTCAAAGATAGTAACATGCACATCGTCATCAACAGGTAATTTGTTTTGTTTTTCCCTTGATTCCCTCCTTTCCACTCATTCCCCATTTCCTCCCTTCCTCTCATACAGTCTCTGGTATCCACAGTTGCTTTCTGTGCGTGTATGCCTGCCAATCTTCCAGTTATATAGTATTAAATAAAACAATTCTTATTTATTTATTACTGTTTAATACTACATAAATACAGACATGCAAAGCCCATTTCATACAGGAAAAAAAAGCAGGCACAGGGATATGTGGCCAGGGAGATACAGAAGCTTGCCAGGTTTCCACTGGTTATGAGTGGTGGACTTGGGAATTAAACGTAACCATTGTGGCTCCAGAACATTAACCATCATCAACTACCATGCTATAGTGCCTTAAAAAGAATAATTATTATAGCAATTATTAGACTGTACATACTTGTCTCTATTTCATATATGAAAGAAAACTGATAATTAAATGGCTTTTCTCTCCAGATAGTAAATAGAAAGCCAGAAATCAAGCTTAAGATAAATCTGACTCCAGAGCTTGTGCTAAAAGAACAAATGCAATGAAGAATGGAATCAGGTCTCTCTAAGGTCCACGTGTCTTGTTTGAAACATGAAATAGCTGAGCAAGATCATCTTAAAAGTTTTGTCCAGTTCCAATAATTATGTGACTTTAGCATAATTTATTTATAAATGTATTACAATATGATTCATTTATTGCTTTTTAAATCACCTCAAACTTTTTTTGCTTTTTTTTTTCTTTGGAAGTGCTTCCATGGCAAAAAATAATAATATTTTTTTCTTTAGTTCATGTACAAATGCAATATAACAATACAAAACTAAATGACACCAAAAGGATTATGTTTCAAGGAGGAGACAAAAAGAGGAGTCGCACTCAAGTTGAAAGGCATAGAGAAGGCCAGAGACTATCGCCCAAGGTGTGGATCTGCCTCATAGCCAGTCTCGCTCTGGGTTCTCCCCCACCATCATTAGCAACTAGGACTGGGACCTGCTGTGCCAGCCTTGTGGGCTGCCAGATGCCCCCAGTTGCCAATCTAGTCTTTACCCAGTGGCAATTCTCCTTACTGCTGTTGTTTTAATCACGTCAATCACTTCCCCATTCTGCTTTGTATGGGATCCAAGCTCCTAATTACAGGTTTCAAATCTCTTTACCAATTACTCCTTCTTACATATAAATAGAAACATTTCTTCTCACTATCTGCTTTTCACACCAGTCTAGTCAACAGTTTGTTGCAAAAATTCTGTTACCTTCTTTCCTTACCCTTTAGCTGTGGAAAGTTTTTGTTTTCTGCTTGCAAGACTACTGGGAAGTCACTTTCTCTGACTATTGTTGCCAAACCAGCCTTCCCAGCTTTGTGTTTCCAGATCTTTAGTATCTACTGAAATGGTTACTAATAGAGAAAACACATTTGAGACCAAGTCCCATTGCCTATTGGAAAACCCTGTGTAAACGGGAATTAGAAGGACTAGTCAAGTTGTACTTCTGCAAATTATTTGAGCCTTATTTTTATTTATCTATAAAATGGAAATATTATTGCAAATCCCATTCATTATGAAAATTAAACACATTTTAACTTATGTATTTACTGGGTACATATACATTGAGTACCAGCTATGTGCAGGCAGTACTATAGGAGTAAGATAGGCATTCGATTGATGATAGCAACTATTTCTTTCATGTATGGATAATCAAGAGTGCATTTGTGTGTTTTTCCCAATTCCTCACTTAACTAAAGAAGTTTCTATATTAATCATGATTTCTAACAGCACGGTAACTTTTTCTAACAGGAGAGGATGAATAATCAACTAAAAATATTAATTTTTAAAAATATTTCTCAATTCAAAAGAATTCTAAAACCCGTCTTTCCGTGTGCCCAGACTCCCACCCACATTCAACCATCTGAAGGGCCTGATTTGGTAGAGATCAAACAGGTGTTCTAACGTTTTGACAAGCTCAATGCTTGAAAATTCTGCCAAAATCTACTGTTTTATAATAAGAACAGATGGTCACAGATGAGCATCGCTTCAGCTATTGATGATGTTGAAAACAAATCTTTATCAAGAAGAGGGAGGGGATGGAATTTTTAGACATAACCATTTTCTAGATGTATAATGCATTGTGCTCTCCGTGCAGGCTAGCAGGCTATCATTGTGAATACAATGGAATGAAATCCAAATTTAAAAAGGATGTTGATAAAGCTCTTGGCTGCCTTCCTACTCAGAGTACAGACTCATTTTCCTCTCTGACTTATAAAATGACAATATTTTGCATATGGTATTTGTGTGATACTGGGGAGGATATGAAGTGATTTGATTCAGACTCAGATATTTCACATTTTATGACTGATACAAGCACTTGGAATTTTCTTTGGCTGATGATGGGATGATGGAAAAGAATAAAAGAAGGATGAGTCTTATCAAAACGAGCTAACAATGAATAGTTTCATTCTGACAGAACTTGTTAACGTATCACACAGTCCATTGAGACATGAACTATTAGCTAATTTTAAATTTAAATGTCAAAAAAGATGGAACAGTAGAAAATTTGCGCAGGTCAGTTTAACATATTCTAATCTCCTAATATTAATTAATAACTTTGATACAGGTAAGTACTTTACAGTTGATAGTGGTGTGTGACAAAAAGGAACAGATCAACTGGTCTTTATTATACTTTTTTTCTGACACTTGACTATGTAAGTGAATTCTTTTGGTATTCAACTTTTTCATGCCAGTTTGTGTATCAAGTGCTGCTTCTGATAATTCTACGTGAATGTGTGTGTGTGTGTGTGTGTGTGTGTGTGTGTGTGTATGTGTCTGTGTGTCGTGCACATGTGTAATTTATATTGTGTGCTTACCAATTACAATCTTGGCTATAGATTTCTGTAGCAACTGATAATTATAAACAGAATGGCAAAATCATGGTTACTTCTTGTTAAAATACTGAAATCTACACTCTAATGCATTTTAGAAGCATTTCGTGTACTTCAATTATACTAGTGTATACAATGTGTATTATCATATTTTCAGAATGAAACACAGATTTACAGCTGTAGTTACAATTATACAGACATCCAGAAACATAGCTTGCTTTTCATGGACTGGGAGAGTAATTGTTGGCTGGTTCCTCGCTTCTTGGAGTACTGATGAAGAGAATGCACAATGAGCTCTAGGCAGAAAATTCAAACACTTGAAAACTCAGCAAAAAGTTAAACTCAAGAGCTTGAAAGAAAGCTTATGGTGATAAAATCTTTTCAAAAACTCTGAAAGTGAGCAAAAACTTTGTCTCTTTTACCTATTGATTTTCTGTGTTAGGTAATTTCCATAAGCAACTAATAAATAAGATTATGATTTTGAGACCAGCTGTTAGCATAATGGTTATGTTGCTGGACTCCCATTTAGTTGACCATGGTTCAAGTCCTGGACCCTGTTGCTTAAACTCATGCCAGGTGCGTGTGCATCCAAGAGGAGACTGAAGGAGAAGGGATTGTAGTGTGGTCATCTCCCTGGGGGTTAATTTCTCACTTTCTGTCTCTCTGTCTCTGTCTTTCTGGTGAGCGCACACACCTTACAGAAAAAAAACTCTCAAAAAAAAATAAGATTATGATTTTTTAAAATTCTGCCACCTAAGTCTGAAAAGATAATTTGTAATTAATGTATAGCTATGTATAGGACATTGAGAAGAATCCAAAATATTTTGTGAACTTTGCAATCTAATTGGAGAGGCAAAAGTTTACAAAAATATTTATAATATTACATTTAAAATATAGGGGTTAGCAGGTAGCATGGTAGATAAGGCACTGGATTCCCACATGACCAACCACCACTTGAGTCCTGGACCAGGTAACTTAAAAATCGTGCTGGGTATGTGTGCAGGGGTGCCAAAAAGCCCAAGAGGAGAAAGAAGGAGGGATAATTGTGTGCTTATATCCTCCCCTAGGGTGATTTCTCACTCTTCCTCTCTCTGTGCCTCTCCATCAAGAGAATACACCATATGGCATAAATCTAAAAAAATAATAATAACTTTTTAAATACAATTTTTCAGACGAGAGTATCACAAATTAATTGTCAAATTGAAGACAAATATCAAATTTAATGCAGATACCATTATTCTGATCCAAGAAATCCAGGAATTTTTATAGATGAGGTACAGCTTGTATTGGTATTTCAAAAAAAATTCTACAAAAGATGTAGTTTTTCCAAATATATGTTATTAATTTCTGTAATTAAGACATATACATTATGCACTTAAAATAACCTTTCATCTTTTTTATTTGGTAATAATTATATTTAACATAGAAATTGCTTAAAAGACACCAAAATATAAAGTAAACCAGTCTTTAATTTCACCAAGGAGGAAATAAGCTTTTAAAATAGGGCAGGGTAGGGGACCAGCAGTTAGCATAATGGCTATGTCGCTGGACTCCCACGTAGTCGACCATGGTTCAAGTCCTGGACCCGGCGGCTTAAACTCACGCCAGGCGCGTGTGCGTGTGTGCCCAAGATGCTCAGAGGAGAATGGTGGAGAAGGGATTGCAGCGTGGCCATCCCCCCGGTGGGTGATTTCTCACTTTCTGTCTCTCTGTCTCTCTCTGTCTTTCTGGTGAGTGCACGCACCCTATAGCAAAAACCTCTCCAAAAAAAGAAAAGAAAAGAAAAAAATTGAGCAGGGTGGACAGCACAAGCCCTGAAAATTAGAGAAGAAAGTTTCTGATAAGGAGGATGATTTTCTTTACTGGGTAGCAATTTAGATCATGTATTGCATAAAATCCTTGTTGAATAAAAACAATATTTATAGGAAGTAATATAATTTGCTATACCACTGTAAAATGCCTGTTATATGGCAGA
The DNA here is from genome assembly GCF_000334495.1 of Tupaia belangeri chinensis. Taxonomy (NCBI): domain Eukaryota; kingdom Metazoa; phylum Chordata; class Mammalia; order Scandentia; family Tupaiidae; genus Tupaia; species Tupaia belangeri. The sequence continues at coordinate 2,885,174 of NW_006159948.1, forward strand.
ATATTTACCGGAAAAGAAATAGAGAAGAAGAAAAGGAAGAAGAGAGGAAGAAAAGAGAAAAGCAAAATCTAGTTGCCTTAACCACCATGCCACCTGGTGGCCCCTTCTTTTTCTTTTTTTATTTCTTTAACAAGAGAGAAAAACAGAGAGAAAGGGAAAGACAGCCCCTCCGGCCGGGTCCTGATGCCAAGATCCACTCCTGGCTTCAGCCATCCCCCTGTGCATGCAGGGAGGTGTGAGCCTTATAGAAATACCACACTTTACCCTTGGCCCACTGTCTGGCCTCTTCTTCCACCTTTTTTAAATGTCAAAAACATGTATAAACACATCTTTTAAGAAAGCATCAAGAAGGTAAATGTACCACTCTCACTGTACCTGAACATTTCCATTTTTAAAGCTTATATGGGCATACTTATTCAGTTCAATCATAATTTAAAACTCATTTTTTATTCCATAGTCAAAAACTTTTAATATGCTTTTAAAAGTGTTGGCTTACTTTTAATGTAAATGAATTTTAGAGGTGCAGTTTTCTCTTTCTAAGAAGGCCTTGCAAAGATTTCTGTCCTTGAGAAGTCAACTTCCTCATCGCTATTTTGAGAAGCAGAAACTTTAACAGACTTGGTCCATTTTTGTGAAGATTTTAAGAGAAAGTTACAAAAATAGTATGGAATAATTTGAGTCGCCATTTATAAAAAGGGAAACCTCTCAATGATGGAAGGTCAGGACAACCACCTGCTCTTCAAAGGATACTTGGGGAAGATGTCTTTAATTTAAACAGTAACGCAGTGGTGACCAGATGGTAGATGTCTTTATTGAGTACAGGTTTCCAGTCTTTGAGACAAGCTTCATTTTGCTTTCAAGTGTATGCACTGACTTTTCCAGTACCTCACATCAGCTTCCAGTGATTAAAAAGTTCTGCAAGTAGTTTTAGGAATATTAGCAGCCTTATTTAACTGTGGAGCCACAGTTTCTCAGAAATATATTACTAATGTATAATAAAACTTGAAAACAAGAGGGGCTGGTGCCAGCAGGTAGCATGGTGGTTAAGGCACTGGATCCTACATGCCAACTGTGTGCTTCAAGTCCTGGACCAGTGACTTGAAAAACTACATCAGGCACGTACACACACGTATGTGTATGCTTGCTCAAAATCCTAAGAGGAGAATGAAGAAGAAGGGCTTGAAGAGTGGTCACACTCCTGGGACAGGGGGTCACGAATTTTTCACTTCCCTTCTGTTGTCTCTGTCTCTGTCACTCTCTCTCTCTCTGGCAAGCACATGTGCCCCATATGAAAAAAGAAAAAGAAAAGAAAAGAAAAAAAGAAGAAGAAAATAAGGGCTATGGAAACAAGACAAGAAAGTAAGGCTTTTCACAGATGTGTTTCCTGACCCTTCGAGGCTATTGGAGAATGGAGGCATCTCACTTCTGCACTTGAGGAGCTGTATTTTACCACAGAACAACTGAAACTTCTAGTTCTCAAACTAGTATGTACTTTTCCTTCTTTCTGATTCTGTTGAGAAAAACACTATCCCCAGCCTTAGGGAGGTACACATTTTCCCAGTCTTCCCTGGATCAGCCATGTTGTGCAGTTCTGGACGAAGGGGTATAAGCAGACATTCACTGGTGACATCTTCCACATCACCCTCTCCCACCATGAACATGTGATGCTTGGAATTGCCACAGCTATCTTGTAACCCCTAAGTTAAAATGTCTGAAAAATTGTCAATATAAGAAGTGGTGAAAGAGGAATGATGTTAAGAATTTAGGACTAGGCTGGCATTATTGAGTGACTGAACCTCTGCAAGCAGCCCTTTACCTTTGACTTCCTTGCTATATTAGAAGAAATTATTCCCAAATGTGTTTAAGCCATAAGTCCTCAAGCTTTCCAGCAAAAGGGACAGGCCTCATGGAAGACAATCACTCCATGTCTCCATGGATGGAAGCAGTGGAAGGTGCACAGGAGAGGAGACTTGCACCTGGAATGATCCAAGCTCGTCACGTCCACCATGCCTCCCATTTCTACCACTACCACATTGTAATATTCAATGAAATAACCACACAATACTTCCGCTGATCTGATGGGAGCAGGTCCAGGTGGCAATGTGAGCTTTGAGGAGTGACTGCAAACACAGATGAAGCCTTGCTTGCCCATCCTTCCACCTTCCCTAACCCCTCTCTTTCTGCATGGTTGGGGGTGGGCAACAGTCCACCCACCAGCACCTGTCTGCTGTCTGGGAGTGGAGACCCCTGGTGTAGGCACTTATTGGTTATGCATCTTGTTATTCATAGCAGTCTTAACTGGTCCTTGCCTTGTTGTAGAAAGGGCTATACTAATTTTTTTTCAGTTTTATTTATTTATTACTGTTATTATTTTTACATTTCATCAAAGCCTTTACTTGGAAAACTGAAAATAAAAAATTTCAAGGAATTAAAAAGACATCCCACGTTCCTGGATTGGAAGAATGAATATATAATCTTTTTTTTTTTGAGGGGGAGGAGGTTTTTGCTATAGGGTACATGCACTCACCAGAAAGAGAGAGACAGAGAAATAGAAAGTGAGAAATTGAGAAATTAGCCCCCGGGGGGGATGGCCACGCTGCAATCCTTTCTCCTCCATTCTCCTCTTGGGATCTTGGGTATGCACACACACCTACCAGGTGTAAGTTCAAGCCACCAGGTCTGGGACTCAAACCATGATCGATTACATGGGAGACCAGTGACATAGCCATTATGCTAACTGCTGGTCCCAAGAATGAATATAATCAAAATGTCAATCCTATCCAAATTAATCTACAAATTTAATACAATTCCAGTCAAATTACCAGATATTCTTCACAGATTTAGAAAAGACCATCATAGAATTAGTCTGGGACTATAAAAGACCCCATATTGCCAAAGCAATAGTGTACAAGAGTGGAGTAGGAGGCATCTCACTCCCTGACCCCATAATATATTACAAATCTTTGATAATCAAAACAGAATCATGGGGACTAGCAGGTGGCATGGTGGTTGGGGCACTGGACACTCCCACATGGCCAAACATGAGGTGGCATGGTGGTTGGGGCACTGGACACTCCCACATGGCCAACCATGGTTCAAGTCCTGGACCTGGTGGCTTGCTTTCATTCTCTCTCTCTCTCTCTCTCTCTCTCTCTCTCTGTGTATGTGTGTGTGTGTGTGTATGTGTGTGTGTCTTTCTCTGGTCAAATCTAAAAAAAAAGAATAAATAATTAAAATTAAATTCAAAAAACAGCATGGTACTGGCACAAAAACAGGCATGTAGATCAATGGAACAGAATAAATACCCCAGAAAGAAACCCCCAAACATGCAGCCAACTGATTTTTGACAAAGAGTCATGCTTATGTGATCATTTAGTATCTTGGTCTACTAATGTCTTAGGTCCCTAAGTAACTATTTAATGAAAGTGAAGACTTGGTTCATTTTCTCAGAAAAACCTGAAGATTCAAATAAATTGGAATATAGGACTCATTATGTGAATTGACCAGGAACATTGAGTTAGAACATATGAATGCACATATTCTTCCCAAGAATTAAATTAATGGAATTTACTTCTTAGGAAGTTTATTTTTAAAATTATCAGAGATTTTCTTGTAATTCAAAACATTTATAGTAGGGAACCAGCAGTTAGCGTAATGGCTCTGTCGCTGGACTCCCACGTAGTAGACCGTGGTTCACGTCCCGGACCCGGTGGCTTAAAACTCACGCCGGGCATGTGTGCGTGCGTGCCCAAGATCCCGAGAGGAGAATGGAGGAGAAGGGATTGCAGCGTGACCATCCCCCCTGGGGGGTGATTTCTCGTTTTCTGTCTCTATGTCTCTCTCTGTCTGTCTGGCGAGCGCACGCACCCTATAGCAAAAACCTCTCCAAAAAACAAACAAACAAACAAACAAAAACATTTATAGTAGAAAAAATGACTCTGTGGTCTGAACTTTTATAGTCTTCTGGCTCTTTCTCTTTCTGGAAAGAGTTAACGTAGCCTTCAAAGCTGTCCAATTTTACATCAAAGTTGATTCCAACTATTTAGCCAGAAAATCTTGCCCAATACCTTATAAAACTGCCATACAATTAGCATAAATTCACATGCCTATGGTGAAAAAATTAATGAGAAGGAAGACTAAAGGAATTTTAATGATTCTGCTGTAATAATCCCTCTAAATAAATTTAATAAAGTATCTCTCTTTAACTTTCATTT
>NW_006159948.1:2889404-2897379 GCF_000334495.1 Tupaia belangeri chinensis
CCCTAACTGCTCCAACTAAACCTAAGTGTGGACATAGACAGTTATCTTTGAAATAGGTTTTGTTATCATTTATCCCATAACTCAGAGTTCTTCCTATTTGTTCCTAAGCATATGTGCACAAACTGAGAGTCGTATTTATGAATGCACTCCTCTATCTGACTGTCAACTTCGCCTAGAATGTTGTTATCCTAGTGATAAGGGAGGGCCTGATAAGCCAGGCAAACAAGTTAAAAGGATCCATTTTAAGTAGGAAAAGAAAGGGGGGGGGGACTGGTAATTTAGTTTTTTTTTTTTTTTTAGCTTACCCTTAAAGATATGGTACACAAGAAAGATATTTTTAGTACTAAGTAGCAGTTTGTAACAGTCTTGGACATAGTTGACATGCAATAGTGAGCAACTGTCTGCCTCACTCCTCCATCTCACAGTGCAATTCTCTCACTCCTGATTGAAGTGGGCTGACTGGCCAATCACTGTCAACCTTACAGTGAACACATCAGGGTGTTAGCCCTGTTCTACATCCTCAGAACTCTTTCAGCACTGGTATCCATAGCAAACATGTGCAAAAGCACAGAACAAAGTTAGCCTGAGAAAGGAGGTGAAGGGGTGAGGCAGAAGAGAGCATAGACCTTATATTTTTTATTTCTGAATAAAAGCAGAGTACATTTATATTAATTTTGACCCCTTGGAACTCATGAACATTGTCTGTTTGAACTCAAGTTCTTTTCAGGAAATCTCATGTTGTCATTAAAGTTTTTTAAAACACAGTATAAAGCATGCACTTGACTCTGAGCCATTTGGGAGCAAATTTCATTGTTTATTAAGCATTTTTCAGGTCAGCTTGAAACAGTGGCAATAATACCATTCTAAATCTATATGTAGAGTGTTTCATAAAAGGAACGGATTAACATCAAATAGCCCATGGGGGATTCATACATTGATTTCCCACTGACATGTCTTCTGAATTAGTTAAGATTGCTAGACTATCAATGTTTCTAATGGGAAAGATAAATGGTAGAGAGATAGCAATTTAAAGGTTTAATTCCAGTTGTTCTGTTTATATCAGTTATAAATTTAGATAATTGGCGGTATTCAACATGACAACAGCTTTGAGCGCTCTTGATGGGTTATGGTGGTTTATTTGCCTCCTAAGTGTTATTGCTAATATGAGATAGCACAGTGGGTCTCCTGTCGTAAAGAGGTTGATAGTGATGGGGCATTTACAATGGTCATCCTCAGTACGTTAGTTCATGCATTCATTGATGCCGAGGTAGAAATTTTAGCAAGATTTGTCATTTGTCCTACTTTTCCATTACTACATTTTGTTAAGCAAGTTTCCTATTCACTAAAATTCTACATGCAGAATAGGTGATTTTTTAAGAGGTTTTTTTCTATAGGGCACGTGCGCTTGCCAGAAAGACAGAGAGACAGAGAGACAGAAAGTGAGAATCACTCCCCAGAGGGGATGGCCATGCCACAATCCCTTGTCCTCCATTCTCCTCTCGGGACCTTGGGCACGCACGCACAAGTGCCCGGTTTGAGTTTAAGCCACCACATCCGAGACTTGACTACACGGGAGTTCAGCGACATAGCCATTATGCTAACTGGTGGTCCCAGGAGATGAATTTAATAATGGGCTACATTCTATCCCCTAACACCTCATTTTATATTTTAAGGTGTTTTGAAATTTCTAGAAAGGAATTCATTCTTCATACATAAGAAAAAATCATTCCTGTGGCTAGGCATTGAAGCAGCAGTAAAGCAATTGGACTCACAAGGGGAAGGTCCTGGGTTGTGGCCGGGACTTCCCTGAACATGCTAGTAGCACTTGTGCATGTCCCTGTGACATTAGTCAGCTGACACGAAGGGTGGATTGTGACATGAAGATGCTGGTAGGGATGCTTGTCACTTTTGGCTTTGTTTTTTTGGTATTAAATTTTTTTTCTCTCTCTCTCTACCTTTCCCTCATAGACTAAATAAATAACAAAGAAAGGGAAAACAATCTCATCTGAATTCCAATTTAGAGTACTATAATTTGGCCAGAGTTGTGACACAGAAAGAGATTGTGATATTCCTGTGTTTAATTGGAATCCATGTCTCGAAGGTTCAAAATGAGAAGTAGAAAACTGTTTAAGTCACACAGCGCCTGTTGCCCTGGAATAGAGCTGACATGCACGTGGCAATCTATGAAAGCAAATTAATGGTCAAAATGAAACTAATTCCTACTTAGCCAATGTGACCCCAAAGACTGACAGTTTTATGAAAAAGTAATATAACATTGAAATTCTTTAGGACCACCATCCTTTATGAAGTGGTTTTGAGGACTAGTGTCATTAAGTGAATCAGAGTCTTTCTGTGATTGGGAATTTTTTTCTGAATAGCTCTGTGGATAAAATCTGGATTTTTGGTTAAGATTCCTTTCCAGTCATAAGTAATCATAACTTTATGTATTCACCAATGGCTGGTGGTTAAAAGTAGATGATTTCATGTTAATCTTAACTAATGAAGTCTCCAAATCTCAGTTGTTTTCTTCCTTCTGTGAGGGTAATGACTACTTTATGTAAAGAGGTACAAGTAACTTACACTATGTTTAGTTATTAGTAGCAATGCAACATAGCTCAAAAGTCCCCAATTATTGGCTCAGGAGTCTGTTAGATTAGAAAAATTGCCCCCAACTTTCCTATTTTCCTTCCCATTATGTTATCAAATGATGGACTGAGACAGGAACATGGCCATGAAGTAACTCTCTCCCTAAATCTGTCGGCAATTCCCTTCCTATTCCCTGACCATATGAAAGAGTCTGCAGTGGGAAGAGAGGAGAGGGGAAACAAAATTATATATATATATATATATACCCAAGCTGTCCTGAATCTCTCCCATCCCCAAAATGCTGTGTTATAAGTAGACTCTGATTAATCCAAAAACATTTTATGATTGGATAGTAAAGTGAGATGTGTTTTAAAAGTCACGCTGGGGAGAAAGTGTTTATAATGGATAAATCCATATGTTTAGAGGATGATATCATGTATCGAGATCTGCCTAGGGGACTGTGCGTGCAGAAAGCCTCATTCATCAGTCTCTTCCTTCAGCTTTCGTTATATTTAACATGTTCTATTTATAGCAGCTTATAGAACAGTGGTAGGGAGAGAGAAGAACCGTACGACAAAGAAGAGCACCCATTAGTAGACAATGGGCTTCTCTATGTAAAACAGACTCATATATGGGAGTGAGCAGAATTTTGTGCATCTCATTCTTATGAAGAGATTGCACAAAGCACTTGTTTTTAGGGAGAGGCAGAGCTGGATGAGTTTTCAATGTCTCAAGCCTGAAAAGAGTCTGCTGAATTCTATAGGTTACATTTTTAATTTTTATTGGCTTTGGCTTAATATTTTCTATCTTGTGGTTCTTGTGGTATTACAGAGTGAAACTGTCCTAACTAAGAACCCTTCAAATGTGTCTTTTTAATTTTCTTGCAATGAGGAAGAACAAAAATAGATTTTTAGAAGAAACACACAAATATTTTAAACATGCTATGTCATTATGAACTAGTCTTTCTAGGTCCATTTAGAATCTCATGCTGTTATGTCTTTATTTCTTTTCTTTTCTTTTCTTTTCTTCTTTTCTTTTCTTTTCTTTTCCTTTCTTTTCTTTTCTTTTCTTTTCTTTTCTTTTCTTTTCTTTTCTTTTCTTTTTTAAGAGAGGTTTTTGCTATAGGGCACGTGTGCTCACTAGAAAGAGAGAGAGATAGAGAGACAGAAATAAATCACCCTCCAGGGGGATGGACACGCTGTAATCCCTTCTCCTCCAGTCTCCTCCCAGGATCTTGGACATGTGCCCAGAGAATGTGAAGCACCAGGTCTGGGACTCGAACCATGGTCGACTATGTGGGAGTCCAGTGACATAGCCATTACAGCAACTGCTGGTCCCTTGATTTCTTTATAACTTGATACCTACTAATACTAATATTTTCCTAGTATCCTGGATGGCTCTAACCAAAATCCTTATTCAAATGGTCAAAGGAGCTTTCATTTTTTATTTTTATTTTTTCTACCTGGAAGGAAGATATGCACTGATTGCCTCTGTGGTAAGTCTGGGACCTCAGAAGTCACTATTAACAATGCCCTGCTTGTTAGTTATGATTTTATTTCCTGAAATGACCATTATTCAATGTGTCGGTGGGTAGCCTAATGAAGTAGAACCATTGCAAGTATACATACTTGAGAATTCTTTACTTTCTTAAAGGTCAAATGCAAAATCATTATCTTTACTTGATTCACCAGCCTTTATTTTTACTTACAAAAGGTTCTTAAAGTATTTCATGGAACTTCAAGGGTTTATGTGATACATTTAAGTGGTTATCGAAAGTTAAATAACTAGAAACATTTCCAGAATATACAAACACATTTGTTTGAACTCCTCAATTTTTTTTTTTTGAGAGGTTTTTGCTATAGGGTGCATGCACTCTCCAGACAGACAGAGACAGAGTGACAGAAAGAGAAATCACTCCCCCCAGGGGGATGGCCACACCACAATCTCTTCTCCATTCTCCTCTCAGGATCTTGGGCACACACACGCGCCCAGCATGAGTTTAAGCCACCGGGTCTAGGACTCGAACCGTGGTCAACTGTGTGGGAGTCCAGCAACATAGCCATTACACTTACTTCTGGTCTCTAAACTTCTCAATGTTTGAAAACCACTAACTGGGTTAAATTACCTTCCAAATATATTGCATATAGCTTCCATGTGAGCATGGCAGGGTTGAATTAGCATTGAGCTGAGTCCCTTAGGCATTAGCAGCAGTACAGCCATGATTCCAATGAGTCCAGCACGGTATTAGAGCCAAAGCAGATAGTGACAGAGAAATTGGGGCCTCAGGCTTCAAGGACTCTGGGAATTTGTTGGAAAGACAATGTAATTAGACATCAGGAAAGTATAGAAATCTGTGCCAGTGTTTATTAGTATAGAAGTACATAAGAACAAAGAGCTCTACATAAATTACAGTAGACGGAGTGCTTCATGGAACAGGACAAACTTTAGTTAAGACTTAAAAAATAAATAAAAATGTCACGAACGTCAGAATGGAAAGAACTTTTTCAGATTTATTCAGTTACTCAAACACATTTACTTAGCCATGAATATTGCAGTTAAGATCATCCTTCTTCCTCTGGAGGTATCACATTTTTGTTCTATAAACATTAAGTCTTTGCAAATGATGTTCCAGCTGCTCATTTCTTATCACTGTATAACAAACAACCCTACACTTAGATGTTTAAAACAAACGGCCATGCACTGCACTTCCTCTCGTGATCCTGTGGGTTTGCCTGGCTGAGGTTGGCGATTCTTCTGTTCCATGTGGTGTTGGTTGAGAATACGGACATTTGGCAGCTCAAATAGAGAGGAATCTCCAAGATGGCCCATTTAGATAGCTGGCATTTGGTACGTGTTGTCAATTTAACTTGCCTGTGGCTGTCGACCAGAACGAATCAATCTCCTTCACAGTGGCCACTCTGTGACCTGGACTTGTCACAGCATGAGAGTGAGGTTCCCAGAGGAGTATTTCTAGCACATGAAAGAGGAAAGTCACAGATCTCTTCTAGCCCAGCCTCAGAAACTATGAGGAGTCATCTACCATACTGTATTGGTCAAAGCAGAACCCCCAAAGTTCAACTTTAAGGGAATGAGTGGCGCTGAATGTGTGGCCATCTTTAATTCATCATGAAGCCTAATGTACTTTTTTGGATGTTCTTTATATTGCTGGTACCTTCATCTTATAAAAACAGTTTCTTTCAAAAACTCGCCATTCTGACCATTAGCCATCCTCTTTCCATCATTACCAAGTATATTCTTTCTATTTTATTACCCTGTCTATATTTCTCATTGCTAACAGCACATTATAATGTATTATTATTGAGTTTGTGCTTCTTTAACTTCTCTTTAAATATGAATAGTAAGAATCTTTCTTTTTCTTTTTCTTTTTTTTTTTTTTATTTCTGAGAGGTTTTTGCTACAGGGTACATGCACTTGCCAGAAAGACAGAGAGAGACAGAGACAGAAAGCGAGAAATCATCCCCCAGGAGAAATGGCCATGCCACAATCCTACATTCTCCTCTTGGGATCTTGGGCACACACGCACACACACCCAGTGTGAGTTTAAGCCACTGGGTCTGGGACTCATACTGCAGTTGACTACATGGGAGTCCAGTGACATAGCCATTATGCCAACTGCTGGTCTCACAGTAAGAACCTTACCTATATCATTGATCACCCTATCTAGAGCTAAGAATAATACCTAGCACACAATAGACACTTGTTAAACATTTGTTTGATGAACATATATATTGAGAGATACAGATAAACACAAGGACTATTCTTACATATCTTAAATAAAAATTTAAGGTTCATTCCAGTTTGCAAAATATTGATGAATAGTAATTATACATTCTTGTCATGTTTTCTGGATAAAAGTGAAAGGTCAATTGGCTCTGGACAGGCAATGAGAGCAAGCTCTCCTGGAAGAAGTGGCATTTAATCTGGGCCTTCGAGAAATGTGTTAAGACTTTGAGGGTCAGAGGACCTTCAGATGTGCTGACAACTTAAGCAAGAAAGAGAGAGACCTGAAGAAAGTATATTCCTGCAAAGAATAAACACCTTGCCTAGGAATTAATTTATGAAGAGAGCTTATAGGTGGGGTGACAGAAACCCAACATTCTTATTGAATTTTTGTTATTATAGACTTCTTTTCTGGGTAGCCAAACCATACTTCAAAATGCCCTTGTGAAAGCTCAGAATTGTGACATTATGAGCAACTCTTGCCCACTAGCCATTTGTTTTCAGCATCTTTCTTTGTCCTGAAATATTTCTATCACTAGAGTCATTTCCTCAATGACAGAGAGACGGAAAAATGAACAAAGAAATAGATAATGGGATGGTTTATGTTTTTAAATATTGAGAAATACATTAACGTTTGGCCAGAATTTTTTAAAGGCAAAAATAAAAACAAAAACAAAAGCAACTAACAAACAACCAAACCTAAGAATAATATGTTATTCATCAGGGAACCATGGAATTAACTGACAGTGGAGAAAAGGAATGCAACCAAGGAACTGTAAGTCACGTTGTTTTGTCTGGTGGTCAGCCTATCCTCTTGAACATATTCACAACACCTCACTCAAGGATTTATCCAAATAATGAAACACCTACATGTCTCATCTCTTCCACAACTAAAAGCAAATGCCCATTATAGATTCTTTTTTATTTTATTATTTATTCTTATTGTTGTTCATCCAGTTCTTCTGTTTTTATCCCTACAGGATTTCGCCCAAACACCTTTACATCTGTTCTCCTTTCTATTCTGTGAATCCCATGATACCAAGGATTATGTTTTATTGATTTTTTGAATTCTTGTCTCCTAGTATGGTGTATGTTGGCTTAAGTGGGTCCCTGTAAACAAATTAAAGAAGTGAATAAATAGATGAAAATCAAAAGAAAAATGTCATCTATAAAATAGTGTAGTTTTTTCTGATTTGAAGATTACATTTTTAGGCTGAATAGTGGTACAGCAGTAAAATGCAATGCTCTATATGTTTGACCAACATGCAAAGGTCCCAGGTTTTCATCCAGAGACCTCTGTGAGAAGTTGGGCACATGTATGCCCATGATCTGAGGCTGGCTGAGTCTGGGTGTGTATCATAGCATGAAGATCCTGTTAAGGGTGCCATAAGGGACATGATAAGAGTTAAACAAGATTTTTGTACGTAAATATTTTGAAAAGAGTTCCCAACACACAAGTTACATAAACCTAATCTTTAAGAAGAATAAGGTACCCATTTGCTTTGTGGTCCAGAGCCAGCCACTCAGTCTCTCTAATCTTCAATTCTAATTCTTATTTGTAAAATGAGTATCTCCTAACTCTGGAACACACACACACACACACACACACACACATCTCTCTCTCTCTCTCTCTCTGTCTATGTATATA
>NW_006159948.1:2897452-2904976 GCF_000334495.1 Tupaia belangeri chinensis
GCCAGACAGACAGAGAGAGACATAGAGACAGAAAGCAAGAAATCACCCCCCAGGGGGGATGGTCACGCCGCAATCCCTTCTCCTCCATTCTCCTCTCGGGATCTTGGGCATGCACGCACACGCGCCCGGCGTGAGTTTTAAGCCACCGGGTCCGGGACACGAACTGCAGTCGACTACGTGAGAGTCCAGCGACATAGCCATTACGCTAACTGCTGGTTCCCAGTGTGGTTTAATTCTTAGGAAAATACAATATAATTTTTTAAAACTTCAATTAAGTTAATCCTAAATAAACATAATTAAATATATTCCCAACAACATTTTTAAAATAATAGGAGGATTCTTTCAATAACACTTAGACAAAGCAAATAAGTTGACTATTAATTAGAGGGAAATAAATCTATCATGAAGTGGAAAATATTAGCAAAGGCTACAGGTGTACTTTAAATAGTTTTAGTTCATTTCTTTTTCTTTTTTAAATTTTGCTTTAAGGAACGTGCATGCACATGTGAGAGACAGAGAGAGAGATACACACACTCATAGAGAGACAGAAAGTGAGAAAGCATCTCTCAGGGGGGAATGGCCACACTTTAATCCCTTCTCCTTCATTCTCCAGTCAGGAGTTTGGAAACACACACACACAAACAGACACACACCCCAGTATGATTTTCAAGCTGCCAGGTCCAGGACTTGAACCACACATTTGGTCATGTAAGCTCCAGTCACCTTAATCACCATACCACCAGCTCATTTCTATTTTATGAACTTGTCATTGACACTGTGCCAGCCTCTGTGCTGGGTTGCACAGACATATTGGGATTGTACTTTTCTATAGGAAGTTGGTCTCAAGATTGTCATCTCTGTGAGAGCTTCTCAAACAAATGATACTGGTATTTTCAGAGGCCTCCACCCTGGGTACTACTAGCCTAAGTTACTGTGATTTAGCACCTAGCTTTTTGAGACTTCCATCTACTCATTTATATGATGATGGTCTCTTTCAGATTCAGTGCTTTAAGAGTCACACAGCAGGTCACATTGCTGCTCTGTCATAAGCCCATGCTTGCTCTGAGCCCACCCCTGTTACTGGTTCTGCGACCAAGACACCCCTGAGCTAAAAGAGCCTGCAGCATTGTCCTGATTGCCACAAATCAGCATTAGATTAGGCATTTATCATATTTGAAAAGACACGCCATCTGCAGATCTCCACTATTGTGCAAAGTTGTCACGGACAATATGCTACTTTGCAGTCTGCACGTTTAACAACAAATGGGGAATTCAACAGCAACCAAAAATAAACTTGGGCTCTGGAAATTGCATTTCTTAGATGCAGTTAGTGCTTGGCCAGTCCCCAGAACACCACCTTTCACATTTGAGAATGTAGAGCTAAGCAAAATCAAACCAAACGACATCTTTTTAGCTTCCTATGTGAACAGGAAGGAAGGGAGAGGATAAAGGTAATAAGATTCTCTGATCATAGGAAATTGGAACTTGCTATCTTGCTAGGCTATTATTCTTAATGCACCTCTGAAGTTGGCTACATTTCCTTGGCAAGGAAAAAAAAAATTCTGATTCAAAGTAACATGAAATGAGTTGGTAAAGATTTTTCTAACAGTGGTGTGTGTATGTGTGTGTTTTCTTGAAAAATAAAAGGTAAATATTTCATTCTTATCAGTGCTGAAAGAGATATACATAATATATTCAGTAATATAGACAAAATTTGTGTGCATTTGACACCTCTATATTTGATCACATTAGAGGTGAGTTAGTGCTACGTTTATAATGCAGTGATTCATGAGTAATTTTGTTTCCTGATTAGAGTTATTATAAAAATTGTATTTTGAAAATCTGTAGCCCCACTGTAATAGGAAGCCCCTGGTGGTCTTCAGGGAATCATCATTGTAACAATTACACATGTAAACTCTTTTCACCACAAAAATAGCATGAGGTCAAATGCTAACAGGTCTTTGAGATGGTTTGCTTGATCTCTTGTTTGATTTCAAGCAGTAATTTAAAAAATTCAGAGTAGGGCTATGTGAAGAGATTGCTATTACCTTTCATCTCATGGAAATGGTCAGAAGACAGTTACAAAATTGCTCAGTCTTATTATTCTGTTTCTTTTGAATAAAATAGCTCTTTAATGAGGTACTTTTTCTCCAGAAATGTCCCTAGATAGAAGATTGGTATTGTTAATTGTTCTATTAGTTTTAACTCTAGGGGGGAAAAAATCAACATCAGAGAAACCATGAATCAACATGATCACCAGTTTTTAAGAAAATGAATAAAACTCTGGCACCTTCTCTAAATACACCTAATTAAAAAGAAAAAAAAAGAAGAAGAAAATATTTCCTCTTAAAGTCGCCAGATAAACTGAGTATATCTAATACTTGGGTAACTGAGAGGGGTGATTTCTCACTTTCTCTCTCTCTCTCTTTCTATCTCTCTGACAAATGTATGCACCCTATGCCAAGTCACAAAGACAGCCGGCTGTCTGGTAGTTTTTCATGAAGTGACTTGTGTATCTCAATGACCGGGTGGCCAGAGTAATGCAAGTGCCTTCCTGCTTGCTCTCACTAACGCTTCTTCCGCTTTGACAGCTCTTCTCAATTGTTAAGTTTCTCTTGCTTCTACCATAGTTTCAATCCTTTCTCTAAGTTGATGACTTACATATATAAAAGATCCCTCTATACCTGACTTGACATGTAAACTCCAGACCACGAACTGCAACTGCATTTTAAGAACTTTCATTGTTTGGGAGGGTGAGAAGGAACCAGGGAGAAAGAAAGAAGCAAAACATATAAGGGACACAGAAATGGAAAATTATCTGTTGATGATAATGTGTCTGAAAATAGTATCTTTATCTGGACTAATATATGTGTATTCATGCTGAGAAAATTCATTTTGTAAGCTGTAATGATAGACAATTATTGAATGTATAAAAAAATTAAAAAATAAAAAATAAAGGGAACCATGGGAATACTTAAAAACAAACAAACACACACAAACAAAAAGAACCTTCCACACTGGTTCCCCTCAGTTGTTCCAAACAAAACATGAGCCCTTTGTCTTCCACACAAGGTTGTTCTTTCTTTAGTGCTTTCTTAATTCTGTTAATGCTGTTAATAGTCAAAGACCTTCCTGTCTTCTATCAGAAAGTTTAATTTTATCTTTAACTTTCTGTGCCTCTTTCAGCAGTTCAGTGGCTGTCCTGGTTAGTCTGGGCTGCTTTGACAAAGCACCATAAGTTAGGTGGCTTATGAACACCAGAAATTCATTTCCTACAGATCTGGAGCCTGAGAAGTCCAGATCAAGGCACTGGCATCTTTGGGGTCTGGTCAGGGTTCAGCTCATGGTTCACAACCACCTTCCCACTGTGTGCTCACATTGCAGAAGGGATAAGGAAGCTCTCTGGGGTCTCTTATAAACACGGGCACTGATCTCATTCATGAGGACTCTCTCCTCATGACCTAATCACTCCCAGGGAACCTGCATTGGGGGTTAAGATTTCAACATATGAATTTAGTGATGACATCATATTCAGTCTATAGCAGTGGCTGAGTCCTGTTGCTTCACCTTTGAAGTCTCTGAACTCTAATCCTTTCTTTGATCTTCTCTGTTTCTTTGCTCCTTTCATCCTCACTCTAGATGGGGCCCTGGTCCTGAATATTTCCATGGCGCCCTAACCTTACATCCACCAAAGCTCCATTCACACTCCAGAGTAACTTCCTTTACCTTTCTGTCTCCGTCTCCTAGCATCCTAGAGGTGGTCAATAAGTGCCTATTGAATGAAACTTCCCTGCCACTTCTCAAATTTATTTCCTTATTACTTCTTGCTGATACTCTAGCTAGGCTCGCTTACCTGCCTGCCATTCCCTACCCACAGTTGAAGCAAACAGTTATTTAATTGCTTATCAGACCACTTTTCCTATTGTCCTACCAATTCCATTGCCCAAATTGTACTTTTCAACCTATTTTCACCCTTCTACTTCTACATCTCCCCACGGAGCTATTCTCTTTGCTTAAGGACCTTATTCAAGCTTTTTCACCTAATAGAAGACATTTCAGGACTCATCATAGTAGAATTAATCTCTCTACTTTCCACTTATATTCAAAATCCTTCCTTCTTACTTATTTTATTACGTGCTTAATTGGTCTTCTATTCAACTTACCTTATAAGCTCGATTCTTCACATTTCTGTGCCTCCTATATACTTAGCATAAAGTTCTGTGTTCAATTAAACTACTTTAAGTTGTTTTAATGATTCTTAATTCAGTTTTAAGTTGGACCAAATCATGTTTATTTCAATAATTGTGTTATGTATAAAAACCTTGATATATCAAAACAATTTTTAAAAATGTATTTATTTACTTTTTAAAAATTTTATGCATTTAATGACTATACTGACCACATATACCAAAGGGAAATATCTGCCATCAAGTATTTCCAATATGGTTTGTTCTGAAGTTATGAGAACATCTAATTTCTATAATGCAGATCAACTGCAACAAAACATGGGATATTTTGTAGACTGGGAACCATTTAATCTTAATAATGCAATTCTTAGTGATTTGTATATTTCAGCTTGTAATGTTTAGTTAAGGAATTACTTGACATGCTAGCTTTCTTTTGTGAACAATAGTAATGTAATTCTTCTAATTTTTTTCTAATGCCTGATATCCAAGATTTTGAAAATTAATGAAAAAAATGCTCTAAAATGTTTAATCATTAATAATCAAAAGACCCTTCTGCAACAGAGCTGTAAAAATTATTAATTAAGGATTTAAATTCCCTCACAAATAAATCCACCTCTCTGTACTATTCCTAGGCTAGCTTCAATGAGATCTTAAAGTTATAAAACATAAAGAAGCTATAAAGTATTTTATTAAATTCCCTCACAAATAAATCCACCTCTCTGTACTATTCCTAGGCTAGCTTCAATGAGATCTTAAAGTTAAAATATAAAGAAGCTATAAAATATTTTATTACTGCTGGCTCCAGAGGAGAGAGACAACACTGCTTTTATTATAAAAGCACAAATAAATATTGATATTCGTCATGGCATATGGATATATCGATTTTTAAAGATAAATCTTAGTAATATTTTAGCAGGTTTTTATTCTAAATATAGTTCAAAGTATACCTTTTTATCATGTGTCTTTTGAAACATTCTCATTTTGTATTAAAGCTTTACTTTTGGAGCCTGTTTTATTTATATTGCTGAGAGCTAACTCTTCTTAAAGTCTATTAAATAGGTTGTAATTTATCCTGTAGAGCATATTCTTGGTTCAGTGATTCCCCTAGGAAGTTGATGGATCATAATTATTTTCCAGAAACTTAAGGAGTGATAGAACTTTAGTTATGTAGTTCGTGTATACGGTAAAAGTGAAGAAGTTTACAAAACAATCTAGATTCTTAAAAATAATAAAGCAACTTTACTTCTAACTCTGATTCCAAAGTGAGCCCTGAAAAATATATGAAAAGTACAGCTATATGATATGCTACCACAGGAATAACATTGGCAAAATCTCAGCAGATATCCCTTCGCTGGGCAATGCAAACATCAGAAGATATGAATACCAGCAACATGTATTTTTTTAAAAAGGCATTAAAAGCATTTATGATGAATATAATTTACAGGAAAAAAGAATAAATTGATGAAAAATGCACACAGGCAGGAGGTGTTTCTGATATCGTCAAAGCATCTTTGGAATCAGGATAATTACAGCATTCAGAACTTGGGACAATGAAACACAAATATATTGCTATAGTTTCTTGGGTTGTATCTGACATAAGGTAAAAGAAAGGAAAGCAAGAAGGAGAGCTTATTACCTGTTACTGATTACTTAGTGTATGCCAGGTATTACACTAAGCACTTTCAACCAGAAAAGTTATTTATAAAATGGCCCAGTGGCTTTTTGTGGTAGATATGAATCAGAAAAGTTATTTATAAAATGGCCCAGTGGCCTTATGTTGTAGATATTAACAAAAATTTTGTGTTAAAAAATACTGTTTAATTGTCTGTCTAAAGCCCATATTTTTACTAGTTAACAGTTACTAGGAAATGTATCTCCCTTTGAAACTGAGTAAGAAAAAAAAATTGCAAAAGTAACTTTGTGCCTAATTGACAAAGATGTCCTTGAAGGAGTCTACCACCATTGCCTGGAACGCAGACAATCCTGGGGGGAGTTGCCCAGAGTAACTGTCCAAAATTAGTGCTTTCCCAGGGACTGAGAGACTAGAAAGATATTCCAGCTTTTCCTTCAGGGACTATCAAAAAGTCTCATGAGGAAGGCTGTTTGGAGCCACATTGGAGAACCTCACTCTTTCAGAGTCAGAGTGTGAGCATTAGAGTTAGCCAGGCTCCATAGTGGCTATTTCTGGGATTGATCTTTCTTGCTTGGAAAATGGACATCATAATTCCTACCTCAGAAGGTTTTAAGCAGATTCAACTAAGATAAATAAATACTGGAATAGTCTCATATGGTATTTGGGTCATGATGGGTTCTAAATAAATAATTTCTTTCAAAAAAAAAAAAAGGCAGGAAAACAGGGAGGAAGACCTGCAGAGTGTCATTGTTTCTAGATGCTACAGTTCATGGTGGCACCTACTGAGAGGACGTAAATCCCCATGGTTGATACAGCCCGTAAGAAATGCCGGTGCAGCAGATAGCAGAAGGTATCAGGGGGACCACTAATAGAAAAAGGCACAAAATTCAAACAAAGAGCACTTGGAGCCAAACCCAGCTCTCTCTTTGATCCTAGGATGAGACTCTTGACACTTTCCAAGTGTGTGGTGGTTATTAATTCCAGTGCATCACTGAATGACGAACGAGGAGTAATTTCTACCAGGAAACCTGGTGGACATGATAGCCTGGAGACTCAGATTGTTTTCTTGAGCCAA
The DNA here is from genome assembly GCF_000334495.1 of Tupaia belangeri chinensis. Classification (NCBI taxonomy): domain Eukaryota; kingdom Metazoa; phylum Chordata; class Mammalia; order Scandentia; family Tupaiidae; genus Tupaia; species Tupaia belangeri. The sequence continues at coordinate 2,904,348 of NW_006159948.1, forward strand.
TTATAGAAGCACTAACACTAATCTGATCCTCCAATATCCAGGGAAAACAGGTTATAATTAGAAAAGCATATTGATAAAGTAGTGCTGAGGTAAAAATAAATCCAGCCTTTGCAAGCTTAATTATTCTGAAAGAAATGAGAATACACTGTCAAAATAAATGATGTCTGTAGGCACTCACACACACATACTTTTCATCAAAAAACTGGCACTATCGGGACCAGCAGTTACCGTAATGGCTATGTCGCTGGACTCCCATGTAGTCGACTGCTGTTCGCATCCCGGACCCGGTGGCTTAAAACTCACGCCGGGCATGTGTGTGTGTGTGTGTGTGCCCAAGATCCCAAGAAGAGAATGGAGAGAATGGAGGAGAAGGGATTGCGGCGTGGTCCTCCCCCCTGGGGGGTGAATTCTTGCTTTCTGTCTCTCTGTCTCTGTCTATCTGGCAAGCGCACATGCCCTTACAGCAAAAACCTCTCAAAAAAAAAAAAAAAAAAAAAAAAAACAAAAACTGGCATTATTATACATTAATTCTGATATGAGCAATACCAAAACATATACCATAAATACTCTTTTTTTAAAAGATTTTTTTAAAAATATCAAAGTATATGTGCACCTTCTGGAGAGACAGG
>NW_006159948.1:2904990-2924691 GCF_000334495.1 Tupaia belangeri chinensis
GGAAAATGAGAAATCACCCCTCAGGAAGGATGGCCACACCATAATCCATTCTTCTCCATTCTCTTCTCAGGATTTTGGGCACATATGCACACACATCCAGAGTGACTTTCAAGCTGTTGGGTCCTAGACTTGAAATAGTCAGCCCCTTTAAACACCATGACATCTGCTGGTCCACCGTAACTATTCTTAATAAACAGTAGTTTGGGAAATCTTATTTGAAATTTGGAAATAGCATAGCATTTGATTTTTAAATGCAATCAAGAATCAATGTTTTTATGGTGATTTATAAAGTGTGGAAGACAGAGGATGACTCATGGATGATCACTTGCCATGTTTTCTCCATATGTAACTCTATTGTGTCTCTCACATTCAGCCTCCCCCCACTTTCTTCCACCACTCTCTTGATCTCTCCATCCAGAGAACTACTGCACGTACTTCCTACTCGGTAAGAAACTTCATTTTTTATAGGACAAAGTCTAAACTCTTCTAACATTTAAGGCCCTTCAAAGCTGGACTCAAGAGGGGATTTCACTGTATCAGAAGCCAAGAGCACTATACACATATTATTTAATCCTCACAATTTTATGTGGTTGACTTACGGTCAATACAGTCAACCAAAGTTTTGTAAAGGTAAAGAATAGGTCCACGTTTATGCATGGTAAATATCAGAGCAAGGATCTGAACCTTGTGGGTCAGACTCCAGACCCTCAGTTCTTAAATTCTTTTCATTTCCTGTGGGGGTCCCAGGAGATTTGACATTGTAGAATCTCCATGTAGAACCCTTTGGAGTTTCCTTTAAACCAGCTAACTTGCTTCATCACAGGACATGCATTTCATGTAATGCCTTTGAAGATCTCTGTAAGACTAAGTTTCCAAATTGCCCTGTTTAGGAAACATCGAGCTACATGATTTCTAAGACTTTTTCTAGTTTGTATATTCTGTAATTTCTCAGGACTTACTTTCCAATTCTGTGTTCAATGATTAAATAGTTAGTAACAAGTTTCTAAATGTGCTTCAGCTCTAACCTCACTCCTCATCTTTAGAACGCCTTCCATATTACTGTTATTTTGAGTTTATTGGTTCTTACCTGTGATCATATTTATAGTATAAATGTAATTCTGGTTATATTATAGAGATTGATAGGAAGCAAGACTGGACTGAGGGAAAAGTTACCTGAAATATAAAGACACTCTAAATAGGCACAAGACAATCAGTCAGATACAAAGTTATAGATTGGAGAAGCAGTTATGGCTGGATAAATGGAAATTTACCTCTTGTTTTTAAAATATAAATAATGAAACAGTGTATATTAACATAAATATTTACGTTAAAATATATTGTATTTAGTATAAAATAAATATGTTCTTCATCACCTTCTAAACTGACTAGGATTATAAAAAGTAATTATAATGTTGGCAATGGAAAGATGAAGGTGGTATAATTTGGTGATTGATATTATGGATTGAAAATCCATTCTTGCCTTTGGGTTTAATAATTTTATTTCAAGACCAACAGTTAGCGTAATGGCTATGTTGTTGAACTCCCATGTAGTGGACTACAGTTCGAGTCTTGGACCCGCTGGATTAAACTCACACTGGGTTCTTGTGTGAACGGACCCGGTGGATTAAACTCACACTGGGTGCTTGTGTGAGTTTAATCCAACAGAAAGGAAATGTATAAGTACTCAATTATATCAATGTAGTCTAATTTTTAAAAATATATTAGTATTTATTTTAAATGGGGTGGCCAGGTAAAACAAAGGACATTCAAATGTATTATAATTTCAGACAAAAAAATACACATTATTTTAATATAAGCATGTCTCAAATATTACATGGGACATAATTAAGCTGAAAAGTTATTTATTGTTTATCTGAAATGTAAATGGATTTTGGGAGTTCTGTATTTTTCTTTGTTAAATCTGGAAATCATCGTTTTAAAGGACCTGGAAAAGAACAGTTTACATATAAATGTAAAATTTAAAGATAGAAAGTGTACTCAAATATGAGGGAAAACACACCTTGAAAAGACTATAAGGAAATACAATAAAATTAAATTAGTGATTATCATTTGTAGAGGCATTTGAATACAGATTGGTTTTATTTTAAGAATATTTTCAATTTTTTTTTTTGAGAGGTTTTCGCTACAGGGTGCGTGTGCTCGCCAGACAGACAGACAGAGACATAGAGACAGAAAGCAAGAAATCACCCCCCAGGGGGGATGGTCACGCCGCAATCCCTTCTCCTCCATTCTCCTCTCGGGATCTTGGGCACGCACGCACACGCACCTGGCGTTGAGTTTTAAGCCACTGCGTCTGGGACGCGAACCGCAGTCAACTATGTGGGAGTCCAGTGACATAGCCATTGCGCTAACTGCTGGTTCCCATCAATTTTTTTACAATGAGCATGAGTTATTCTTATAAGCAGAAAAGTATATATATGTATATTGATATCCTCACATATAATTTTATTTGACCTTTAATAATTCAGTGTACCACATTTATCAGTGCTATAAGCAAGGATATACACTACTTCCCAACTGCTATATAGACACAGAGCTTTTTCAAGTAATCCCTACTCCTCTAAAACCAAGACTATGATTCAGTTTTCAGCTGAACTATCATGCCATTAGTGAGGACTTCTCCACCCATCCTCTCTCATTTATCTCCACTACCATCATCAATATCATTGCTTCCCATTTCATTATTACAGAGCAAACTCTTCTTCTTCACCCACTTTCTATGACATTAATATGTATTCATTTAAAAAGTAAATTAATAAAAGAGAGAAATGAAATAAGAAACACTAGATGGCATTGTCTTTGGATTTAACCTAGTATATACTTAGGTCCCAGATGATAACTTAATGCCTTTCTAGGATTGCTTTGGCAAACACCAGAGTAAAAATATATGCTCTATAAAAATAGATACAAAGAAACTAAAGATCAGTAAAAAGATAGGTTTGTAGAGAACTTTAGTGGTCTCAGGAGTCTGAAATGATCTATGAAAACAACAAATCTGGAAGACAAGATTCCAAAACATTTTATAGTTTGCCAAATTCCTCCCCAGGTGGACTTCAGTGTTTTTCCTCTAAAGGTGATTTCTCTGTGATATTGCTAGCTACACAGTTGATGATGACTGTATACCATGCGGCCTTGCTTCAACCAGTTTGCTTTTTATTCCACTATATTTTATTTTCTGTGCATTTAACGTTTTAAAAATTAATATTAACCAACAAATCAGCCCAGCCTCAGTGACACAGGTGGTGAGTTGCCTCAGAAGAAGCTTAGGGCTGCATGGGAGGTCTCGGTTCAGATTCCAGGCCTACTTGACCACATACACCTGTGATCTTGGCTGGCTGGAAGGCTGGGGCAGAATATCGCAAGAGTGGTAAGACCTTATTAAAATACTTACCTCACTCTCCCACTTAGTCTCCTCCCACACAAAACAAAAACCACTGTCTTTTCAGGTCTCGTTTGAGTTGGAGCCTATTTAAAAGCAGAGCTATGGCAGGCTCCATGTCTTAATGGTTGTGGCAGCCAGATCCCAACCCCATGGTCTGGTCTCAGATAAGCTTGAAAGACACGCCAGGCAGAGGTGTGTGCATGCCCAAAATCCTGAAAGGAGGGAGAGAGAGAATAGAGCGAATGTGGCATGGCTGCTCCATGGTGGTGGTGGTGGTGGTGGTGGTGGCGGGAGGGTGCTTTCTTCCTTTCCCTATCCTTCCAACTCTCTGCTTTTCCCTGGTAAGAACACATGCCCTCTGGAAAAATCATGAGAGAAAAAAGAAAGATGTGATGTGGATGAGTCTCTGACTCAGGCCTTTTTCCACATCTTTTCCCGAAGTCTTCTTTCTCTTCTTTCATCATCTACTCTCTAGCCTTTTGTGAAGTCATGGTAATTGATGAAGCTATAGGATCCCTTGTTCAGTGGTAAGTGATGGACACAGAGCAGCTTCCCTTCCATTCTCTTCTGTCCAGTTCCTCATCCCTTTACTGCTTGACTCTCCTCAACTTCCCTCTGCTCTATTTATTGTTTCTTACATTGTACTATTTTGTTAAACTTAGTTAATCTTTCATTTATTCATCAACAATGCATTGCTTTTTTTTTCTTTCACAGCTTTAGACCTTTTGTCTGCAGAATCTTCTCTACTAATTAACTGAAGCAACTCCACACAGAGGCAAGCTAAGTGGATCACAATTCTAACAGATTTTTCAAAAGGTTTTTGCCATAGGGCACATAGCCAACAAGAGAGAGACAGTCAGAGCCAGTGAGAAGGAAAGGAAGAAATCCTCTCTCAGGAAGAACAACCTGACTTCAAGCCCCTGTCCATTTTCCTCCTGGTATTTTGGGAACACAAACACACATGTGTCCCATGTGTTTTTCAAGTCACTGGATCCAGGACTTGAACTACAGTTGGCCATGTGGGAGTTCAATGTCTTAACCACTATGACATCTGCTGCCCCAATTCTAATAGATTTAAAAGTCACTTGTTGGGGGCCAGCAGATGGTGCAGAGGTTATAGCACTGGATTCCACATGGCCAACTGTGAGATTCAAGCTTAGGACCCAGTGGCTTGAAAAATACTTGGGGCAACTGTGCATGCAAGCCTCAAGTCCTAGGAGGAGAAGGCAGGAGAAGAGATTGTGGTATGGCCATTCTTCCTTGGGGGGTGATTTCTCACTCTTTCTATATCATTTTCTCCATTCTCTCTGTCTCTCTCTTGCAAACACACACACTTTATAGGAAACAGCAAATGAAAAAGTCACTCCTGTACCCAGAATCAAGAACCTTGGCATATTTCATAAAAGGTTATTATATGTATGCCAAAAACGTTGTTATACTTTTTGCTCTCGAAAGTTTTGTCTGTAATTCACTAATGATGACATAAAAGACAAAGCACAAACCTATTGACTAGCCACTGGGTTCAAACAACTACAAGAGGCTCATAGATTGAATGAATTACACATTTGGAAGAGCTAACACGTGTATAGAACTTGAAAGGACTTACAGATAGTCAAGTGTATTTTCTTTGAAAAATTCTGTTTGTCACCCCTCTGTATTTCCCCTATATTCACCTTGAATTTTTGTGATAAGAAATGTCATGACTGATTTTGAATATCAATTTTAAACTCATTTCCTTTTTTTTCTCAAGAATAACATTTCAAAATGCCATTTGAATTATGTGTGACATACTGATATTTCAACTTTCTCTTTAATGACATGCCATCACCTTTGATGTCTTCATTCCTTTGTACATGTCTGGCCATCAAAAGTGTCTTACCCACTGCTTCTATTTCCAGTCCACAATTTTAGGTCCAGAAATGCTCCATCTTTTCCCCCATCATCACCCTGGCTGTTTTCAGACTGTGATATTTCATGTCAATAATAAAAAAAGAGTTGTACTATAAAAATATCAAACCATATGTAATGGTTAAAATGAAAAGTAGAAATTTAGTTTCCTTCTAACTCCCAATCCCACATCGCAGAGATAACAGCAAGTACAATTCCATGTACTTTCTTTCAAAATTTTCTGCGCAATTAAATGCAATTAAAAATTGAAAACTTTGGCCTCAATTCACTCATGTGTGCTGCTTCTCAGGCTGGGCCCATGTGAGAAGTGCAGGTTGGATTGCCCATCTAATCCAAAAACTGGGTGCAGTGGCTTAGTCCTGTTATTCCAGCATTATAGGAGCTGAGGCAGGAGGATGGGAAGCTCAAGGCTGGCCAGGACAACACAGATTGATCCTGTCTTTAAAGGAACGGCAGAGTAGGTGGCACAGTGGTTACACCACTGGACTCCCATGTGGTTCACTCTAGGTCAAGTCCCAGACCCAGTGACTTGATCATCACTCTGAGCACATGTGTGTGCATGCCTAAGAGGAGAAGAGAGGAAAAGTGACTGCAGTGTGGCCATCCCCTTGGGTGGTTATTTCTCGCTTTCCCTCTCACTGTCTCTCTCTCTCTCTCTGGTGAGCACACACACCATACAGCAGAAACTTCAAAACTAAAAAGCTGGTGGAGGGACCAGCAGGTAGCATAGTGTTAAGGCACTGGACTCCCATGTGGCTGGTCATGGTTCAGGTCCTAGAACTGGAGGCTTGAAAATTATATCAAGTGCACGCACATGTGTGCCCAAAGTCCCAGAAGGATGATAGAGGAGAAGGGATTATGGCATGGCCAATCCCCTAGTGGTTGGGGGGATTTCCAGCTCAGAGTCTCTCTCTGTTTCTCTCTGGAGAGCACAGGCACTCAATGGGTGAAGCCTTAAAATAAAGAAAAAAGGGGCTGCCAGTGGTGGCCTATGACCACAGTCCTAGTGGGGAGGCTGAGACAGGAGACTCACAACCCAGTATGACATAGTCTTCCAAAAAAAATACAAAAACTTTGGACCAATTTCATGGCTTGGCAGTTAAAGCTGTTGGATCCCACATGGCTGTTCACTTGGTTCAAATCTGGGAGTTTGTGAAACCCACCTGGTGTGTATGCGTGTGCCCAATATTCTGAAAAGAAGGAGATATGGAGAAAAGATTGCAAACATGACTATTCCCTCTTCTCCCTCTCTGTTTCTCTTTCATTTTCTCTTTGTCTCTCTATTCTCTGTTTCTCTCTATCCTCTCATTCTCTGTCTCTCTTTCTCTCTCTAGCAAGCACATATGCCCTCTAGCAAAAAAAAAAAAAAAAGGAAAAAAAATGTGAAAACTCTTCTGGCATTTATGATAAACATGGGATAGGTTCCCTCACCCCAATAAGTCAACTTTCCCCGATCTCAATGATCACAGCATATGACATTACTTGAGGGTACCATGAGTTGTGTGCTTTTAGCTGATCAGCCACCTATCAGTGCACACACAGACTGTTTTTAGTTTTTGCCACCAGTTATAATGGTAAAGATTTATCTATAAATATATTCGCATATGAAAGAGCATGCTCACATTACAAATCTGTGGAAAATGGAAGGAGATATGGAGAAAAGATTGCAAACATGACTATTCCCTCTTCTCCCTCTCTGTTTCTCTTTCATTTTCTCTTTGTCTCTCTATTCTCTGTTTCTCTCTATCCTCTCATTCTCTGTCTCTCTTTCTCTCTCTAGCAAGCACATATGCCCTCTAGCAAAAAAAAAAAAAAAGGAAAAAAAATGTGAAAACTCTTCTGGCATTTATGATAAACATGGGATAGGTTCCCTCATCGCAATAAGTCAACTTTCCCCGATCTCAATGATCACAGCATATGACATTACTTGAGGGTACCATGAGTTGTGTGCTTTTAGCTGATCAGCCACCTATCAGTGCACACACAGACTGTTTTTAGTTTTTGCCACCAGTTATAATGGTAAAGATTTATCTATAAATATATTCGCATATGAAAGAGCATGCTCACATTACAAATCTGTGGAAAATGGACTAGCTAGGTCAAAGAGAATATGCATATTTAATTCTAAGAACTATTGCCAAGATTTGCTTCAAAATTTCTTTATATTTCTCACTTAATATTGGTGCACATATGTCATTAATTAAAGCCTCTCCATTATTTATGACTGAATGACATTTTTTCACATACCCTCACTTATGTGACTTTGGGGGTTTCTAGTGTTTGCAAAGTAAGTGTCCTTGCTGAAATCTGCTTGTCTTCATTGTTTAAACATTTCATTGTGTTTACTGCAATAGATCTAAAAGGGCCGATCATTACCTCCAAGCTGAGATTCAGAATTTTACAGCTTTACTTCAGAAAATAGCATGAAAGCATTTCATTTTTAAAAGGTCAGATTAATAAATTTATGAATATTTTTAGGAAATGTAGAATAGTAGATGAATGGAAGAACAGAGAGGTTGATTATATTTGGGAGAAAGGCAAGAAATGTATAATAAATAATCAGTTATAATTGAAATAAATTATAGCAAATTAAATTTTAATTAAATATAAACATGCTTTATAGATGTACTGTGACATCAGGATGTCTCATATGTCATTTGAAATATCTAAGATGAGCATGACTTTGGGCAATTCTTTGTAAGAAATGACTGGCACAGGGAAGGAATGTCATGTGTACACTACCATGTAGGAGAAGGCAGAGGGACCTTGTCCCCTGATCACCTTAGTTAGGGTTTAAGGAGCAGCCCAGCATTTGGGGCTGGCTGGTTCTTTGTTGTGGAGGACTGTCTTAAATGTGGCAGGACACTTACCAGCTTTCCTTTCCGCTGCCCAGTGGGTACCAGTAGCACCTACAACCCAATCATGGCAATCAAAAATGTTTTCAAACTCTCAGGTGTTCTTTGTGAGCAAAATTCCCTTTGGCTGAGGGATACTGCTTTATAAAAAAGCCCACCAAGTTCCACCCAAGCTCACAGAGCTTCAGTTATATAGCTCTACATCCTTAAGAACTAACACTCACTAAAACATCAGCAGATACTCATGCAAATTCTGTATTAAAGACAAAGAGCAAAATGGGCAAGGAGAGAGGAAAGAAAATAAAAAAAACAAAAAGTGAAAGCAATGTAAGTAGAAGAGTAAAAAGCTTAATTATGCTACTATAATATCTTTGGAGAGATAAAAGTAGATATATCAACTATGAAAGAATAAAAAAAAATAAAATTTCTGGACCAGCAGTTGGTGTAATGGCTATGTCACTGTACTTCCATGTAGGCGACCGGAGTTCGAGGCCAGGACTTGGTGGCTTAAACTCACGCTGGGTGTGTGTGTGTGCGTGCCAAGATCTTGAGAGGAGAATGGAGGAGAAAGGATTGCAGCATGGCCACCCCCACAGGGGGGGGGATTTCTTGATTTCTGTCTCTCTGTCTCTCTCTTTTTGGAGAGCACATACACCCTATAGCAAAAACCTCTCCAACAACAAAATAAATAAATAAATAAAATTTATATCAAAAATCAGACTAAGAAAGATCTCTTGGTTATTAAATTATGATGCTCAAAATAAAACTCAAGAGAAGGTCTAAAAGCTAAAATTGGTAATTCCCTCAGTCAAACAGAAGGAAAAATAAATAGTAAATGTAGTAAAAAGAATCAGAATTAGGGGTTGATTTTAGAAGTCAAAATTCCAAGTAGTATAGAGTAAATTACTTTTTAAAAAATATGACAAATGTCCTTCATGTGGTGTCAGGATCCAGAGTAACTTTAGACTTTCCATGGCAAAGAGAAATAAAAAACAATAGAATCCTAGTTTTAAAATTTTGTTAGAAAATGATATTTAACAAGATATTTCTGTTAAATCTAGTTATGAAACAAGTCTGAAGACAAAAATTAAGATAGTATCACAAACTCAGTCTCACCAATATACTAAATGTGCTGTCTTAGAAAATATGTGCAATTCAGTAAGAGAAAAGAGGAAGAACATGATAGCTATCTGTACAAAGCTAAACAAATAAAAAAATTATGGCCTGCATTAAAAAGCAAAGCACTATGAAGAAATAAAATAGTTCATTACTCACTTCCTAGCTGTGAATAGTATTTAAACATTATGCAATACAGCTTCTTTTTTCCCAGTTTACTCACCTTTATGAAATGTCTCCACGTAGTGGAACAAATATTATAATAATTATATTAAGACACATGAGGAGCCTTTGACAAGTTTATAGAAAATGAGTATTATAGGGGCCGAAAAGTGGCTTGATAGTTAAGGTGTTGGACTCCCACATGGCTAAAAATAGTTCAAATCACAGCCCTGGCAGCTTTCTTTCTAACGTTTCCTGTCTCTTTCTGTGTTTCTCTGTCTGGCCAATTTAAAAATAAAAATAATAATAATAAATAAAATAAATATTAAATAATTCTTTTAAAAACAGAAATGCATATTATAAAAAACTATACATTTCAAAAATTTTTGCACCAAAATAGACTTGTATATAATAACATTTTTCCATGTGCTCATTGAAGTCCCTCATGGTTGATATAATGAAAATATTTCTTGCTGACTTTTAAAAAATTCTGATAAAACATTAGAACAGCAAGGTGTATATAAGAAAAAAGAGGTCAGTGGTTTCTAAGTAATCTATTACCTCTTTTTCATAATAGACAATGCCAAAAGAAAAACAAAAATCAAGACATACTGGTAAAAATAAAATATTTAGAAATGTGTGTAAATGCCCAAAAAAAGCATAGTTAAAAGAGTTAAAAGCTCATGAACTGTAGATTGGGATTTAGTAGTCTGGAGGATAAAATAGCCCCCCCCCACACTTTTTTTTTAAAGGTTTTTGCTGTAGTATGCATGAGCTTGCCAGAGAGGAGAGAAACAGAGAGGGACAGTGAGAGGAAAAATGAGAAATCACCCACTTAGGGATGGCCATACCACAATACTTTCTCCTTCCTTCTCCTCTGAGATTTTGGGCATGCACACACGTGTGCCTGGCATGCCACCATCATCCATGTGGGAGTCCAACACCTTAAACACTCTAAGACCTACTGGCCCAGGAAACTTCTTTTTTGCATAAGAAGGTTAATATTGTGTGGTTAAAAAAGTCATGATGCATTTTTATGTAGAAAAACAGAAAACTATGTCGTGACTTTCCCAATGACCCAATAGTATTTTTTACTATTTTAACTAGTTTACTTGTAGGGCACAAATTGAATTACAAAATAAAGCAATTCTGGACAAACTACACAAAAAAGTCTTCAGGATGCTGGTGGCATATGTCATGTGTGATTTTTGGACCTTCACCCAAAACTTACTGAGTTGGAATTTCTAACAATGGTTCAAAAAAATCAGCATTTTTATAAAAGCTCCCCAATTCATGCTTATCAAATTTATTTGTGAAAATCACTATATATAAAGTTCACTTATTAAAGTTTCAGAATATCATTCCCAAAAAACATCAAAGTAATTTTATGGTTCAGTATTTGTGGGATATTTCAGTAGATTTTCAAACACACACACACACACACGCACACATATACACATATCATCAATAGGGAACCATTAAACTCCAAAAAGCAGGCTTTTTATAAATCTTTATATGGTTGTCCATCATTACTGGAGTATTGCCAGCAGATCAAAAGTTAAGGGCTCTGCTGTCATAAAAAATTCACCTGCTGGGTACTTTGTTTTGTTCTGTGCTTACCATAGTACATAAATCTCCAATTCTGGGCCCTGCATGGTTGTATCATAAATATAAATACTCTGGCTGGGGGCATTTGACTGACCTGTCTTTACAAATAAGGGGTTCATTTAAAACAAAAGGCTGAGATTCACTGAATTCTTGTGTATTGCTTTCTTTCCTCCCCCACCCCATAGTATAAAAAGGAGCATAGCCATACCTCACAGTCACCCTGAGCCTGAGTCCAGCTGTGCCTTGATAAGTGAAGAAGGTTGTAGAGGGCTGAGCTGCGCCACCCACACTTAGAAATGATGTGGAAGCTGGAGCAAATCCCTTGATATCTTAGTTTTTTTTTTTTTTTTTTTTTTGAGAGTTTTTTGCTATAGGGCATGTGCACTCACTAGAAAGAGACAGAAAGTGAGAAGTCACCCCTACTCCCCCACCCCCACCTCACCCCCCCAGGATGGCCACACTGCAATCCCTTCTCTCTCTCCTCTCGGGATCTTGGACACGCACACATACGCGCTTGGCATGTGTTTAAGCCACTGGGTCCGGGACTCAAACTACAATTGACTACATGGGAATCCAGTAACATAGCCATTACCCCAACTACTGGTCCCAGATTTTTTTTTTTTAAAGAGTAATTTTTGCTATAAGACACATGCACTCGCCAGAGAAACAAAAAGTGAGAAATCACCCCACTAGGGAGATGGCCACAAGGCAATCCCGTCTTCTCCATTTTCTTCTTGGATTTTGATCACCAAACTTGTCTGGGTTGTGGGGAGCCAATAAATTTTATATTACTGTCCAATGATAACTATAAATTATATAATAAGTTGAATGTTGTTAGAGTGACTTTTAAAAAGCTTCTTTCTTTCTTCAATGAGTGAGTGAGACAGGGAGAGAGGAGAGAGCGAGCCAGCACCCCTGATAGAATTCTCATTGCACAATCCACCCCCAGTTTCAACCAGTCCTGGGTCATGGGCATGTGTGTGCCTGAACAGGTCAGAATACAAACTCAGAACCTTCCTGTGCAGGTCAATCTTGCAGAGCATCGTGATTTCACTGTGCCACCAATCGGCCCCCCCAAGAGTATTTTTATTTACTTATTTAATCTGTCTTAAAAGTCTAGAATTAAGTGAAAGATTTTTTTTATAAGATGTATGGTACAGAATACCTTAAAATAAGGACTTAGTGGGAGGAGAGGTAGAAGGAAATATTTTCATGTAAAAAAAATAAATTATAATGAGTCAATATTACCCAAACAGCAAAATCTGACAGACAATACAAACTTAAAAACTAAAAATAATAGCGAGAACTGCAGAGCAACATTTCTTAAAGACATTAGCATAAAAATTGTCAACAAAATATTAGCACACTGAATCCAACCATGTATATAAATGATTATACATGACTAAGTGGGATTATTCTAGATATTCAAGGCTGGTTCAACATTCAGAAATCAAAGTAACGAGTTGTATCAACAGGCCAAATAAGAGAAAGCCCATACTTAAATACATTTATGCAGAAACGGTGTTGGCCTAATCCAACACTCATTTGGGTGGGTGTAGGGAGGCCTCAACAAATCAGGAAAAGAGGGAAATATCCCTAACTTGATAAAGAGCAATTATAGAAAACTTGTAGCTATCATTTTAACTTGTGATGAAATGCTGTCCCCCTGTGATTAGGAGCAAGGGACAAACATTCACTCTCATTGCTGTAATTTGACATACGGCTAGATGTTCTCCTCATTGCAATAAGGCAAAGAAAAGAAATTAAAGGCATCAGATTGGAAAATATAAAACTACCTCTATTTGCAGATAACTAGATTGTCTATATAGAATATTTCAAGGATCCTGCCACAAAAATGGACCACATATGTCATTTAAAACTTCCTAGCAATCAAATTATAAATGGTTTTGTCAAGAAATCATAATCCAAAGGCTACAAGTACGATACTTCCTCCTGCTGCAGTCCATGCTGTTATTGACCCATTTGCAGACATTATTTGCCCATCGTGGCTTGAAGCTTTCAGGAGAGCTCAGCTACAAGGTCTTGGACTAGAGGGAAGCAGAGAGGGTGGGAGGGGCGATAAGCTGCCTACCTGCCAGACTCTGCTTCCTCCCTGCAGCGAGGCATTCTACTTTGGCTTTGTCTTGAGCCAAAAAACAAGAGTGAGAGCTCCAATCATGTCACCGCTTCTCCAGGTTGGCAGTGAAAGCAGCAGCTTGTTACTCTGCCGAAGGCTCTCAAGATGCAGCTGGGAGGTTTCCAGCAGTCAGAGAACTTAGAGTAAACAGCCTCTTAAATTCTCTCAAGTCCCTGGGAGGCTCATTTAGACACCAGCACATCTCACGCCTATGATATTGTTCTCTTAACAAATGCTGGCCCAGAGTGAATGTCAAATGTCATTGACTCTGAGTCTTCAATCCACAACATGCCTTCATGAGACATCAAGCGAGGACCCTTTATGCCCCTCACTTTCTCCCTTTGTGAATGAAGAGAAGTATACAATAATCACTGCTATTTATTGAAGAACCACTGTGTGCCAAGATTTGTGCTGGGTGCTTTATAAAGGGTTCCTCATTTACTTCTCACAACAACCCCATGGGTTAGGCATCATTATTTCTACACTACATAAGATAGAACTGAGACAGTCAGAAGTTTATGATTCCCACCTGAGCTCTCCTGGTTAGAGGGAAAAACAAAAACAACAACAACAAATCAGGCAGAATTGAAATTCTGTGTTGCCTGACTGCAAATTCCAAAATGTCATGAAAAAAAAAAATCTATGTCCCTACAAGATAAGAATGTAGTGTTTATCAGGAAAGCATTAGGGGTTCAGATAGTGCACCCATAATACTAAAGAATCAAAATCACCCTTGACAATCTCAGGCTCTACTGTGGATGTCAGCCAAAAACATCACTGTTACGCTTAAAGGAAACTTTCCGTTCCACCTTCATACATGAGGCGACCCCAGTGACCCCTCTGTTCAAGCTCTTCTGTGAAAGTTTCTCACCAGTTTACTACTACCGCTTGAAGTTGGAAGAGGGCAATGGGCCTACTGATGTTTGGAAATTCATTCTTCCAACCAATAATATTTCTTTAATCCTTTTAGAATTTTACATTACTCATTTGAGGAACTTTGGAATTGGCCAAAGCTGTAGCTAGGATCCTCTGATCCTATGAGGAAGTGTGCAAAGGAGTAGTAGGTTTGCTCCCTTGGTTACATGAATTCTGATATTGCCAGCAGGAAGTAATGGACTCTTTCACAGAAATAATTCTCCTTCAAGGACAGTGATATTTTACACTCATGAAGAGCCAGACCCTGCCTCAGCAGAACTGCAGATATGACTCGGTGGGGTATGACATCTCATGAAGCTGTCTGCTTTCCTAATGCAGCTCTGTGATTTCAGAAAAAAAAAAAAAGATTCTTCTAAAGACCTAATGCAACTGATCTGAAAAACAGTGCTGGGATCTTCTCTGATATTTTAAAACTGAGCTGTCCCACTGAGACAGAGAGATCTGGTTATTTTTGAGCAGTGAGAAAAGAGAAAAGGAAAAACACCTGGCTCCTGTTCTAGTCTGTTGTGTAGCAATACCTCAGTCCAGACAACATATAAAAAAATATATTAGCTCATGATTGTCGAGGTCCATGGTACAGAGGCTGCCTCTCATTAGCATCTTCTCATTGGAGCAAATTCTCTTTGCAGAGTCTTAATGTGGTAGAAGGCATTACATGGCAAGAGCTTCAAGAGAGCATGTGTCTACGTTTGTGACTCTGTCTCATAGTCACCTTATAAACTCCACCAGCTGTCAATCATCAGGCCCTACTCTGATTACTTTAATCCAAATCACCCCCCAATGCCTGACCTCTTAAACTCATAGACAGGTTAAGTTTTCACCTTCTTAATCTTGTCACAATAGGAACCATATCTCAACACACAAATTTGGGGGAGACACCTTCAAACAGCAGTTCCCAGAGGAGCAGCCCCTGAGAAGTTACTTCCTACAGAAATCAGAGTTTATAGGAACAACTGCTAATAGCTATCATTAAGATGCTCCAGAGAGATATAGGGAGCCTCTGATCTATAGGGCGCGTGTGCTCGCCAGACAGAGAGAGACAGAGAGACAGAAAGCGAGAAATCACCCCCCAAGGGGGGATGGCCATGTCGCAATCCCTTCTCTTCTATTCTCCTCTCGGGATCTTGGGCACGCCTGTACAAATGCCCAGCGTGAGTTTTAAGCCACTGGGTCCGGGATGCGAACCGCGGTCGACTATGTGGGAGTCCAGCGTGCTGCAGAAGAGATCTGGCAGTCAGGGATCACATGCAGAATAGCATGGTCAAAGAGTGTCATTGTAGACAAACGTAGCCTTTTCTGGGCAACGAGAGGAGTCTTTCTCCATTGTCGTCCTCTCAGGGAAACCTGAGGGTCTGTTAATCTGTCACTTTTATTTTCTCTGAGACTTGAAAAATTATCGTCTTGGACACTAGAGGGTGATGGACATTTAACATCTAGTATTGGGGCTGAAACTGATTGCTGTCTTGACACAGTAGCTCAAATCTTAAATCTGAAATTGACCAGGTTAGATCCAAAGGGGGATACACACACACACACCACAATTTTGCAATATAGAATTATAATTGTAAAATCATTGCATAGTTTATAATTTATAAATGAAATGGACTATTATCATTTTAATGTTAACATTAGTTGTTTGAACTTTTTGATGTAATGACTCTTATTAACAACAAACCTCATCTATTATTTGGATAACTTTTCTGCAAATACCAAATATCTAACAAAAAATCTTCTATATGCTTGTCTAAGTCTTTAACTGTATCCTATTTGTATTTTAATTCATTGTTTTCATTGCTATTTCACAAATCTAGTATAAACTCCCTATACTAGTGTCAAATTTGTTACATTTATGCATTTTTGTCCTAGTTTGTTTGTTGGTTTATCATACATTCAATCACTGTATATCATTGCAGCTTGTAAAATGAATTTTTTCTGAGCATAAACACACTGTATATTCATCCAGTTAAAGGTCATACACAAGGGACCAACAGTTGGCGTAATGGTTATGTTGCTGGACTCCCACATAGTCAATTGTGTTTCGAGTCCCAGACCCAGCAGCTTAAACTCATGTTGGGCACATGTGTGTGCATGTCCAAGATCCCAAGAGGAGAAAGTAGAAGGGATTGTAGCATGACCGTCCCCCCTAGGGCTTTCTGTCTCTCCATCTCTCTCTGTCTTTCTGGGGAGCGCACACACTCTAAAGCAAAATTCTCTCCTAAATAAGTAAATAAATAAATAAATAAATAAATTATACACATTATTAATAGATCATTTTTCTGTTTTTGTGTCCTTTTGAAGTTTTACTTCTTTCTTTCTTCCCTTAAATTCCTGCACTGTTGTAAAAGAGTTTTCTTGGTGAGTTGGCATGCATCTACATTATTGGCTCCTGAATTATTGTCAAATTTTTATTGATCATTAAGCAGAGTTAAATAATACAAAAGAACACAGATCTAAAGTCAGAGAGGTGCATAGGTTGAATCTCATCTCTCCTGTTTGCCATTTTGCTTATTTCCATCCCCCAACTCTGGTTGCCATGTTGTCATGCCTGGGCCATCATGACAGCATTCTAATTGATCTCTGCCCCCATGCGGGTGCTCATCAACTGTCTATACTAGGACTAGAGTTGAATTTCTGAAGCTGCACAAGATTGCATATATTTAAACCTCAGACTCAAACCCTCCCTACCATTTACAATTTTATTTTGAATGATAAAGTCCTTTGTAGCACTTCCTATGGATCTCCATTGTATGCCCCATCTAGCTCTCTTACCTTCTCTTATAACACTCTTCTTCTTATTGCTCCATTTCATCAGCACTGAGCTCCTAACCATGTCTCAAATAAGACAGATTCATCCCAACCTCTGAATCCTTAGACATTGTCCTCATTCTGCCAAAAACACTTTTAATGTTTACATATCTGCCTTATCCTCACCCCTCAGATCTTTGTTCAGAGATTTCTGTAAACTACCTGCCTTTGTTCAGGCACTCTGCATCCCATTTATTTTCATTATAGCACTTGCTCTTTTCCAAAAATTATTTATTGGCCACTTGATTTTTATCTACCTTTATTCACTAGACTGTAAGCTGCAAGAGAAAAAGAAAGGATTTTTATTGTTTTACCATTTTTGGCACTCAGGAGGGACTAAGTAAATATTTCAGACTGGATATATAAATGATTTTCAGCCCAGCAAACATGTATCCCTATGACCAGTCTTGATCATGTGCATGCTTATTCATTGATGTTACATGCATTCATTTTGTGTCCACAACACACAAGGGACGCTACATGTCTTTAAGAAGCTGTGTCATGGGAACCAGCAGTTAGCGTAATGGCTATGTCGCTGGACTCCCACATAGTCGACCGCGGTTCGCGTCCTGGACCCGGTGGCTTAAAACTCACGCCGGGCACGTGTGCGTGCGTGCCCAAGATCCCGAGAGGAGAATGGAGGAGAAGGGATTGCAGCGTGACCATCCCCTCTGGGGGGTGATTTCTCGCTTTCTGTCTCTCTGTCGCTCTCTGTCTGTCTGGTGAGCGCATGTGCCCTATAGCAAAAACCTCTCCAAAAAAAAAAAAAGTGACTAAAAAAAAGAAGCTGTGTCACTATCACGTAATCACATCAAATGTGACTTCTCTGTCCTTATTTCTCATCTCAATGTTTTTAATATCATTGGCTACTTAATTCTCTCTGCTTCTCTGATACTGTAAGTTGTCACTTTTCCTCCTAAGTCACCACCAGCACATCTCAGTGTCGTTTCCAGGCTCAGCTTCCTCTGTGCATTCTCTGGGTGCAGACTAAGCACAGGTGCAGGGACCCTATCTCCTCTTCTGCTGCCTACTCATTCCTAGTGACTCACCAGTTTTGTGATTATAAATACCAGTCTGTCACTCTGATACTACCTCTTCCAAGAACTCCAGACTTGTGTATCCAATGGGCAGCTTGACATCTCTACTCAGATATTTATATATAACTGTGAAGCTTTACATTTCCAAGATAGAACACATGCTTTTCTCTACAAATGTGTTCCCCAGTTCTAGTCTCCCACACTTCACTAAATGTACCTCACATCACCCAGTGGCTTAAGCCAAAACTGTAGGAGACACATCTTAATTCTTCTCTACTCATCACCCCTTATATGTTACCCATCAGTAAATCCTATTGATTCTGTCTCCAAAACTTATATCCACTCTATTCACTTTTTTTTCGCCACTTTCACTATCAACCGTCAGCTCCTATCTGGGTCACTGGCTTGTTTGTGTGTTTTGTTTGTGTGGTTGTGCGTTAGCATTATTGTGTCTGGAGTTTTTCCTTTTTTTTCTACCACCCCCCACCCTTCTCCCAAGCAATTTATCTTTAACCCCTACCCTTAATCTTTTAAGAACACAAATTAGAACATGTTGCTTGCTTCAACCCTCCTTTGGCCACTCATTACAAAGGATAAACTCCAAACACCTTATCATGGGCTGAAGGCCCTCCTGGCCACTGCCATCTTCACTGACTTCCTAATTTGCTGTGCCTGAGATCTTGCCCTTTCTTTTGTCAAGATTCTTGCTGCTTTTGGCCTAGTTATTTTCTGCTAGAAATCTCCTTCATGCACCTTCGTGACATTCCAGTCTCAGCTTAAGTAGGACTTCTTTTGAGATGCTTTTCTTAATTGACCATTCCAAGTTGCTGACAGACTGTCTAGTACATCCTATATTTTAATTGTCCCCATAATCCTCCTCAGTAACTGATATTGTTCTTTTTTTTTTTTAATTTTGCTATTTTACTCTGTATATCTTTCCCTCTATAAGAAAACAGCTCATTGAGAGCTGGTATTAGCATTTTTACTACTACTTCCCAGCCCTAAGGACAAGTGGTACATCAGAGAATTAAAATGCATATTAATTTAATTGACAATACAAGATGACTGTCTATGACATCATATCTCAAACCCAAGTTCAAGTCTTGCAAGAGCTCACTATGCCTCAAATAGCTTATTCCCTGGTGTGTTAAAGTGACCTCAGTAGTTTTTAAGATAACAAATTACTTCTTACATTTAAAAATTAATTCAAAAAGTCAATTCTTCAGAAGACCTTGCTCTAAGATATAAATATCCCTGGATAAAGCATTATTAAACCATTAAAACTCTCATGTGCAGTTCCACATCACCACAGTAAGTCAATTTCTTAGCAAAATCTTAAGTAATTGACCCCTGTGGCTGTCTAATTATGATCAAGAGAGAAAGGAATGGCCAGGAATCTCCCTTACTGAAGAAGACAAACTACTATGGCATCATCCCCAGGGCTCCTGAACCACCATGATCAGCATCCTGAGCACAACTGAAGGGAAAGAAAAAATGTTTTCCACTGTATCACATACGACCTTTCTTGGCAGTCATTCATTCATCCTTTACAGTGACCTGCAAGGCCTTGCGGAATCTCCGAATACATCCCATTCTCTCGGAATATTTCCCACTTCCCATTCACCCGTAGTCCATTCCAGGCACTGTGAATTTATCGTGACCCCTCATCACGTCCTGCATGCTCTCTCTTCAGAGACTTGTATTCACTATTCCTTCTATCTAGAAAGTCTCCTG
>NW_006159948.1:2924708-2932491 GCF_000334495.1 Tupaia belangeri chinensis
GGCCTCACTGCCTCATGTCCTCCTGGTCCTTGTTCAGATGCCACCTTCGCAGAGAGGTCAACACTGATCCCTCTATTTGAAATGATAATCCTATTGCCCCCTTCCTTTTTCACGTACATTCTGCTTGCAAAGCAGTACCTGTCTCTTTTACTGCTCTTTAAATTACTGCCTTAACATCCTCTCCACCAGATCTGCTATGTATTTTATTTGTTTGTTTATTGGATAGCTTCAAGGAAGCATGGATTTTTGCCTTATTTTCTTATATCTATTTTCCTAGTGCCTATAAAACTGCATAGGACATAGCAGATACTCAATACACATTCAATCAATGAAGGCTCACTGTATGCTTACTACAAGCATTCTAGCAGATGGGGGAATTAGGCATTTCTGAGTCATACACAGTTGACTAGGAGGAAAACGTAATGAGGCTACTTTTTCTTCAAAAAAGTTGGGTTGGGCAGATTAATTTAGAAAAACACAAGTAGGAGTAGTAAATACTGCCACTACTGTAATGATTCTCACTTGGAAGTAATTTCATTCCCAGGAGATATCTGGCTACATCAGAAGGGATTCTTGGCTGTCACACAAGGCAGTGCTTCTGACATCCAGGGGACAGAGGCCAGAGGCCAGGGGTCCTGCCAAACACCGAACCATACACAGGACAGTCCCTGACAACAAAAACGTTATCTAGACCAAGGTTGAAAGTTCCACACGACTGTTTAAATGTTGTCTCTTCTTGTAAATATTGAAATTTTACCTACTTGAAAGGAAGATTCCTTCTGGCATAAAATTTATAGTCATTTTCTTTAAATTGTGAGAGTTTAAAAGATAATGGAACGTATTTTGCCAGTAAAGAATGAGAAAATGTAGTTTATTTCATCTATTCAATGAGGCTACAAATTCATATGTTAAAAATACTTTTTGTTGGGACCAGCAGTTAGCGTAATGGCTATGTCACTGGGCTCCCACGTAGTCGACCACGGTTCGAGTCCCGGACCTAGTGGCTTAAACTCACGCCGGGCGCGTGTGCGTGCGTACCCAGGATCCCGAGAGGAGAATGGAGGAGAAGGGATTGAGGTGTGGCCATCCCCCCTGGGGGGTGATTTCTTGCTTTCTGTCTCTATGTCTCTCTCTGTCTGTCTGGCGAGCGCACGCGCCCTATAGCAAAAGCCTCTCCAAAAAAAGAAAAAAATAATTATTTTTGTTACTTTTAGAATGATACAAATTAGTACTTTAAGAGTGAGAAGATATGCTGATTTTATGCAAATACTGAGACTTTAAGATATATGATCAGCATGAATTATGTTACTAAAAGACACTAGATAATCTACATGATTTATTGACAAATATAGTATATTTATTACAAATTATTTATAAATTAAAGAAACACTATTATTAAAATATATTTGTCATGTGATCTTGAGTCTAAACCTGAAATACTGTAATTTGACACAAGTGCCAAGATTAAAAAAAAAAAATAGTTCTTGAACCGACATAAGAAAATACACCCATATCATAACAAAATGACATTACATTTTACTTTGTACAATGCATTCATGAGCTGAGAAACATTTCAATGGATGGAAAGTTTCTTGCTTTCTGTCTCTATGTCTCTCTCTGTCTGTCTGGCGAGCGCACGCGCCCTATAGCAAAAGCCTCTCCAAAAAAAGAAAAAAATAATTATTTTTGTTACTTTTAGAATGATACAAATTAGTACTTTAAGAGTGAGAAGATATGCTGATTTTATGCAAATACTGAGACTTTAAGATATATGATCAGCATGAATTATGTTACTAAAAGACACTAGATAATCTACATGATTTATTGACAAATATAGTATATTTATTACAAATTATTTATAAATTAAAGAAACACTATTATTAAAATATATTTGTCATGTGATCTTGAGTCTAAACCTGAAATACTGTAATTGACACAAGTGCCAAGATTAAAAAAAAAAAATAGTTCTTGAACCGACATAAGAAAATACACCCATATCATAACAAAATGACATTACATTTTACTTTGTACAATGCATTCATGAGCTGAGAAACATTTCAATGGATGGAAAGTTTTTTTAAATGACTTGCCTATTTTTGTGATGTTCCTTGCTTTACTTCAACTTTCAGATCCTGTGTATTTAGTGCCCACCGTGAGCTACTATGAAGAAAATATCTGTTGTGCTTTCCATATCCTGCAACCTAGTAAGAGATAAGACATGTGTACACAGATCCAAGACCCAAAGTGGAAATGATAAGGGTCCAAAGTAGTTTAGCTTTGGGTAGCAGGATGAAGGAAGTCTGCATAGAGGGCATGGGTTTTAATTTGAGTTTAGAACAGTGTGTAAAATTTCCATAGACAGAGGACCTTCCTGGTAGGAGGAATAGAATGATCAAAATCTCAGCAGAACCCAGCCCCACTGACACAGGTGATAACGTACTGAACTGGAGTGCTGGAAGCCATGTGACTGAGGGCAGGTTCAGATCCCGGGTAGAAATGAGAGAGAATATGTCACACACAGCGCACAAGATCCTAAGGAGCTGTGGGATCACTGTGATGAGATTGTCTCTAGGATGTTTACCTCTGTTTCTCATGTGTGCACACACTGTCTCTTATGAATAAAGCAAAGATCTGTAAAAAGAAAAGAAAAAAATGTCTCAATGTATAGCAGTGTCCAGGTTATGGGAGTGATTAGGTAACAGTTAACTCCTTGCATTTGTTTTGAGCGTTGGGTAAATGAAAAAGGAAGTGCTCTGCAGGCGGTAATTGGATAATTGGTTATTTAAAGGAAGAAGGGTGAGATTCTGAAGAATTTGAATGTCAAGATGTAGGCATCAAGGTAGAAATAAGAGTAACGATGAAAGAGGTATACAGAGAAATCCTTTGAGTGAAAATGTGGGATGACATGGGCAGATCCAGAAGTTAAGACAACAGTTGGGAGTCTTTGAAAGAGTCCAGAAGGACGTAACCCTGAACTTGGCAACGGCATGGAGGAATGGGAACAGATTAAGAGAAATTTTATGGAAATAGGCAAAATCGAACTTGAAAATTTATTCAACCAGGTAAAAAGTTAGGGATAAGCATCAAAGATAGCTCTGACATATCACATCTAAGTGAAGGGGATGATGATGTCTTTAAGAGAAACCACTATATGATGAACTAGTGCAGATGTGGGGAAATAGATACATTTGGTTTTTAAATGTTGTATTTATTGAAGACAGCAATTTTCATCCAAGTAAAGATGTTAAGATTCATGTTGAGGGCTGACCCTGTGGCCTAAGGGTTATGGGAGCTGGATCTTATGTGACCAGTCACATGGATTGAATCCTGGATCTGATGACTTGAAAAATATGCTGGGTGAATGTGTATGCCCCAAATCCCAACAGATGGAGAAGTTTAGGAGAAGGGATTGTGACATATTACATCCCTTTGGGGGACTCTCTCTCTCTCTGTTTCTTTCTCTTTGTAATTTCTCTCTAGTGAGATATTAAAAAGAGAGAGAGAGAAAGAAAATTGGTATTGTCTGAAGTTCAGACTAGAGGTCAGTGTTAGAGATGCTTTCATGGGGAAAATAGGCAAGTAGCTCAGCGAGTTGAAGCCACGGTACAGACTAGCGTCTTGACTCTGGATTAGGAGCTGCACGTGTGGCTTCCTTACAGCTCGGGAAGTTACTGATTATATTCTGTTTTACAAAAGAGAAAGTGTGTGCCCACGACATTGACTAACATCCATGGTCACACAGCTGGTAGGAGACAGAACCAGGGCTCAAGCTAAGGTCAGTCTGACTTGTGTTTCTGGTGCATTGTGTGTCATAGGAGGGGCAAAGGCAAGGCAGTGAGGTCTTAAGAGATGCCAGTTACGGGAGGAGGAAGCTGCTCACATTTACCAATTGCAGTCCCTTCGGTCTCTCACAGCCTTTGTAACCAAGCTGGGAGGCACAAAGGCTGCTACCCTTGGGTTTTAAAAGAACATTTGTTTTAGAGCCACTTTACAGATTTTTTTTTCATAAATGCTAATTTGAACTAAAGGTTAATACAGGGTT
Organism: Tupaia belangeri chinensis; assembly: GCF_000334495.1. Taxonomy (NCBI): domain Eukaryota; kingdom Metazoa; phylum Chordata; class Mammalia; order Scandentia; family Tupaiidae; genus Tupaia; species Tupaia belangeri. The sequence continues at coordinate 2,928,751 of NW_006159948.1, forward strand.
AGTATTACTGGCAACTTCTGAATTAGTTTGTGTTGACATCATTAGTCAAAGTTTGCTCTGTTAACATATTAAATTTCATGGCAGTTAGTGGTGTGATGGTGAAGGTGACTAGATCCCACATGGCCAACTACATGGTTCTAGTCCCAGACTTGGTGACTTGAAAATATGACAGGCAAATGTATGTGCATGCCCACAATCCCTAGGAGAAATGAAGAGATTGTGGCATGACTATCTCCCATGGAAACTATTTTCTCACTCCCCCTACCCACGCCCTTAGTATCTCTTTAGCAAGTACATACATCCTCTAGTGAATTAAAAAATGGCAATACATTTCATTTTGGGATACTCTCTGGCTTTCACATAAACACTGTTACTTGTTAGTTATGTAATATATACCACTTCCCCTAGGACAGTTGGCAGAATCAGGAGGGCGAGAACACATGATGTGTTCCTACACAAAGTAGAAACTCAAAAATGACTTTAATCAATAATTATATGACTTCCTTAGCCATTTGTGAGTTTAGTTTGTCTGATATTGTTGTGGTGGTAGCTGCTATTTTTGTTTTGAGTAAGAGTAGCAAGAAGAAAGGATGATTTAAACTAGATACAGCTTAAATGTGTGTGTGTGTGTGTGTGTGCGCGCGCGCGTGTGTGTCTGATTAGAACTTAGGCCCGGGGACAAGCAGAGGGCATGCTGATTAAGTCACTGGACTCCCATGTAGCTGACTGTAGTTCAGCTCCAGACACAGTGGCTTAAAAATCATGACAGGCATGTGTGTCTGGGAGGAGAATGGAGGAGGATTGTGACATAGCCATTCCCTCCAGGTAGTGAGTTCTTGCTTTCCATTTAACTGTCTCTCTTTCTCTCTCTCTGGAGAGCTCATGTACCCTCTGGCAAAAAGTTTGGTGGGAATGTAAATTAGTATCACCACTATGGAGAACAATATGGAGATTCCTCAAAAACTTACAAATAGAACTACCATATGACCCAGTAACTCCACTTTTAGATATCTATCCAAAGGATAGAAAACCTTTCAGTCAGAAAAACACTTGCACATCCATGTTTATTACAACATTATTTATAATCACTAGGACATGGAATCAGCCCAAATGATCGAAATTGTATGATTAGGTTAAAAACTGTGGCATATGTGCTCTGTGAAATACTACTTAGACAAAAAATATTAAAACCCTGACATTTGATACAAAGTGGACCTACATGGAAGACTTTTACTAAGCAACACAAGTCAGATTATGAAAGACAGACTTTGTGTGTCCCCACTCAATATATACCAATTATCTGTGTTTTATGGCAGAAACTGCAAGTTTGGAAGGTATAGTAGCAGAGAGGGCAGTGGTAGAAACTAGAGATAGTAAGGATAAGGGAAATATGAGGGTAGTGGAGGGAGGGGAACAAAGGAAGAAAAAGAAAAAAAGTACATTTAATGGACAAAAAAATGAAAAGCTCTTTGCTGATGATGTGTATAGTAATGTCTTTGTCTTGACTGATATACCTGGTAATTGTGCTGGAAGAAGAAATGCTATGCACTGTAAAGACATACGTGATTAAATTTAATATTAAAACAAAAATAACCCAGAAGAACACTAAGCCTCTAGCAGCATTAACCTTGAAACCTTAGAAATAAGTAACTCACGTAGCTGCACATCTAAAACAGTGATTTATTAAACAACCTACCAGCTGCTTATTTTGTATCCGTAAAGAAAAATTTTCTGTCTGATAAATTATGTTCATACCTGTGAGATTTAAGAACAGTTACTCAAGATTCACATGAATATTCAGTTTCATGACAAAGAAAAGATTATTATTTTGATTATGAGAGAGAGATTATTTAAATATTTGAAATAGATTTTGAGCACTTTCATTGGCAAAAGCTAACATAGTGAGAAAAATACAGTGATCCTTCTGAAAGTCAACGAGGGAAAGGGAACCAAAAAAAAAAAAAGAAAAGAAAGAATAACAGGCATATGCTATTTTAGGATTTCATACATATCTCTGCACACTGAAAAATGTGAGTTTCCATTGAGGCCATTTGTTCTCTCTTTCTGCCCAAAGGCATAACAGGGCATCTCCAGGAAGCACAACTGCAGTTTGGTTCAGCGGTTTCCGAGAGGCAGCAGGGGGCACCAGATGGCGTGGAGACAAAGCAACAAGCTCCTCCATGCTTCACCTTTATCAGAGCATCTACCATAATTGATGCCTGCAGAATCCTGGGGTAGCTTTCTCAGCATGTGTTTGAAAAAGCCCTATTGGTATTTGCCTTGAATTTAATGCAGAGTCTTTCATTATAAGAAATTGCAGTCAGGGAGGTAAGGAGAGCCAAGTAGCCAAGACCATATCAACACATTGTTTTTGATAGCGAAGGAAACCTTGGCCCAAAACAGCTGGCCTTGCCTTCTTGCTGCCATCACTCCATAACAATCTTTTCCAAAGTGGTACAAAGCATGGCGTTTGATGCCATAAGGAAGGATGGAAACATGGAACAAAATGCTTCATATGACAAAGGAGGCAACACTACAACGACTTTAAAACAGATGAATTAGCACTTTAGGAGTCGTTCCCCACATTGATGGATGCTTGACCAATTTACCATCATTCGTCATCAACTTCATACACTATTAGCAAAGGAGCTGGCCATTTACCGTCTGTGTTGTCCTGGGAATGACTTAAGATGATTCTGAAGGTTTAATCCTAGTAGATTTAATGTGGCAAATACTTACTCATCTTATAAATGTGTGGCAGTTTTCTAGGGGCTAGCGGATACCAAGATGAAAAATGCAAAGAATTTTACTACAAAGGACTTAATACCACAAGAAATTAGTAAGATTATATATTAAAAATTATAATAAAGGCTGAGACATAATTTAAAAAAACGATTTTGGAAACCAGCAGTTAGCGTAATGGCTATGTCGCTGGACTCCCACGTAGTTGACCGCAGTTCACGTCCTGGACCCGGCACACCTGCTGGGCGCATGTACATGCGTGCCCAAGATCCCGAGAGGAGAATGGAGGAGAAGGGATTGCGGCATGGCCATCCCCCCTGCGGGGTGATTTCTCGCTTTCTGTCTCTATGTCTCTCTCTGTCTGTCTGGCGAGCGAACGCGCCCTATAGCGGAAAAACAAAACAAACAAACAAAAAACCTCTCCCCCCAAAAAAAAGATTTGAACAAAGCAGCTAATCATTCATTCATTCAGTGATCAATAAATGACTTAGTGCCAACTAGGTGCCAGGAATCACACTATGTACATTGTGTAGATACCAGTTAGCAAAGCAGATTTAGGTTCTGTTCTGCCTTCATAGAATCAATTCAGAAAAAGACAAAAGTGTTATGATAAAAAATCCTTTGGAATGTAAGGAAGTTCTGATCATTTAAATAGGGTGGGAAAATGGACATTCATAGGAGCTGACATTTAAAAAAGAGCAATATATCCTAAAAATAAAGTGAAGAACATTGTGGGTATTTGAAATAGCTAATGTGAAGATCCTGAAAGAGGAAATAGTTTCACATATTTCAGAAACCCAAAGAAGACCTGCAGGCTGGAATATATATTTTTAAAAATAGTAATTGGGGACTAGCAGCTGGCGTTATGGCTATGTCACTGGACTTCCATGTAGTCAACTGCAGTTTTAGCCCTGGACCCAGTGGCTTAAACTCACGCTGGGTGCGTGTGCATGCGTGGTCAAGATCCCGAGAGGAGAATGGAGGAGAAGGGATTGTGGC
>NW_006159948.1:2932843-2933064 GCF_000334495.1 Tupaia belangeri chinensis
GCGGGCGCACGTCCCCTAAAGCAAAAACCTTTAAAAAAAAAAAAAAAAAGTCTTCCGGGAGCCTAGCTTTGAAATGGAGGGAAGAAATTATAAAAAAAAAAAGTCAGGTTATATAGAGTCTTGTAGAGGATACTAAGGACTGGAGGATAGTACATCTGGCCACAGCAAGCCAAAAGGCTTCATAAACAAGTTCCCCATCTGAAAAGCTTACAATTTTGACA
>NW_006159948.1:2935816-2994846 GCF_000334495.1 Tupaia belangeri chinensis
AAAGTCAGGTTATATAGAGTCTTGTAGAGGAAACTAAGGACTGGAGGACAGTACATCTGGCCACAGCAAGCAAAAGGCTTCATAAACAAGTTCCCCATTTGAAAAGCTTACAATTTTGACATACTTGATAGTAGAAAGCAGGATTTTTGGACAAAAACAATGCAATGGGCTTAGACTCCAAAGTGATAGTTTCTGTATGATTTAGACCCTAACCATATCAGGAGTTGTGTGGTGGATGGAGAACTAGTCACTTAGTATATGATGAGACTGGAAGCCCAGGTTGGAGCTCATTAGAGAAGACGAAGAAATGAATGGTTTGAGACATAAAGGGAAGTCACAAACATGACTGCCAGGGAGTGATATTATTTGTGCTCCAGTCCAATGAGACTAATTTAGCAGTAGCATGTGTTGTACATTGATAGAGACAGAAAGATAATTTAGAGATAGTCCCTAGAAATCCACACTGATGGGTATAGGGACTATGAACAGAGCATCGGGTCTTAGGGTGGTGGCAATGGAAAGAGAAGCAAGTGCCAAATAAGCAGGTCATTGACATTGTCAAGACAAATTATTTGATTACTGGAATCTAATTGGTTGTAAAGACCAAGTTCAAAGGAAAAGTCAACAAAAACTTACATTTAATCCTAGATAATAAGAAAATATTAATGCTACTACTGGTCAATAGTAGTTAAGCAGTATGAATTGTGTGTGTGTGTAAAAGAGACACAGAGAGAACACTATTTTTGATAACTAAATAAGTAAAACCAAGTAACTGAGAAAGGCCACACCAATACTGTTGAGGATGTTTACATGTGCTCTTGAAAGAAGTATCCAGTATTCTGATGCAACTGATGGAAAAAGAAAAGTTCAACTACAGAGCAAATATAATGGATGATAAATTGCTTTGCAAGATGTTTGTTTTGACGTAATACAGAGACAATCAGTCATTGCAATGAGGACATAGAGCTTCAGAGGGATCAAGCCCAGAAATATAAATTTCAGAGCATTTTGCTTAAAAGAAATAATTGAAGCTGTAGAAATGAAGGCATTGCTGAGAGAGAAAGTATAGAAGAAATAGAAAATGACAGGAGACAAGAAGGAGAGCAAGAGAAAAATGATACGAGGGAGAATGAAAAGAGCAATGAGAATTTAAAAAGCAGAGGGCTAAAAATTAGTAGAAATACCTAAAATTTTAAAAAGTGGAAAATGATTCTTTAAATAAGAGAAATTGGGACCAGCAGTTGGCGTAATGGCTATGTCACTGGACTCCCATGTAGTTGACTTTGGCGCGAGTCCCTGGCCCAGTGGCTTAAACTCATGCCAGGCACGTGTGCACCCATGCCCAAGATCTTCAGAGGAGAATGGAGGAGAAGGGATTGCATGGATTGCGGTGTGGCAATACCCACTGGGGGATGGTTTCTTGCTTTCTTGCTCTCTGTCTCTCTCTTTCTGGCGAGTACATGTGCCCTATAGCAAAAGCCTTTCAAATAAAAAATAAATAGAGAGAGAGAAAAAAAAATCAAGAACATGAAGTGTAGAATATATTGAATTTTCTGAAAAGTCATGATGCATTTTCTCATAGAAAACTACATCATGACTTTCCTGAAAATCCTGTAGAATCAATAACAGACAGTAAATCTTTTATTTAAAAAAAGAAGAAAACTTGAGAAGAATAGGACTTCAACTAAACACAAGTTATGGAACTACTAAAGTCACAATATGTAACATATTGGGAACCAGCAGTTAGCGTAATGGCTATGTCGCTGGACTCCCACGTAGTCAACCGCGGTTCGCGTCCCGGACCCGGTGGCTTAAAACTCACGCCGGGCGCGTGTGCGTGCGTATATATAAACTGAATGGAGAAAGTATTTTATTAAGAAGGAAAAAAGGATATACGAAGAAATAATTATAACCTCAACCAGAAATCATAAGGAATATTTGCCAAATACTGTCAAATGTAAGCCAAAATGAAAGTGGCTTAACAAGAAGGAAAATAAACCTTGCTTTTAAGTAGGGTACATATTGGGACCAGCAGTTAGCATAATAGCTATGTTGCTGGACTCCCATGTAGTCGACTGCGGTTCACGTCCCAGTCTCGGTGGCTTAAAACTCACACTGGGCACGTGTTGTCTCTATGTCTCTCTCTGTCTGTCTGGCGAGCGCACGCGCCCTATAGCGAAAATCTCTCTCAAAAAAAAAATATGTAACATATTCATATTCAAATATATATATATACACACATACAGACATACACACACATCTTGACTTAAATACCATACATACATATTTGAATAAGGGCATGGTTATATATATACATACATATATATATAAAGAAAAGCTGAGTCAGTATAGGAAAGTCCTGCCCTGACGTTTTAGTAAAGAAACAGTATGTAAGATAGGTCGTAGAAAAACAGAATAGAAATGTCCACAGTGAAACTCTACAGTTCCACAGAGCAACAGAGGACAAATGCACAAGAAAAAAACATGTCTTCCATTTAATGTCTCAGCCAGTGGGGAACAGTAGGAGGGGGGCCCAGGGGCAAAGAAGACTGAAAAGGGGAGAGGGAAGTTTTGACCATAAAAAGTACAACCAAGGGCCAGCTCCATGGCCTGGTTGTTAAGGCAACTGGATCACACATGGTCCACTACACTTTTCAAATCCCAGACGCCAAGCTTGGAAAACATACTGGGTGTGTGTATGTGCATGCCCCAAATCTCTACAGTATGGAGAGATATGGGTGAAGGGATTGCAGCATAACCATTCATGAAGAGTGGTTTCTCTTTCTGTCTCTCTCTGTCATTTTTTCTTTCTGGAGAATGCCCTCTGGCAATTAAAAACAAAAAGAAAGGAAAAAAAAAGGGATGGAATGAAGGTAGGGAAGAAGGAAGGAAGGAAAAGAAAGAAGAAAAGGAAGTAAGAAAGAAGTGAAAGAATAGAGATAAAAAGAAAGGAGAGAGAGAAAGAAAAAGCAAAGAAGAAAGAAACAAAGAAAAAGTAGAAAGAAAGAAACGAAAGAAAAAGTACAACCCAAAGGAAGAAAGAAACAAAGAAAAAGTAGAAAGAAACGAAAGAAAAAGTACAACCAAAGAGCTTTATTCTGAGCTACATGTTTTTGGAAGGCAGGAACAAGTTTTTCTGACACGAAGCATGAACCAGGCTTACAGAGAGGGTTTTCAGGCTACAACCTGGATCAGGACTGCAATCTTCCCTCAATACTTTGCTGTCCTTTCCTATCCAAAGCTTCAACTGACTACTAACCCTGTGGAAAATGACAAATAGTATGAAGAAATGCGACATGTAGCGTGAGTGTATATAGTACCACGAATATCCAGCAAAGGAACTGATAAACCAAAATAAACAACTGGGGAATTAAGTTGTAGCTAAAAATAGACTAGTTATGAGCATTGAGTATTTTAATGATAGAGGGAAGATCACTCGAGTATGCAAAGTATTTTGATAGAATACTGCCTACATACTCTACACTGAAATGGCATACAAATAATGACATAACTCACCAAAAAAGGAAGGAAGCTAAGAAAATGAGGTGAGGACATCAGTAAAGGCACTGAATGCTTTTGTGTAGTAGGGAATTAATTAACTACTGAAAATCCCTCCAGATTTCAGGAAAATGTAACAAAAACATGGTTATAGTTTCCTGAAATCCAGAGGGATTTCTTCAGTAATTAACTTGTCCCAAAGAAACATTTACTTTAAGCCCAACAATAACTTTAGTTTCAATTCAACATCTTTTCCCTTCACCTCACCTACATTTAAGTTTAATAGATTTATCAGAGAGGACTATGAACTGTATCAGCTGTCAGAAGTTGAGGTCCAAGGCATTCCTTACTAGTGCATGCAGACCACAGCTAAGGGTTTAATTTTGCCTTTCAGGCTTTGGTGTTACTAGGTCTTAGCCAGTGTCAGATACTTGGTAGTGTTGTCCTCAGAAAAGCAAGAATGTGTTACATGCCAGGTCAAACAAAGTGGGGCTATAGATTATTTTTCTTCCCTTAAATCCATATTCATAGGAAATAAAATGAAACTAACTCAAAAGAAAAAAAAAATCGGAATCACAGAGACACCTGCTAGAGCCAACATCAAATTAAGAACAATAAACTACTGAGTATTTACGCTGGAGACATCGTACCTTTCAAATTGGCATAATGAGAGTGTGAGTACAACTCCCACTGTCACTCTCCTGTCAGAAAACGACAGTTGCCTGTATCAGCTCTACTCCCTGTGCACCGACTATCACAGAGAGGAAACTTGGACGTGACAGAACCAACTTCCTGCCCTGCCACGAGGAGTCTGTGGGGACTGAAGCAGTCAAAAGGAAGAATCATCATTCCAGAAGGAGTGAGCATATAAATTTAAATCAGTAGGAAAGCAGAGCTCTGTTACTGAAGGAAGAACTGGTTCCAAATTATCTCCCTTAGTTAGTCACCTTCCCCAACCCTGACAAATGAATTCATTTGTAGGTCTATTCCTGCTAAATTAAAATCCATCTATCTTCTCTGGGGATTTTTCTCCTATAGAAAAGGAGAGTTCTCTTTCTCAGCTGTCTGCTGAAGCCTCTAAAGGAGGTAGAATTCTAAAATAAGAAATTCTTTAAAATATCAGGTCTATATCTGTTAGACCTAAGAAAGATACCAAATGCTTTTGCCTCTTATGTAAATAATCTTACTTTCAACAGATCTCAAAATATTGCTACAATTAGAGTTACATAAGTATCGATGAGAAAAATGATATATCCATGATGTTTCATACTTTTCAAAACATCCAGTTGAACTTTTTTTTTATAGATCAGACGCTAGGAGCTCTGCTTTTTTGAGAAAACAAAATAAGAACCAAAACACAAACACCCCTCCTAAAAATATCCTAGGTCTTTAAGAGGTCATTACGAGGTTAGCAGGATTTGTTTGAGCCCAGGGATCCAGATGCAAATTCTGAGTCTGTCTACATGTTTACTGTAACTATCATGCCCTGAAATCCTGGGAGGGTTTTAGCATCCAGCATCCGCTCATGAGCCAACTGAGCGAGTACTTTACATAGGGTACTTTGACAATATGGGTATACTCAGAAGAATCTGTTCATTGATCCATTCTTATATTTTGTGGATATTTATTGAGACCTGCTACACATGTGTACTGCTCCTGAAGCTAGGGAGCTCAGAACTGGGAATAAAGGGTAGTTCCCATAGCCTAGTGGTTAAAGGAGTCAGTTCCCACAGGGCTAAACACAGTTCAGCTTAGTCCAGCAGCTTGAAAAACATGGCAGGTGTGTGTGAGTGCATGCCCCAAAACCTGACTGGATGGAGAAATGAAGGAAAAGAGATTGCAGTATAACCACATCCCATCAAGGGGTGCTTTCTCCCTCTCTCTCTGTGGGTCTCTGGTGAGCACATGTGCCCTGTAATAACCAATAAATAAATAAAATAAACTGGGAAACGGGAATATAGATTAAAACAGGGAAGTAAACAAGCAGAATGTAAAGTTGTGAAGTATATGAAACATTCTTAAATATTCTTTGCTATGTATAAATTTTCTCTTCAGTATTGCTCTGAAATCAGTCATTAAAAAAATAAGTAATCTCGGGAACCAGCAGTTAGCGTAATGGCTATGTCTCTGGACTCACACGTAGTCGACCGCGGTTCGCGTTCCGGACCCGGTGGCTTAAAACTCACGCCGGGTGCGTGTGCATGCATGCCCAAGATCCCGAGAGGAGAATGGAGGAGAAAGGATTGCAGCATGACCATCCCCCCTGGGGGGTGATTTCTCGCTTTCTGTCTCTCTGTCTCTGTCTGTCTGTCTGGCGAGTGCACGTGCCCTATAGCGAAAAAAAAATAAGTAATATCTAGAAGGGTCATCCAAAAGTCTACATGGTCATTTTTTAAGAGAGATTTTTGCTATAAAGTACATGCATTTGCCAGAGAGACAGAGAAAGACAGAGAGAAAGAGAGGAAGAGAGAGAGCAGGAAGTCATCCACTGCAGGGGCGATGGTCATGCCATATTCCCTCTCCTTCATTCTCCTCTGGGGATTTTGGGCATGCATGCACACACTCAGTGTGAGTCTCAAGCCTCCAAGTCCAGTACTCGAACTACAGTCGACTACATGGGAGTCCAGCAATGTAACCATTATGCCATCTGCTGGTTTTAAAGCCTATATAGCTCTTAAATTATGAGTGAAATTGGGAGAATAGTCATTATGAAGAGTAAAACAGTATTAAAATGTCTGCTGTATTGAATTCCACAATATTAAGGTAGTATTAAGTAAACTGTAAAAATAAGGTTTTAGGGGACCAGTAGTTAGCATAATGGCTATGTCGCTGGACTCCCACATAGTCGACCACGGTTCGTGTCTTGGACCCAGAGGCTTAAACTCACACCAGGCGCGTGTGCTTGCATGCCCAAGATCCTGAGAAGAGAATGGAGGAGAAGGGATTGTGGTGTGGCCATCCCCCCTTGGGGGTGATTTCTCACTTTCTACCTCTCTGTCTCTCTCTGTCTTTCTGGTGAGCGCACGCGCCCTGTAGCACAACCCTCTCCCCCCCCAAAAAAAATGCTTTTAGTAGAATAATGACATAAAATGTTAATGTTGATTTCTCTACCTACACGTCTACTTTATGTGGGTGATGTCTCCACCTGATCTTTGCCCTCTCTTCATAATTGAAATGATGAGAATTAACAAACTTTTAACACTGGTACTGATTCTCTTATTGTGATCAAAATTATGTACTTTAAAAATCTAAGTATTGGGACCAGCAGATGGTGTAATGGTTACATCACTGGACTCCCACATAGTCAATTGTGGTTCAAGTACCAGACTTGGTGGCTTAAAACTCACCCAGAGCATATGCGTGTGTGTGCCCAAAATTCTTAGAGGAGACTAGAGGAGAAGGAATTGAATCGTGGCCATCACCCCCCCCCCCAGACACACCGGAGGGTGATTTCTCTCTTTCTGTCTCTCTATCTCTCTGTGTCTCTCTGCTGAGCACATGCACCCTTTAGCAGAAATATCTCCCTCTCTTTCTCTCTAAAAACATACAAACAAACAAACAAAAACTAGGTACCGAGAATATATTGCAGTTAGGTACTGAATATAATATCTTCCCACCAGAGTTCATCTTAAATTGACCTTCCAAAATGTGGACTAAATCTTTTGAAAATTGCTAGTAATTGATCAGAATTTGAAGTAGAAGGAGCCTTCAAAATAGTTTTAATACCAAAATAAACTTGTACTTTAATTCTATTTTCTCAACAATTTTATCCTCTTATAATTTCTTAGAGAGCACGTGCACTTACCAGAGTGAGAAAGAGAGAGAGAGAGAGGGAAATAAGAACCCCCAGCCCCAGGGAATGGTCACACTTGAAGCCCTTCTCTTCCACTTGCCAGGATTTTGCACACACACCCAGCATATTTCTCAAGTCACTGAGTCTGGGACTTGAACCGTGCAGCTGGCCACGTGGGATTGACCTGTCTTTACTACCATGCCACAGGGTGTCCCCCAAGAACAGTGGAAGTCCTCTTTCATACTGACTTACACATAGAGAAATAATTTCTTCCCTTTGCTTTATTTTCCACATTGAACTTCACGATATGTCCCTAAGAGAAAATGTAAGTGCTTTCTTGCAACAAATAATCAAATAGTGTATTTTCCATTCTTAACATCCTTTTGTATTTTTTTTTTTTTTGAAAAGAGGTTTTATCTATAGGGTGCGTGTGGTTGCCAGAGAGACAGACAAAGATAGAAAAACAGAAAGTGAGTAATCACACACTCCTCCGCCCCCAGGGCGGGAGGGTATGGCTACACTGCAATCCCTTCTCCTCTATCTTCCTCTTGGGATCTTGGGCATGTATGCACATGCGCCCGGCATGAGTTTAAGCTACTAGGTCCGGGACTTGAATAGCGATTGACTGTGGGAGTCCAGCGTTGTAAACATTAAACTATGTGCTGGTCCTATTCTTAACATAATTTCAAAGTATCATGAATTGAAACAGAAATAGGGAGACAAACTATATTACATTTTTGTTTTGTTCTCTCTGAACTATCAAAACCAATAGATATATAATCTTTTGAATATTCACTTTGGAAGGCACACAGTGGCTTGGATGATTCAAAATAGTAGATTTATCAAGATTATTTGTAATTGGCTTTGTAATGCATTACATGTTTTTGACAGATAAGATTGGTACATTTGCTGAGGCAAAGCACATAGAAAAAAGGATCAAGTAGACGCTTAGAACATCCTGTCATAATTCACCCAGAAATAATAAAAATTTGAAAATATGAGACAGAGTCAACAATCAAGTCAGGGAAGTGTTGAGCAGAAAAACAGCCAAATGTACTTATACTGAGTTGAGAGTTGCTAATTTTGTAGCTGGGGTGAAGATGGGCATGGGGGAATGAGGCAACCAATTCAAGCAATTCATTTTCAGTAAAAAACTTCCTAGAAAATGTGCCATAAAAGAAAGCCATTGTAGAAGAACTAGGAAGTTGGTTGAAACTATAAATGGACATTGGTCTGTACCTCACCCACACTTTTTCAGCAATAAGGGCATAGTCTTGGCATAGGCAGTGGCATGGAAAGAGATCCGATTTGTCAGAGGTCAGATTTATCCATTAATTACTTACTTTGTCTTCATTTGTAAATAATTCATATGCCCTTGTGGATCCTTGGCTTTATGTGGATGTATTAACTCTACTATGGGTATGGATGAAACCATTACTCTAATTCCAGAGGAAATGGGACTAAAGAGTGGATAGGGAAGCTCACACTTACTATCACTATTGAAAGAGCAAGTACTTCATTTTTTAGAATGTATCAGAAGTATTATCCTCAAATTAGAAATAGTATGCCACCTTGAGATGGAGATAAAATTATTACGAACTATTAAAAGACCTCTGCCATAGAATCTAAATTTGCAGCTTGTCATAAGCAGGAAAATACGGTACATGCTTATACCATTTTGATGCACACTTTACAAATCTGGAAGCAGTCAGTTGGTTATCCTGGCTTATTTTTTGCTGAATTCAATAAAGGCATATTGATTTTCCATTGACAGTGGAAAATTATGATAGCTATCATCATCAAGTTAAATATAACTCACTGGCCAATTTGTGGTAGTGGGTAGTACAGTTTCATTAAAAATTAAAAATAAAGTTGATACAGTTTTCTAATTTTTTTATACAAGAAGATTAAGAAAAATGAGAATATAAATATAATATATGTTTTTTTCTAGATAACTAAACAATACCAAAGCATCCAGATGTAAAGTTAAGTTTAGTCGACCAATACAGTCATCCACTCACTAAGCCGTATCCTATTCTCATTTATTTGCCAAGCCAAATCTCTTGTCTCTGTTTTATCCAGCTGGTGTGTGTATTTTATAAAATTGTGGCTATCAGGGTGGCTGTGTTGAAAGCTGTTTTCTATAGTGCATTATTTTTGAATTGGCCTTAAGCTTTCTTGCTCTACATTGAGAGTAATCTTGATGTTTCAGCAACAGAATACTAGAAAATTGTCAGAAAGTGTTCAGATTCAGTGTAAAACATTATTTTGACTCAAAACAATCAGTAAATTTATTTTGCACAAACTCATTTCCCAACCACTTTTAGTCCCTTGCCAAATATAATCCATTCTCTGAGCAACTGTTTTCAAATAAGTTTCTATGGCTTAGGTAGTCATTTCTCAAGTCAACTTTGTTACTTGTTTAGAAAGTGAGTTTCAGGAATTCCAGCTGGGTAGATAGCTGTGGATGTGCCTTACCCTCCCCTCTATTTCAAAGACTCTCAAAGATAATGTAATATGAAAAAAAGCACACAACAGACAAGGCTATTTCTAGACTATGAAACTCAAGTTGTCCCCTTTGAGGCATTGCTGGAATGTGAAATGGCAAGGAATGATTTTTTTCAGAAATACCTGACAAAAGTTTTATATTTCTGAACATATTGAGATTTCAAATCCAATTTCTTGAAATCCATGTTTGTATTGCTGGTGAGGTATGTCTTCCAATCACATTTTTAATGTTTCTTTTCCTTTTTTTGGTTTTAGTTTCTGCCATAAAACCTGTGTATTCACTGGAGGCAGACAGAGACACAGAGAGGAAAAGTGAGAAATAATCCCCCACAACAATCCTTTCTCCTCCATTCTTCTCTTAGGATTCCAGGCAATCTGTACGTGCACCCAACATAATTTTCAAACCACTGGGTCTGGAAATCTAACTGCAAATGACCATCTGAGAGTCCAATGCCTTAACTACCCTACCATCTGGCATCTCCACCATGTTTCTTTTCTTAATTCAGAAATAAGCATAGTGATTTAGAGTACATAGAACAGGAATAAAAAACTTTTTTCTCCACATCATAGAATCATTCGATCTCAAATTTGAAAAAGGACATTGACTCATAAAGTTCAGTATTATATTCCTGTTCTTCAGTTCCCACTTCACACCATCTGGAAGCCTACTCTTCAAAGGAAAACAAGTCCATCTTCAGGCAATGCTATTAAAATAGTTCTAGATAACATTAGAATCTTTCTTCTTTATGTTTCCACCAAATTACTCTAATTCAGTCTCTGGGGAATGGTCTAACTTCTGTCCACATGAAAATCCTTCACTTAAATGAAGCCAACTATGACCTGTCCTCCTAGGGAGACTCGTTTTATTCATACTAATTATTTTCAACTTCATCAAGCATTCCTGATAATGTATGATGATGACTTCTATCCCAGTTGGCTTTCCTACAAATGTACTCTAAATTCTTTTTTTGAAATGCAGGATAATACCTTACTCCACATATGGTCTCAGTAAATAGAGTGAGACTGTCGTTTTCTGCCAACTGGAGTACAATCTCTGCATTTGTCCCTATAACATCTCCCTGCTGATTAAACAGTGTTTTCTGTCCACCTCAAATCCCTAAATCTTACACATATTACCAACCAGTCCCATTTTTTTCCTTCTGTGTCTTCTTGATTACTTATAAGAATATTATCTGACAATTTTCATTGAATTATATTCATATCTACGCCATCAGCATAGTCTATTCAAAAATTTTATATCTCCATTCTTTCATGCTGCTATCTGCAAATTTCACTAGTATTTTTAGTAATTTCATGAACAAAGCCTGAAATCAAACTACACCAGCAAATTCCCTATAGTATGATATTAATACATTGATTTGTATTCTTCAAGAATAGTGGTTTAACTTCTTAATCATGTGCCTGAACATATTTTCCCCCATCTTGCCCACAGAGTGGTGAAAAACTGTAAAATTCCTTTCTACAATCTGAATACTACCAACTAAATTTCTATGAAGTGCGGGCCTCACTTTCTGACACAGTAGGAGTTGAGCCTTTTTTTCCTGTTTTCCTTTTTAGTCCAGGCAAACCATGTTAGATCTTTGTAATGATTTCATCTTGAGAGAATTTTTGAGCCTTGTTTATGTAATTAATATCCAACTCTGGTTTTGCAAAATCTACATTATTTTGCAAAACATTAGAGAGAGATTTGCTCTTCATCAGTTTCCTATTATTTGCTATGATTCCTCTAAAACTTGGTTGTTCCGCTGTTTCTAAAGTCTCACAGTACCAGGAATTTAACCAGGCTCAGCTAGGAGGCACAGCACCCTTAAGACAGCAAAGAAGTCGCTGAGAGGCGGGGAGTCACTTACAACCTCTTACCGTATCCTGGATTTTAGTTCTTACTAAAAACTGCTAGACTTTTTGATTTTTATTTGTTTACTTATTTCATGAGTAAGAAAGACAGAGAGAAATCCAAGCTCTCAACAGGGTCTCACACTGTGATATCCCCTCCCAATCCCTGCCTGGCATATAACTCAAACCCCCATCCTCCATATGACCGCCAGCATTGCAGAGCATTGCGCTATGATTTCATCACTGCAGCTGAGCCTCAATTTTGTTTTTAATACAAACAAAGGAGAAACTAAATTGCTATTGTGGAATCTCCTTTTCTGTGTTACCTATCTTGACTACACTGCTGCTGAGCTCTTCAGAAAGCTTTGATGCTCTTCATACTTTGAAACCGAACATGTCCTTTTGGTTGTCCTACCCAGTTTTTGCAGCATATAATTGGCTAGAGATTTACTTTCTCATACATGTCTATGTGCCTTTATAATCCTATCTTCACCCTTGAATCAAGTGGTTGGTTTCTTTCTTCCTACGATACCCAGAATGAGCTATTACTCCTGGAGTTCATTGAGAGGGTCTTTTGCAAACACGCTGGCTGCTTTAAGTACTTCACCTTTCCCCCTTTTTTAGTATTGTTTAGAAAATACAAAAATAATTACTCTCTTAACCTTCTGATTATCTTTTGTTCTAGAATCTAATATTAGGCCATCATAAAAGTCATGATGTATTTTTCTATGCAAAAATGTGTCATGACATTTATAACAATCCGATAGTATGTAATCAAATCTACTCTCTTTTGCAATTTGCCTTCATATTTATAATCCTGGAAGATAGATTTCAGTTTCTCACAAAATATGAAATTCCATGAGGTATAGTACAGAATATTGAGTATTTTTCATAATCAGTCCATCACTTGCTGCTTAAAAACAGAATACCTAAATCTTGCTTATGTATAAGAGGCTTATTTAGTCAACAGTTTTGGAGGTCCACAGTCAAGAGGTCACTTCTGTTGATGGTCAGGTTGCTGAAGAAATTTTGCAGAGTCTCGAGGTGGTACAATGCGTCGCATGGCAAAGAGGATGTTTGTTCTGTGTTCATGTCTGCCTAATTCCCCTCCCTTACAAACTCACTGTGATATAATCATGGGTCCCACCTTGATAACCTAATCACCTCCCAAAGACCTCACCTTTTAAAAACATAGATTTAATTTTCACCCTCTTAATTCTATCATAATAGGGACTAAATCTGAACACATGATTTTGGGGGTTGGGGGCTTATTAAAACCACAGTAGAGGCCACATTTTTAGAACTTTTATTTTCTCTCTCTCTCTCTTTAATTTTTCTAGAGGGCTTATGCACTCAACAGAGAGAGAGAAAAAGAGAAAGAGATAGTGAAAGTAAGAATTCACCTATCATGGGGGATGGTTCTCCTCCATTTCTCCTTTCAGGATTTCAGGCATGTATGCACACACGCCCCATGTTTTTTTCGAGCTTGTAAGAAGAGGACTCAAATCATAAAGTCAATATGTGGAATCCAGTTGCATTAGCCACCAAGACATGGGTTGAGTATTATTTTAAGTGTATTGTTTTCTTTCATGAGATTGAGAGAGAAAAAGAGGCCCTCTACAGAATCTCACACTGCCATCTGTACTCCCAGCCTTCCAGCTACCAGGATGATAGCTGCATACCTGGAGTGTGTAGTTTGACCAGGGACCTGAGCCCGAATCTTCCATATGAATCCAGCACGGCTTGTGCAGTTTTACTGCTATGCCATTGAGCCAGTTCAAGACTATTGCATTTTTCTTCCAAGCACCAGTGATGTACAACAGTCATCTTATTAGCAAGACATAGTTTTTTAATGTTCTAGAACTTATTACCACAATGAGTTTGTTTTATTTTGACGTAATTATATGCAGGTTTATTTACTTTTTACTTCTTTATGGATTCTAAGATGTTTAGATCAAAATATTGAGTTGTCAGAAAAGTCATGATTTATATTTTGTATGTTTTTCTATGTGAAAATGTGTCATAACTTCTCTGACAATCCAATATAAAAGTCTATGTTCATAAGTAAGGCTGACTTTAGAAAAAATAGGTAATATATAGCGAAATTATCCTTCTTTTCCCAGAGCCCTGTGAGCTGCAACTTTCCTACCTCAGTGATATCATGGACATCCTGTCCTTCAGTTTCTTAATGCTGTCAGTCCTTCCTCTTGTGACTCTTAGTAAATAGAATGTCTTATTTATTGCTTTATTCACAAGGAGGTTTAAATATCCAGAAGTTCCTAATCCTTGTATCTCTATGTTAACAAGCATCAGATGCTGTTAAAGGCCATTGTGAAGAAAATCAGAAATTTTAATGTCAATCATTAATTTGTTCCTTCATTCAACAAACAACTTGCAAAGCCTTGCTTGTGTACCAAGCCTGTGCCAGACGCAGGAAACATAAGGTCATTGCACACCAAGTCCATGAACTTCTGGACTTCTCTTATAGAACAAAAAGAGCAGAAAACGTTACAGAGATGTGCACATGAGTGATATTGAAAATAGAAGGGACTAATATTGAGTTACAATTCTAAATTAACTGTCCAAAATCTGAAAAAACATCATCTGATGCACAAAAACAAGTGAAAGGGAATGAAATACCATTTCAGGTTCTGAAGATTGCATGGGATTCAGATCATAAAGGGTCTCATGCATAAGAGTGGCTACAGAGGAAACAGGTCCTGGATGGTGAAGGACTTTATGCCTTAGGGACAAATTTGTACTTCATCTCTGAAACTATGGGAAGTTATGAAAACATAATTTGTTTCAGTTCTTGAGACAAAAATGTAGGTGGTCTCCTCTCCACTCCTCTCAGCTCTCACCCTCATCTAGATAAATGTTGAAAGAAGATGATTAAACTTCTTACCTTCTGTACTACCATTAATATTACTGTTTTTTTTAGACAGAAAAAGCTATGGATGCATGACTGATTTCTCAAATTATGAGATCTGTGAGTTCATGATATTATCTGTGTAAATAAGTACATATGTATTACATACGATTATACATAAATAGTTAAATAATACATACATCTATGTGCAATAATGCACATATATACACATAAATACATATGTAATAAAATGCATACATATATATCACACACATATATGCATGGATTATTTAATAGTTTACATATACTTATCAAAATTTCAAGTTTGTAAACTTATGATTCACATGTAACCACAGTGAATCCAAACACAACTCAATCTAGCAGAAACTTTATTTAACAGTGGTTTTGTCTGTTTATTTGTTTGTTTTGATAGGACATACTTGCTTGCTGGAGACAGAGAGGAGACAGAGGGAGAGAGAGAAAACACCTTCCAATGGGGATGGCCACTCTGCAGTCTCTTCTCCTCCATTCTCTTCTCAGAATTTTGAGCATGCATGCACACACACCTGGTGTGATTTTCAAGTCACAGATATGAGACTCACCCTTGCACTCCACCATGTGGAATCCAGCCGCCTTAACCACTCCACTGATTATCCTCAATAATGTCTTATCATAATTATTATCAAAATTGTTCCAATACACAAGGACTTATTTTCATAATGCTGTATATATTGTTTAGGAGGAAAAGAAGCTGCATGGCACAGAAACAAGCTTGAATTAACATGTGCGAATAAACCAGAAGACTTGCATCTGTCTCCATGTGTCAGAAGCATTTCTAGAGATTGGTTGTGACATGGTCCTTTCACACAACTATCCTTTTCCTATCTGGCCCCCAAAGAATGCTATTTCTCATGATTAGCTCTTTTGTTTTATTAAAAAATGAAAAAATAATACAATTTTCTCTTCAATTTTCCCATGCTTCAGTTGATTTTTCTGCTGGTTGATTTCTGCTTCCCACTTTTATTTCTGAGAAATTATACTCTCTACTTTATAAAGGGCAGCTCAATAACTGTCTGAAATGAACGTGTGCAGTAACAGAGCAATGGACAGCCACCTGCCAGGATGGCCAAGGGCACCACATGCCATTGCTTTCCACAGGGAAGGTCTCGCCCTTGCATCTACCCACCCACGTATGCCTGCTGCTATGGGGTGAGGCAGGAGTGAACATTTGCCTGATTTGAGGTAAATGTATCTGCTGTTGAGAAACAGGTTATTTTGAGTCAGAATTATCTAACCAGACCAGGCAAAAATAACCAGATAATTGCAAGCTCTGGGTTTACTTTTTTAAAAAATTGACAGCAAAACAAGTTAAGAAGTTAAAAATAAATGTTATGATTGGAATGTGTACTGCCAAAATTCATGTATTGAAATTCGATTGTGACAAGATTAAGAGGGTGAAAATGAGCCAACTAGTGGTGTGCTGGTTAATGTGACGAAATTTCAAATGTCCAACTGAGCAGTTTGAGTCCGGGACCTGCTGGCTTGAAAAACAGACTGGATGTGTATGTGTTCATGTTCAAAATTCTGAGAGGGGAAGGGATTGTGATGTGGCCATCACTCTCCCCTGGGAGAGGGGGTGATTTCTCACCCTTCCCCATCTCTCTGTTCCTCTCCAGTGAGCACATGCTCCTTAGAGCAAATTTGAAAAGGGGTGTATGTGTGTGTGTGTGTGTGTGTGTGTGTGAAAACTTAATCTGACTCTCATATTTGAAAGGTGGGGGTTTTGATAGGAGATTAGGATTAAGGTAACTAAGGTAGTGCATCTATGATTGATTCCTGGTTGGTTTATAAAGAGAGAATGAGAGAGACAGACCTAGCCCTCTTGCCCTTATCATGTGATGCCCTGTGCCACCTAAGAGAGAACCCCCACTGACAGGAAGACTCTCACCAGATGCAGCCCTGAGACCTTGGGCCTCCATAGTTGTGAGCGAAATAAACCTTTATTCTCTATAGGTTACCCAGTGTGGTATTCCGTTGTTAGCAATAGGAAAAATAAACTAAAACACAGTAATTCTTAACTTTAAATTACTCTTAAATAAGACTTATTACGTACTATGGCTTGAATGTGTTCTTCACATGCTCATGTGTTGGAAACTTAACTGCCATTGTAACAGTATTAGGAGGGAGGGATTTTGGATGGTGATTTAGAAATATATTATGTCATCAGGGTGAGGTCCTGTGACTGAGTTCTGGAGGCTTTAGAAGAGGTAGAGAGACTACAGCAGATGCACATATTTATAAGGTCTTGCCTTCTCACCATGTGATTGACTCTACAGTGTCCCCACCAACAAGAAGGCTCTCACCAGATTGGCCTCTCAAACTTGGACCTTCAAAACCATGAGATGAACAAGTCTTTTTCTTTCTTTTTTAAAAATCATTTATTTATTTATTTTTACATTTTTCCACAAAGATTTACTTTACGTATCAAGAATTTTTTCCTCATACTCTGTAAGTCTTGACAGTTAATAAACAACTTTCAAAATTTTAAAATACTGAATTTTAAAGATAATGTTTAAAATATTTTTTATAATTTTGTATAATTTTTTATGATTCTAAACAACAGTGACAGTATGTTTTTAAATATTTTTGAGAAAATATTTATGTGTCAACTCCTCAAATTATTGAAAAGCAAATGCCCACCACAAGTCACACATAAACCTTCTCAATTCAGTCCTGCCTACCAAGTATTCTGTGATATACCATCTGCTGGCAAAGATCAGTCTCTTTTTCTTACCTCTATGTCTTTCTCAAGATAATCCTCTGGTGTGGTTGCTCTTTTGCAATCTCTACTGATTACAATGCTGAGTCTTTATTTATTTATTTATTTATTTATTTATTTATTTATTTATTTATTTATTTATTTATTTATTTATTTATTTATTTATTTATTTATCTATCTATTTATTTATTTATTTATTTATTTATTTATTTATTTTTTGGAGAGGTTTTCACTATAGGGTGCGTGCGCTCGCCAGACAGAGACATAGAGACAGAAAGCGAGAAATCACCCCCCAGGGGGGTGGTCACGCCACAATCCCTTCTCCTCCATTCTCCTCTTGGGATCTTGGGCATGCATGCACACACACCCGGCGTGAGTTCTAAGCCACCGGGTCCAGGACGCAAACCGCGTTTGACTACGTGGGAGTCCAGTGACATAGCCATTACACTAACTGCTGGTTCCCAACAAGTCTTTATTCTTTATAAATTACCCAGTTTGTAGTATTTTGTTAATAGCGGCAGACACAGGGACTAAAAGCACTAAGAAAACAATGAGGCAAAGAAATATTACCTGCCTTTAGGGCTTAGTATCAGATGTATTTATGGAATATTACTTGTGACTTCTGAGAGACTGAGAGCCCCTGAATATCAAAATTCACCTCTGCACTGGTTGCTTAATACCCTAAACTGTCCTCATCAAATGATCCATTGTTTAGAGGTGTGCATTATCTTTCTCCTATCTTCTGAGGCTCTAGGAGCTCTCAAAACACAATTAAGTTTTCAGCACAGTTTTGATGAGCTAGGTGCTTGGATTTATTTAGTGGACAGTTGAAAGTACAATCATGTAGAAAACCAAGAGAAAATATCAAAGACAAAGAAACAAGACCTGTTAAGTCATGATTTTACCCCACAGACAGCTATCCTCAAAAGACTTCTGGGGTTTCCTGACCTGCCTTGGATAGGGTATTCAGCTACCAGCAAGTGTACAAGGTGTGCAGATTGTGCAAAGCTTCTGAGTGTAGGCAGTAGGGTAGATGAGTACCTTTCATTTTTCAGAAAGGTTTATAGAAGGTTTACAAAACTACATAAAAATACAGCAACAGCAGGGAGCAAACAAATGAAGAAAGTAAAACAATATTGAATTAAATAAGGATCAATAAAAGCCCAAACAGAACTTTTTCAGAATTTATAGCATGTTACCTGGAACATCTATGCCAAACCTATAATCAGACCAGAGCAACTGAAATTAAAATAAAGGCGATATTACTAGTAACACACACTCCAAAATCCTATTATTTATGGAATATTTATTAGTGCCAGAAATATGCTGACCAATTAACATATAATGCCTCATTAGACATTCCCAAAACCTATGAGGTAGAATTTTTACTGCTCTTTTATGTATTAGGAAGCTGAGAGGTGAAGGTGTGATGGGTATGGTAATTCGATGAAACCATGATTCAGACTCAGTTCTATCAGAGTCCCAAGACCATGTTCTTCACCATTCTCATAAGACCAAGTAGGAGAAGAGTTAATCAAAAACAGGGAAACCAAGGAATAAAGAATAATGTGAAATTGATAAAAGCAGACCCCCTACATTTCTCCAGTTGCTTATTTTTATAGATTACCAGTAATGACAATGAATTGTGCTGCATAACGATAACCTCTTCCATTATCTCAATGACCACTTAATATTCTTAAAAGATTGTCAGTTCTGTTAAATAGTTTTCAAAGTAAATATCTCTCCAAATACTTGATTAGACTTTGGAAAAAAAGTGAATATAGTTATCCAGCCTTGAGTAGCAAAAATTATCTAATTGTTGTTCTAAAAATATTAAAACTGCAAAAATATTTGGTCCTCAAAATTAATGATAACACTGTCTGATTTTCCTCATGTTTCTCCCTTCCAACTCATTCGTTATCTAATATATAAATATTAAGACTGTATAATGTGACAGGTCTGTTGTAAATCCTGCACAGGGAGTGAGATCTATAATTATGTATTCATACGTATGTATAAAATTTTAAATAAGGATCAGTAGGTGGCATAGAGGTTAAGGTAGATGGATCCCACGTGGCTTACAGTGTGGTTCAAGTCCCAGACCTGGTGACTTTCTGTCTTTCTCTTGTGAGCATATGCATGTTATAGCAAACTAAAAAAAATGTATAGATGTAATTATATGCAGAATTGTATGTAAAAGTAGGGCTGCCATAAATGCTATGGTGCTTTGCGAGTGTACAATGGAGATTCTCCAAAATTGGGGAAGTTAAGGAATGGTTTCAAAAGAAATGGTATTCACCATGTGATTTGAAGAATGATCATGAGTTAACCTTATTAAAGCAGAGTGGGAAGTTTCCACATTTACATTCCACATTTATATAGGGTATGCACAAAACATTTCCCTCTATTAAATACAGTGTTTTTCAATGAAATCTATGACCAGTTCAGTATGTAATATCTTTATCTTTTGTGATGAATTGTATTAATAAAATATTCTTAATACTTTGAAGAAGCAGATTTTTACCGCAAACATTTTTTAAAATGTCCATATAGACAGATCCATGGGAGGTTGCGTTTCTGCTTCTGCTTTAAAATATTCCTTCCTAACCAAATGAAGTGGATGGCACTGTTTGTGATACAGCTTCAAATTAATACCATTAATACCTTTGCATACCTGTTGCATTATTTCATTACCTTGCATTCTTATATTTTTATACTTATTGTAATCTCTATGATCATCAGACATGTCCCTCAAAAGTGTAATTCATCATGTTCCCATCACTATTTATGAACTTGTAACATCTAAAGTTTATGAACTGAAATTATTTCTGCAGTTTTAAGTTTTCTGAATGTTTTTTTTATTTCTTCAATGTATATTTGCTTTGAACTTATTGTGGGAAAGATGTAGCACTTTCTAGAACTCTATGAAAATAAACATCAAGAAGATCTATTAGGTTGAACACAAGCTGTGATTTCAGAGACTCTAAGTTTCATGGGGCAAGCATTGTATCTATCTTCCTCAGTCACAGCACCTTGGAAAATGTATGACAGAAGGAAGTCCTCAATCAACAGTTAATCTGAATAAGCAGAAAGGAAATTAAGAGATGAGATGAAGTGGGTCCACCACATTTTCTTTAAATCTGGGCTAATTTCCAATTCTATCTACTGCCTTTGCTTTGCCTTAAGTATACATGTATGTATGCATGTGTGTATATATATATATGTGTGTGTATCTAATGCTCTAGTCATGGGATTATTTCCCATGGAAAATACCAAATGAGACACACACACACAGACACTAACATACAGCTGCGTGTGTACACACACAGCGATAATTAATTGAGAACGGTGTTCTTGATTCATACATTTCTGTGGTTGAAATGATTCTGTGTGTAGATTTTCCAAGCCACTGCTTTGCAATTATTGCAAGCAAAATACTCTATTTTGGAACATGTGGTGTCAGATTTCAAATTGATTCATATTTCCTAGGCCTTGTGTGTGAAAGTAGGTGTTTCTCTTTAGGAATTATGGCTTACACAATGACTATTTTGACAAAAAGCAATGCATTTTTTCTTTCTTCCAGAACATCTCTTGCTTAGTTGGGAACTGGAGAACCAATTACTAGTTTGGTTATCCTAAGTGCATTCATACATGTTTTTCTTCTTTGTGAAAATGTTTCCAGTCTTTCTGATTATAAATGTTACAGGGTGTGATGTGTGAATCAATCCCTTCTGTGCAGACACAGCAGAATGAAAGGTATAATGATGTAGGAGTGAAGTGTCAATGAATAATTCATATCTGACAGCACGCAGTATTGAGTTCTATCAGGCAACATTCCATGGCAGAGAGGTCCTCAAAGACTTCTTAAATTCATCTGCATCAGCTCATTGTGTTTCTGCCTGGGTGTCAGGATCGATCATTTAGAATGAGTGAAATGACATTCGATGAAACTGCTTGCTAACACAGATAGAAAAATATGTAGGTATCTGTCACCACCCTATGTTAGTTCAACAAATGTTCATTGAGCTCCTACTTTGTTCCCATAGGTGTTCAATGTCAGAGATTCAGAAAAATGAAAAAAGAATAAATACAACATGGTCTCTGACTACATAGAGCTGACCCCTACTGATAGAGATACCTACTATGATTACATCTCTGTATGTGTACATTATAAAGAGACCTCAAGTAGGATGAGATATATTGCCATTGCTTTGGGAAGAATTTGAATAAAATAATATATGGAGAATGTATAGCTTCATAAGGGTCCAGAAATAGGATCTTCCTGAACTTAAAGAAGAGGACATCCAGTCTTTTCCTCTTATCACAGTTTCAGTGAGAGATTTACTAATTCATGCTTTAGTTTTTCTTCTGTTTTCTTGTTTCTTTTAAAATTTATTTATTGCTTCCATGAGCAAGAAAGAAAGATAGCTAGAGAGAGAAAAACATGGAGAGAAAATTCCCAACATGGTCCTTTGTATAAGACTTTCTATAAAACTTTAACATATTTGTGGAGTTTAATTAAGTTTCTCATATTTTCTGTATTAAGCTACTTTGGAGATGAGTTCAAATCAGCTCTACAAAAGAGATTTGATTGACTTAGTGGTGATAGACTCCTATACTTTTGGAAACCAGATTTCAAAGACTGAAGTACAGCCCAGGGAGTTGGTTTAATAAATTTAGGCTTTAATACTGGCTCTGCTCCATGACTTAGACAAGTTTTAATATCATTAAACCCATTCCTCATTGTAAAATGGAACTTATGTTTGAAAACCTATCATTAGACGCTATAAGAGCTAAAGAAAATAAACTGCATCAAGTTCTTTGTGCCACCTGAGCCTTCTGTCAAGCATCAAATAATGTCAAGGTTTTGGGGAAAGCATCTAGTTATTTATGATATTATATTTTATTTAACAATATTTAAATCCACTCTAAGTACAAGCTCATTTATATCCAAATCACTTGATAAGAATTTCAACCATAAATGGTTTAGTTTGTAGCAACTGGGTATTTTGGTGACCTCTAGTGAACCTTATCTCCTAGTAGTCATGCTCTTGTATAGCATCCTCCTCTTGAATCTGGGCATGTTTTCAATACATAGAAGATGACAAAAAAAGAAAAAAAAATTTTAAAAAGACACTGTGTCAGTTTTACCACAAGTGTTAAGGAGGTCTGGCAGCTTCTGCTTTTGCTATTTTGAAAGCCCTGGGCCACCATGTAAGAAATTCTATGATCATTTTGAAGACACCATGTGAAAAGAGAAAGATGTCCCAAGACCACATGCTGTAGAGAGACCATGTAGTTGAGCCCAGCTCAGATTGGGAATAGTGAGCAAATTCGATATGTTTTTTATTCTGGTTTTAATATACTAAGTTTTAAGGTATCTGTTTAAACAGCAATGGATAATCGAATCAGAGCTATTTCTCCTCCCTTAATTCTCTCCCTCCACCACACGTACTTTTTATATTTTTCTTATATGAGCCCCTTCTATTGGCTGCCACTTGGTATATCCATAAAATCCTTGTAAGCTGATTTAGAATGTAATACATGTCATTCACAACATTTATGACACATGTTAATTAAAAGATAATTCGATTCAGAGATGCCTAAGATGTCCAGCCCACTTGGCTGCAGTGACTGAGCCTTTAATAGGTCTAGGGTTTATAAGAGTCTTTCTGTAAGAGCAGCTTTATGAAAATGCAATCCCTAAAATTTTTTATGCTTTAGCAGCTTAGAAGGACATGCTGTTGACTCATCATGGTTTGGACATTGTAAAACACTATGATATACATTTGTATTCATAAAACACTCATTGTTTTGTAATCTCTTCATTCATTAGGTTTTTGTTACTCTTTTTTGTTTGTTTGTTTTTGGAGAGGTTTTTGCTATAGGGTGCACGCACTCGCCAGAAAGAAAACGGGAAATCACCCACCCCAGGGGGGATGGTTACGCTGCAATCCCTTCTCCTCCACTCTCCTCTCTCAGGATCTTGGGCACACACGTACACGCACTGGCATGAGTTTAAGCCACTAGGTCCTGGACTTGAACTGCAGTGGACTACATAGGAGGACATACCCATTACGCCAACTGCTGGTCCCAAGTTCTGATACTCTTTAAGGCCACAAACACAATTTTCATGTAGAGCTTGAGTCCAACATACAATCTGCTTTAAACTATGTGATGTCTTCAGAATTAAAATATCAAATTCAGCCTTAAGTGTAAGAACTTGAAATGTTGAAATTTATTATTTCTCTTCAATTCTATGCTCAATGCATTTCTTTAAGTCACATTTTTCTGATTATACTTAGCCAGTTAAATAACCCTAATACATAGTCAATTCTTTTACTGACAATGACTTTGAATAAAACTAAAGTTTTATCAAAAGGAGAAGTTTTTCAGGCTTAAATTACTTCAGCACAACAACATGATATGTGGCTAGAGCTATTTAATTTGCCTGTGAAATGAAGATGTGAGTTCTTGTGAGAATATCCCCCATTTCAAATATGTTGGCATCATATAAAAGACTTTGAATTGTTTATAGGTTTGTAACATAGGCAATTGATTCATCCATTGGCACTTTAAAAATATCTTCTATTGGGATTTGAGGAGTGATAAGTATTTAAGTTCTACCCAACTTTATTAATCAGAGTTCTCCAAAGAAACAAAACCAATAAAATAAGGAATTGGTTCAGAAATGATGGGGCCTGGCAAGTCCAAGATGTGTAGTTTGGAGAACCAAGGAAGACACAGCGCTGCAGTTATAGTCGGAAGGCCATCTGCTACAGAATTCCCTCTTCTAGGAAATTCAGTCTTTGGTTCTATTGAGACCTTCAACATCTTGGATGTGACTCACCTACATTGGGAAGGGAAATCTGCTTCACTCCAAGCCCACTGATTTAAACGTTAATCTTATCAAAAAATGCCCTTATGGAAACATCAGTAATGTTTGACCTCTGGGCACAGAATTCACCGTGTTGAAAAAAGAAACTAACAATCACATTACCAGGAGATCTGAGCCTACTGCAAGATTATCTCAGGTCTCAGATAAATGAAGATTAACAACACTGGTGCTTGAGTAGATGCTATGACTTAGAAAAGTGTCTTAGTGACTTAGAAAAATGGAGGTGGTGTGCAGGTTAAGGTGCTGGATTCCCATATGGCTAACCACAGTTTGAGTCCCTGACCTGTGAAAATCACACTTGAAAAATCACACTGGGTGCATGTGCATGCTTGCCCAAAAATCTCAAAAGGAGAATGGAGGAGAAGGAGTTACAGCATGGATGTCTTCTGGGGGGGTGGAGTGATTTCTTTCTTTTCCTCTCTCTTTATCTATCTGCCTCTCTCCTCTCTCCAGAAAGAACACACACACTATTGAAAAAAAAAAGAAAGAAAGAAAGAAGAAAGAAAGAAAGAAAGAAAGAAAGAAAGAAAGAAAGAAAGAAAGAAAGAAAAAAAGAAAAGAAAGAAAAAGAAAAGTGACCAAATAGATTCCCTACTATTTAACCTTCCCCACGTAAATGACCAAGGTAGAGACATTCACTCCTGAATCTTGAGGAGTGTAGCAGACTATGAAGGACACAGGAAGAAAGACCAGACCATATCCACCACACTTTCTCAATCTTACTATGTCCCATGTCAATGTCTTGCCTTGGAGAAGAATGCTTGTGAATCCATAGAGAAGGCTGCAAGATACTTGTTAAAATTATTATGAAAGGAGTGGAAATTACTATTAAATAAGATCAAGCAGGTTTGCATGTGGAGGGAGAGGATTGCTTGCTAAAGTAGCATTCAAATAAGATGATAAAGAACAACTCGTTCCAAATCTAAATAATCGTGATCCAAGATCTGACCATGTATGTACAACAGACTTAAAAATTATGTGCAGGATGATATTGGTAATAATTTAAAAAAAACAAAATGCATTTCTTTAAGTTTTCTATGTAGACAAAAACTCATTTTCGTTAAAAATAAATGTGAGATTCCTTTATTATTCTCAGAACTTTCATAATTTTATTTCATATGGTCACTTAAAATGATTCACAGAAATTTAAAAGTCCCACTAGCAAAATAGCCCATTATGATTCTATTTAACTCCATTATCCTTTCTCACCAGAAAGCCAGTGAAACATAATTTTGTCATCATTTTACTTAATATTAACTTACTGATATGCTATACAATCTAAAAAAATTAATGCAAATAACCAGACAAAACCCACAAATATCAAGATTTCTCTCCAACCATAGATATGAAGGTTCGATAAGCATGCTTGACATGTTTGTTTCTTGTTAACCTAAGCTGTGTTTTGAGTTGTGTAAAGTGAAAATGATCTTGCCTGCTTAACATTATCACTGACTTCTAATATCACTCCAATGATACTCTCAATGCTATAATCCACTATTGTTTTATTCTTTAGAAATAAAGTAAAAGTCTTTTCTCCTTGCTTTTTAAAGCCTTTGTTATTGCAACTACAAACTTAGGAGTTCTCAAAGATTTGTAACATTTTAAAGAAGGATCCAAGAACATATAACATCCATTTTTGCTTTCTGGATGACTTTCCATTTAGGGACTGAATTATTTTTCCCAATAGTCACTTTAGTGATAGTTACTAGCAATCTCTAACCTTTAATCATTTATTAAAATATTTTTCTTTCCACAAACATGTTTTGCTTTACAATTAGACATACTCATTTTCAATTGCCTTCAAAATACACACAGCATCAGACCACTTCTCACTATCCCGATTATCACCTTTCACTTGAATGACACAGTCTCCTCCCTGACCCTACGCTCTGACTCGCCTCTTTTCAATCTCTTTCCCATGGGGAAGTCAGTAGGACCCTGTAGAAGTAGACAGGCTGCCATTTGTATTTTTATGCCCCTCCAGTCCTCCCATTAAGCCAACAGAAGGGCCGAATCTTTGCCATGACAGGAGATCCTCCAAGAGTGTGTCCCTCTTCCTCTCAATTTATGTGCATGTCCTTCTCTCCACATTTGCTCTACTCCAGTCTTATCAACCTACTTACAGTTCTTTTTGCACGATTAGCATGTTCCTGCCTTAGGATCTTTAAATACCCATAAAGTCCAACACGTTTTTTAGAGTTCTCTGCACAAGTGGCATCTGATTAGAAAAGATTATTCTGAAAATTGCATCTAAAAAGAAACTCCTCACTCACTTCCCATCTACGGACCTTGTTCTTGGTCCTTACAGCCATCTAACATTGTGTATATTTAACTTATCATCTTTTTTATTTTGCTTTTTACTCCACCAATAAAATTTAAGTTTCATGAGGGGAAGATGCTTTTCTAATTTGCACATTATAGTAACTCCTAAATGTCAAACCGTTCCTGGGAAGTACTCAAGAAACCATTTTGAATGAATAAAGAATAAACAGAAGATGGGCCAGCAGGCGCCATGGAGGTTGAGGTGGCTGGGTTCCACCAGGCTGCCTTCACAATTCGGATCCCAGGGACCAGCAGTTAACATAATGGCTGCATTGCTGAACTCCCACGTAGCAGATCGTGGTTTGAGTCCTGGACTCAGTGGCTTAAACTCATGCCAGGTGCGTGTGTGTGCATGCCCAAGATCCAGAGAGGAGAATGGAGGAGAAGGGATTGCAGTGTGGCAATCCCCCCTGGGGGGTGATTTCTCACTTTCTGTCTCTCTGTCTCTCTCTGTCTTTCTGGTGAGCGCACGTGCCCTATAACAAAAAAAAAAAAAAAAAGGAAAAAAAGAAAAAAAAATAAAAACAAACAAACAAACAAAAACTCTCCAGATAAACAATTCAGGTCCCAGACCTGGCAGCTTGGAAAATCACGCCAGGTTCATGTGTGTGTGTGCTAAAAGTCCTAAGAGAATAGAGGAGAAGAGATTCTGCCATTCTCTTACCAGTTTCTGTAAATAAAGTTATATGGAAACCCAATCATACCCATTTGTTTATTTATGGTCTGTGGCTGCCTTAATGCTACAATAGAGAGTTGAGTAGCCTCGTTAAGAGACCGTACGGCCTCCAAAACCTAAAATATTGACTGTATGACAATCTAAGAAAAGTCTCAAGACTCTTCCAGTAGATCAGTAAGCTCAAGATTTTTCTAAAATAAAGTGTTTAAACTGATCTCCAAACAATAAACAGAACCCCAATACTGTGTATATTTTTATTTGTAAATTATGCATATGTAAATACTGTGTATATTTTTATTTGTAAATTATTCTTATGTAAACCATTAATAAATATGGTATTACTGGTTTTTAATCCCATTCTGTACTAACCAGTTGTATGAACTGGAACAAATCATGTATGTCTCAGTTTCCTTATTTGTAACATGGCAATATTATAGAAATATACACATATATACAATATATATATACACATATTTCTTCTGTTGTTGTTGCTATGATTAAGTTAGCACATGTGAAGCACTAAGGAATGTGCCTATTATATTTCCAATACAGCACACTATCTGGTACACCAAGGGAACTATTTTTAGACATTTTCATGGGTCCCAGCCTTACATGATAAGGCTCAGAGGTTCCCAGATAAAGAGCTGAGTTGGTAGTTCTACACGCTGTGGGTTTAGGGATTATAGTTATTATTCTCTCAGTATTCAAATTTTTGGGTAAGATTTTTTTCTTCTCTCTGCTCAGTTTGTCATCTGAAAAATCAGAACACAATCCCAATTACTAAGGAATGCATCTGTTAATGTATATAATTCATTTAAATCAGTGCCAAGCACACAGTAAACTTCAATAATCATACCAATCATTGTTCTCCCTTACTAAAGAATGTTTATAGCTTTAATTTAATTAGCACTAGAGGGAGAACTACAGCTTATGAGTCCAGAATTTCCCAGAAAGCAATTGGGATACACTAATTAGCAATAATATTCATTGTTGTCTTGCAGTGATTTTCCTGTGGCACCAGCTCAGCCATGTGACATATCATAACCATGGTTTTGGGCATTTCATCATTTTTCCACATACCCTCCCTCACCTACTTGTGTCACTATCTTTTTTATTTCCTCCCAAAAAGAAATTCTGATTAGAATGTCTCAGGAAACTTCTTAGGTTCCTATTCCATTCTTTGTTGTCATTACAAAAGAAATATATATATAGTACATTAAACACTACAAATAGGTCAAGAAAGATAAATCCTGGGACAAGCAGTTGGCATAATGGCTATGTCACTGGACTCCCATGCAGTTGAATGTGTTTCGAGTCCTGCACTGGTGGCTTAAACTCACGCTGGGCACGTGTGCATGAGTGCCCAAGATCCTGAGAGGAGAATGGAGGAGAAGGGACTGCGTCATGGCTATCCCCTCTAGGGGGTGATTTCTCGCGTTCTGTCTCTCTGTCTCTGTCTTTCTGGTGAGCACACGCGTCCTATAGCAAAAATCTCTCCACCCCCCCTCCAAAAAAAAAAAAAAAAAAAAAAGAAAGGTAAATCCTGAGAAATGACTAATAGATTTACTATGAAACATGTCACTTGTGACCTTAGTGGAAGGTGAAAGTCTGGCTTAGAATTGAGAATAATAGGAAGAAAACTGGAAATACTGAGTTTAGACACTTTCTTAAAGGATGAAGTGAATAATAAATGCTAAATGCTCTGCCACAGCCTATATAGGTGTGCAATTGATGACCCCACAGGCCAGGATCTTCTCTGTACCTGGGAGGAAGTGCATCTCTAGAATGAGTTAGAGGATGAAGTGCATATCTAGAATGAGTTATAGGATGAGGTATACATACAGCAGCTGTCATGTGGCAGTTTGCAGTAGCTGTCCATCTTTAAGAAAATTCCAGAGCAACCAAAAACAACTTTGTTTGGTCACATCTTTCAAAGTCTTCTGCGTTCCATGTTAGAAAAAGTTTATTTTCTGCTTCATATTTGTCCTAGCCTCATATGCAAGGCTATTTGAATGAAGGTCAGAAACGTGGTTAGACTGCTTGATGGGGAAAGTGCAGCGGTGGGTGGAGGGGCTTGAGGGTGTTCTTGTCACCTCGGACAGGGTCTCATGGAAACTTGATCCCTTGACTGTGCTTGTTTTGCTCTGAAATTTGAATTCTTTTCCTAGCTTTTATTTCAGGTACTTTTGGGTACTCCCTTCTAACCTCTCTTCTCAAAATTACTGTCAGATTTTCTTTGGAGGAAAAGAATTATGTTGACCTCATAGAAGTTAGTTTTATATTCCATTTAAACTTAGAGGATGTGTGACCCATAACCCACTAGCAGCCATGCTGACAACCTGTACATTGTTCTGGGGTTGAATGCAATTCAATTGAAAATAACCTCGACGGTGAACTCCAAATATTATGCTATAAAATAGAAACAGGAAGTACAAAATGAAAACCTTCTCTTTATCTCTTACTCTCCCTCCCCTAACACACACACACACAGACACACACACACACACACACTCACACCACCAGGCTGGTAGCCCTAGAATTTGGCCTCTCTCATTTTTAATTTAGCTTGTTTTTGAAGTAAACAAGCATCTACCATCAATACTGTAAACTTTATGTAGCATTTTTCTCCCCTGTATCTCAAACCACAAGTGCTTCTAAACAGTCAGTCTTTATGCATAAACTGCTGTGTGTGAAAGCTTCAAGCTCATTCAAAATGAAAGTGGTGTTTGGTGAGATGGGAAGAAGGGATGCATTTTAAGCTAATAAATAATCATCATCTGTGCCTACTTGGAAAATAGCTTTCTTGTTGAATAATATTTCAATATATAATATCTTGAAATGAGACTGCCATTACTAATTTAAATGTAGCTTGCCCTATAAATCCTGAAAATATGTACATACACGAGGCCTAAATGACTCTCTGGGGCTGCCTTCTCCTGCTTAAATTACCTTAAGGAGAAATCCATTTAGGTGACACTAAGGCCAGTTAAGAAGAGGGGTAATGACCAAAGCAGAGCATGAAGTCTTTCCACTAGGCCACTTCCCCTGTATGTCAGGCTGGTAAACAAATGCCCCCAGTCACATCCCACATTCACAGGTCAATTTTCCTAGGGACTGGTGAAGACCGCAAATGAACATGAGGTCAGATTCATTCTCACTGAGACCCACACCACGTAAGAGGCTCCTAGACTAATCTACCATGTCACTGTATCTGAATTTCAATCAGGAGGAACAAATCTCTCCGAATCCTTGTGTACGCCAGTGGTATTACGCTGACCTTTGAATTACAAATAGATACTGAGGAAGAAATCCCAGGAGCAGGCAATATCCATTAAATAACAATTATGAAAAGCTGTTTGCCTTTTGGAATGGCTTTTCCCTTAATGAGGATATGACCAAGTTGGGAAGCTGGGGAGTGGAGCAAACTCATGTGGCAGGGCTTCTAACTCTGAATTATTCATTTCTCCAGTGGAGAGTAATCCTCAAAGCTGAGCTAGGAATAGAAAGTCAAGGAGGCCCAGGAACCTTTCCTAAAGCCAGGTTTTATATAGAAAGGACCGTGGAGATGGTACTAAGAATCTAGAAGAATTTGGTTAAAAATATGGCTTCTATTTTCTCCAGGAGAATTTAAATCATTTGAATAGGATCCAATGTAGACTTTGTTGTGCCTGAGCAACCTAGGTAAATGCAGTTCTACAGGGCTTTGGTCCTAGAAATTTGTCACTTTTTCTGAATATTTATGATTTATGTTTGGATCTGGCCAAGAAAAATCACGCACATGGTTTGACATGCCTTTTTGTTTGTTTGTTTGTTTGGTTCGATTTGGTTTGGTTTGGTTTGTTTTAATACAAATAATTATTAGACTGAACTCCGGAATGACTAAAATCTGGCCATGTTCCACCTTTAAAATTAAAGATTGTCCCTGGAGTTTCCATCTTTAGAATGCAGAACATCATATTGTCTTAAGACTGCAGACTTTGGAGTTAGATAGTCTTGAGTTGAATCTCAACTTGGTCCCTACTAAGTTATGTAGCAAATTCATCAATAATTTTTACTCTGCTTTGCACCTGCCAAATAGGAAATATAATACCTCAACTATAGGGAGTGGGACAGAATAAAATGCGAGAGTATGTTTACTGCCCATTCAAGCATTGGGCACATAGCAAGTCCTCTATAGTGGTTCTATATTTGTTATTTGGCTTTTACCACAGCGACAAACAGCTCTTCAATCCTGGTGGCTTACAAAAGCAAACATTTGCTTTATTGTTCACATTTCATGATGGCTGCCGGTCTGTTGTGATTTTGCCAGGTTCTCTTTGGCTCTGTTGGCTTCCATGTGACTTCTCTGAATGAGCATCCATTCTCTAGGACATGCTGCTGGCACAAGAGATGGCAGAAACTCGAGGAGGTAGCGGAGCTCAAGATGATACATGTCTCCTCAGACCCAGTATATTTTCACTTCCACTTACCCACCGTTGATCAAAAAGTCACATGGTCTGGCCCAGCATTATTTAAACAGTAAAGTGTGCTTACTTCTTAGGAGACAATGATTAATTACGAATAACAATCCAGCATACATAAGAATAATTAACTATTATTAGATGATAACCATAGAGTAATAAAATTTCTATTTGTTTTCAATATTAGTGGTAATTGAGACCTAAGAAACATTGCACCTTAATTAATTTCAGTACTATAATTTTGCTGATAATTATTAAGTAGTGATACTTGTTAGATTTTTTAATTTTTCATAACGATAATTATTATAATAATTTAACATTATTTATGAGAGCATACTAAAGATATTCTTTTTATAAATGTACTTTATATATATACTCTTTTAATAACTATACTGAGAGTAGAGAAGAGAAAATTCATGAATTTCCTTTCCTTAATCAGTGGGAAATCTCATTCTAGAAGAAAAATGGTTCTGCAAGCAGAAAAGTAAATCATATTGTTCCACTTTCTCACTCCTGGTATCCTATCTCCTCACTAGTCATAATTCCCTTGAATAATTATAACAGCTCACATTGATTGAACACTAACACTGTGCCAAGCATTTCACAGGTGTTCTCCCCTTATTTGAAAAGTGCTTTTAGGAGATAGCCAGTACTAATATCTCCATTTACAAATAAGAAAGCTGAGGTTTGGAGAGGTTAGGTGATTTGCATGAAGTCACAAAATTAGGAAAGGAATGGATAAGGCAGCTGACTCCAGGGTCTTCATGCCGACAATACCATGCTACCTATGAGAACATGAAATAACTCTGACAAACAAAATACACTGAGCACTTATCATAGGGGAGACATTATTTCCATGTCTTGACTCTTTTAATCCTCAAAGCAAATTTATGAAATGAGTGTGATCATATCACCACTTTACTGGTCCAGAGAGGTTAAATAATTAGGTCAAGATTGCACAGCTGGATAAGTGGTGGAGGCCAACTTTGAAACAAGGATTTCTAGTGACCAAGTTTGTGCTTTTATGCTCAATGCACTTTTGCCTTTATACAAATTAAATTGGAAAACATAATCTCAAAGTGCCCACACTCGTCCTGCACCCTACAGCCCACTTCTAGTTCTTGCAGGCTTACTGGTCTTTCAAATCTATCTCACCTGCAAAGAATTATAAAGATGAGTTTTGGTCCAACTTCTTTTCTCCCTTCGCTTCCCAAGTTATCCCCTCTCCTGTCACCATAACAACCCGCAACTCGCAATACACAGTCAGAATCGTTATCAAGAGAAGCAGAAGGAAGAAGCTTTTGATGTATCTCTTCAGGGGTCTTCTCTGACATCTTTATCTTCTCCTGGTGAACTTTGGGCATCCTGTGATCTACGACATTGCCAATTAGGCTGTAAATGGTGCAGCTGTCTCTGTGCACTCCTGGCTCATGGGGCCCAGTAGGACACTTCACATCCATATGTGTGCTTTCCCAACACCAAGCATCCAAAAATCATAACAGGAGGAGCATCTAAATTATAGAAAGTCATATAAATATATATATATTTTTTTGGAGAGATTTTTGCTATAGGGCACATGCTCTCGTCAGAAAGACAGAGAGAGACAGAGACAAAAAGTGAGAAATCACCCCCAGGGGGGATGGCCACGCCGCAATCCCTTCTCCTCCATTCTCCTCTCGGGATCTTGGGCACGCATGCACATGCACCCAACGTAAATTTAATCCACCAGGTCCGGGACTCGAACCACGGCCGACTACACGGGAGTCCAGCGACTTAGCCATTATGCCAAATGCTAGTCCTCAGAAAGCCATATATAGAGTAAATAGGAATAAACATGACATGCATGTGCCTATCTCTCCTTTATCATGGAGTTCACAAACTGCTACAAGTGGAAGTGGGGAAATAGAATGCTACTCAAGGTCTAACCTGTGGCCTCAGTACTTACTATGCGATGGACAGATAAGAGGTCATCAGGAATCTGGTTTGCATTACAATATTAGATGAGGAGATCATATCAAATAATGTAAGGGAAACCTATATAGAAACCATATGCATTATGTCCTAGGATGGAATTATTACTTGCTATCCATAGGATATATTAACATATAAGCTAACTTGAATGTCCCATTCTTCAGACACAGTGGTTTAAGACACATTCCATATTGTTGAACATGTACTCATGTTTATCTCAGGGGGTGCTGACTGACAACTTCCCTTCTAAGCTAGCCTAGGCTGGATGGCATGTTTTGGAATTAGAGTAGCATATTCATTCATCTGTGCATTTTCTAGTGGCTTTACAAAAGAGCTAGTGCCGGATGCTAGACATTGGTTGTGTTATCTGTAAGAATTAAAGATAATTCAAGTGTTCATAGGGTAGGAGGATTAAGTTAGTCACCTGATCCAACCCCAATTGTACTTATACTTTGGGGCCTTAAGATACACGTTTGAACACACTGTTATTATCACTGGAAACAAACCATTACCGGTAAATCTTTAACATTTGAGATCAAGGATTTATTTTTACTAAATGGCAAAGAATTTAAGAATATTCTTCGATTGCTATTACTATCCTTTATTTACGTTCTGATATGCTTTCTTCAGTAAAAAGGTGAAGACAGAGTTAGAGGATTTGACTAAAAATTTGACGAGTATCTTTTACCTTTCCTGTCAGCACCATGTCTCTTTCTCTTACTCATGCATCGATTTGCCAAACACATAAAGAACTCTTCTGTTTGCCCAGTACTATTCAAGAAGCTGAGATTACAATGCTTACTAAAACAGGCAAAGTCCCACAGAGGTTATTTTCTGTTGTGACATATAGAAAACAAAAAAGTAATTGAAAATTATAATTGAAATTATATACATACATATATATATGAGTATATATGTATGTATATACATACATATATATATATGTATGTATATATATGTATGTATAAGTGACTGTGTGTGTGTGTGTGTGTGTGTGTGTGTTTATGAGTTTCATCAATATAAATAATCTGTAGAATGTGTATCGGGTGAGAGAGAAAGAATGATTTATGGTTAATGAACCATTTTAAATGGAACAGTTTGGGATGGCTCTTGAGGATAGTGGCATTTCAATGGAGACTTGATATGGTAAGAGAACAAACCATCTGAGGACACATAAAAGAAGTTTCCAGATAATGGAGAATACAAATAAAAAAGCTTAGATGTGGGAAAATGTTTGAAACCCTAGAGAAATAAGATCAGCATGGTCTCTGCAAAATTAACGGGAGGAAGCAGATATTCCAGAATATGCGGGAGGAAGGTGAGCAGGCAGGGAAAGCCTTTGAATTCGTTCTGTTTGAGAATGGCGTGTCATTGGATGTAAGTGAGGTTGACCAAGACCCACGTGTTACATGATGAGTAATTTTAGTCCTGGCATATATGGGGCATCACACTTACGAACAGACTTCAGCATGTGTGACCTAAATGCGGAGAGGTGCTGAGGACCCTTGATTTAGGAAATCCCCTCAAACATATTCAAAATAGAAAGGAGTACTTGGTAGACAGAAATATATATTTTTATTGGCCCCATTTAGTATTTCTATACTCAAAGTATACTGATAGTTCATGTAAAGAAAATAAGACAACTCACCAAATCGGCTTATTTGTATACCCGCAATTGCAAAATTTAATGACAATGTGATCTCTAAAAGGAAATAGATAAATGTTGTAAACATCAATATGCTCATTAGCCAGTTATTATGAACTGACTGCACACAGGAATGAAAACATAATTTAAACTTTGGTTTTCTGACCTTGTCTAATGTCTTGAAAGCTAGGGATAATTCCCCAAATTTCACATTACTCTGCTCTTGTCCAACTTCCCTTCCATGAAACTAAGGCTTGATTTAGCTTCCAAAGAGTCTAATTTCACCAAGATTGCCTCTGGAATGCCTCTAATGATGCCCTTCACTTACACTTCCACTCGATGCCCAAAGCAGCATGCACCACCGAATTATCATGAAGCTGAATGAAACAGAGTTATTCATTGGAGCTAAGTAAACATAAACAGTCAAAATTCCCTGTCAGTCTCAAGGGGGACATGAAGGGTCCGTTAAAGATAATTTTTCTTTCAATAAGAAATTTATTACTTTGGGGACAAGTTGTGTTCCCATATCCAGAGTAAGCCAGCTGCTACATCACTTTTGTTATCTGAGCCTGTGGCTCTGGAGATAGGAGGTTTCCTCATGAACAAATGGTAATAGACATGCAAGGAGCTCTTTGAGGTGGTGGCACTAAACCCAAGTATCACAGTGGAAGGTTGAGCCAGTTGTTGCTAATTCTCTGTCGTTTTCACTCTGTGTCTCCAAGCTCTCCTGCTATTACACTAACACTGTGTGAACTTCCTGAGATTACTAACTCTATGAGTTTCTCCCTCTCTTGTGTTTGACGAGTGAACAAAGAAAGCATGAATTGAAAAGATGAAGGGTGGTTGTGTTTCCAAAGACTGACATGTTAAGCAAAACTAGATCAACTGACTTTAAAGAAGGAAAATGAGAACTGTCTTAGCTAATTATATTTGATGACAGTCTTACCTGTGACAGAATCATTGCTTTTAAATATGAGATAAAATTACAGGGCTTTTCATCCAGTTTCTTCCCACTTTTCACTATGCTCCTATAAAGTACATTGAAAGGGAAATATCAAATGGGGGAAAAAAAGACCCACACACATTTGATAAATGAGGATAAATAAGAAAAGTTTGGGTTGAATAAAAGATGATCTGAGACGAGAGAAAAAAGGCAATTATTAAATGAAAACACAACTGAGCATTCAAATCTTAGCCATTCTTTTGAGATTCAAAAAGTCCAGCAGCCTCCTTGAACATAAAGAGCATTGGCTCTCTCTGTGTGTCAATGACATTGCTCTTCCATGTTTTTGTTTCAAACTACTCAACCTATGGCAGTGGAAGGAGAATGGGGCATTAAGGAAAATTACAAATTACACCTTGAATAATAGGGGCATTGGAGGGGCTGGCTAATTCTGAAAGCTGAAAATCGAAAAGACAGAGTTAGGGATAAGTGACATGTATTACAAGCGCACAATTCCCTTTAGTACTTCTGGAAGGAGCCAAAGCGTGAGTGTGAAACCCTGGCATTGAATGCAGCTAGAACTTCAAAAGAACTTGGCGTTGTTTTATGTGACTCCTATTCGTCTGCTAATATAAAAACAACCCATCTTCTGTTAACAGATTCTCGCTGAAGGTCCTGGTAATTACTTTAATACATATAGTGCATCAGATTGGTGGTAGAATGAGCTCCTGCACAGGCTGGCCAGTGATGATTTCTGTTCTCGATGCTGGCAGTTGGGATGTATTCAGAAACTGTGTATTAAGCTTGAGCGCCAAAGGCGAGCCCACTCACTTTTCAGCACTTGCCAGCTTTTGATTCATTTCCAGCTATTCAGTGTGGGAACAGATCGTTGGAATTCACCAATGAGTTCTGCTCTTCTGCCTGACAGCCAAAACAGCAAGGGTAGGAGAGTAGAATTAATCCATATGTGGATTTCTTCAGGGCCTCACAAATGCTTGTCAGTCACTTCAATCCTGATTAAAAACATAACTTGCTTCCTATTTTCTGAAAATTCCTAATGAGAATAGGAGTTTGTGCTTTATTTTTTCATCTATTATTCTCACTAGGAAAACAATAAATCCAGTGGCAAAAAGGCCAGTTCTGAGTGTGCAGTAATTTTTGTTGCCTCATCTGAGAATTTTTAAAGAATAATTTATTTAATTATAGTTACTATTATTATTATTTTTAATTTGACTAGAGAGAGAGAAAGGAAAGTGAGAAAGCAAGCTATCAGGTTCGAGACTCCGAGTGCAGTTGACCATGTGGGAGTTCAGTGCCTTAACTACCACGCTACCTGCAAGCCCCTCATCTGAGAATTTTAACATGTTCTGTTTGTAAACTCACCCTACATCTCACCAAGCCCCTCAGTGAGGAGACTTTCAGGAGTGCCCATGCATAAAACATGGAAACTTAGTCTTCAGATGAGGCATGCCCATCTCTAAAGACTAGGCTGTCAGGAATCCATGACTCCACCTGAACATTCACCACGTGTGCTAACACCTCAGATTCATCTTGAGTAACAGAACTCAGTTAGTGTCCTCACCTATTCCAAACCCATGAGAGAAAATAGCAGATGGGTCTGATTCTAAAAAGCATCTGAAGAGCTTAGGTAATACAGAACTACTTACTTTATTGGATATAAATATGCATTAAAAATTGGTTCTTGAATTCTCTGCTTTATTGCTATGTTTTCATAATTAGAGATTTTTAAAACTATTTGTAAAAGGAAAGTCTCAAAAGGGAACGATTTGAAAATAACCTCTTTGCCTCTAATTTATTATTTGGATTTTGATCAAAAGCATAGTACTAGCTGTACTAGTCAAGGTAAAATTGACTGCTACAACAAACAAATGTCAAAAGGCTTAATGGCTTTCATATACTCTTTGGCTGTTCATATGCCTTCTTTGGAGATTTGTCTGTTCAGCTGATTTTCCCATCTTTTAGTTAGATATGTTTTTATGGGTAAGCTGCTTGAGTTCCCTGTATATTCTGGTTATCAATTCCTGATCTGAAGCATATTCAATATCTCTTATCATAAGGAAAGTGGCAAATCAAAACCACAATGAGATACCACTTAACCCCAGTTAGAATGGCTGAAATAAAAATAATATTAACAACAATAATGGTGATGATAACTGCTAGAGAGTCTGTGGTGAAAAGAGAACTCTCCTACATACAACCTCTTTGGAAAACAATCTGGAGAAACCTACAAATAGAACTAC
This sequence comes from Tupaia belangeri chinensis, assembly GCF_000334495.1. Classification (NCBI taxonomy): domain Eukaryota; kingdom Metazoa; phylum Chordata; class Mammalia; order Scandentia; family Tupaiidae; genus Tupaia; species Tupaia belangeri. The sequence continues at coordinate 2,974,294 of NW_006159948.1, forward strand.
CACATGACCCAGTAATTCCACTCTTAGGTATCTACCTTAAGGATAGAAAAACCCTCAGTCAGAAAACCACTTGTGCATCCATGTTTACTGCAGCATTACTTCCAATTGCTAGGACATGTAATCAGTCCAAATGTCCAAAAACATATGAAAGGATTGAAAAAGTGTGGCATATGTACTCTATGTAATACCACTCCGTCATGAAAAACAATGAAACCCTGATGTTACGTCACTTAATGCTAAGTGATGTAAGCCAGAGTATGAAAAATAGACTTTGTATGTCCCCACTCAATATAGCCTGAATGTCTGTGCTCTATAGCAGAAGGGAGGGGAACAGCAGATACTGAAGACAGTAAGGATAGGGGTAATATTGGTATGGACAATGGGGGGGAGGGAGAGGAACAGGGGGGAAAATACGTTTGACAAAAAAATGAAAAGTTATTTGCAAATGATAACGTATATGTCTATGTTTTTGTCTTGACTGATATGTACTGTATTTGTGCTAGAAAAAGTAATATTGTACACAGTAAAGATACCATGTGAGAGTAAATATACATTTTAAAAACTATAATAATTTTTAACAAATCATACTTTAATTCTAAAAAAAGAAAATGTTTAGTGGCTTGGGTCATGTGAGAGTAAATATACATTTTAAAAACTATAATAATTTTTAACAAATCATACTTTAATTCTAAAAAAAAGAAAATGTTTAATGGCTTGGGTCACCAGGTGGCGTGGTGGTTAAGGCGCTGGATCCCTCATGGCCAACTCCGCAGTGCTAGTCCTGGATCAGGAGGCTTAAAAACCACTCTGGGTTATGTGTGTGCATGCCCAAAATTCTAAGAGAATGGAGGAGAAGGGCTTTTGGCATGGCCATCCCTGCTGTGGATGAGTGCTCACTTTCCCTCTCACGCTGACTCTCTCCAGCAAGCACACACGCCCTATGGCAAAAATCTTAACCAAAATGCTTAATGACTCACATGCTGTCATTTCTTTGCTGGCTCCATGAGGTTTAGAGAAAATCATCTTGATCAACATCTGCTTCTCCTCCATATGGTGATTTTTAAGATCCTGGTCGCTTCCATTATGTGGCTTCCAATGTTCCCATGTTTGTTTTCATTAAGCTGTTGAATCACAGATGGTATTAAGAGCCAGTGTTGAAGGTTGGGCACATCACTTCTGAATTCAGGCATAGGATCACTACTAACTAAAAGTAAAAAAGAGAAATATTAACTAGTTGTATATCTTAAAAAAAAAGAAAGAAAATGAGATTAGTGAATAGCTAACTAATACCTGACACTAAATCTCTATGAATAATGAGTATAGTTCTGCTTTTACATGTATTATACATTTTTCTCAATTCCTAAAGAAAAACACAATATTTATCAACCTTTTTCATATAAAAATCTGCATGAAACTAAATTTATAACAAGCCAAAAGTGAGACTAGATAATTCATGAATTTAGTTGCGGAGAAACGAAAAGAAGGAAGAGGGAGGTAGAAGGAGGGAGGGAGGGAAAATAAATGGACAGTTTGTCTTACAGAGTATCCAAATTTTAAACTTAATTCAGTTTGAATTAAACCAAGGCTAGCAAAGTGCCCCCATAAATGGGCCCTCTAGAATAAAAACATCATTTAGGTCAAATATGCAAGCCATTTGACTAACTCTGTGAAGGATAGGAGTATCAAATGAGTAAGAAAGAGATAGTAGCAATATAACCCTGCAGGTAGATCTGCTAGAGGAAGAGTGTAGCACCTAAACTCCAGGGATTCCTCAGGAATGACCATCCCCATTGCCTTCCCACTTCCATTACAAAGTCACAGAAGCTTAAAAGGACGTGAGAATCAGACTAAATCGTGCTGCCACCAATGTGTAGATGCAGTTACATATCTCTCTCTCACACCCGTACAGTTGCTACAGGGAAGTGACACCCTGTTGGCAGGCTTTCAGTAGACTTTATACCTGTATCTCCATAAATACAGTTAATTACCAGGTCATAAGCAATAGCTTTGAAAAGAAGCTTCAACTCATTTCTTGAAGAATTACTGGGACAGCCTGAAGACATCACACTGATAGTGAACATACAGTGGTTCTGCTGTGTTCAAATTCTGCTGAAATGCCCTTAAAACCAAGATGGTTACAAGAATTGAGATGATCTTCATCATATAGGAAAAGAAGATGAGAGAACTGCTCAATGGAAATGATGATGACTACCTGGATAATGAATGGTTCAAGACATTAAAATACATTTGTTTGTATTGCTCATGTTCAATAATAACTAATTTTCATAAACCCTTTAAAAACACTTAGAGTATGGGTAGGCATAATTATGAATGATTGTTGATAACTTTGTCCCACTGAAGAAATACCAGAGTAAGCCCCATACGTAAGCAGGGCAGAAGTGTGTTCTGTTTATTGCTGCATCTCCAGTGCCCAAAGCTGTGCTCAGCCTAAAGTAGGTGCACAGGACATGTGTGAATTAATGCTGGACACAAGCAATGACTTAATGGAGGACTATAGAATAGTTGCCTACATATATTGTTTAAAATATCTCTATTTTTTATGTATGTATGTATGTATGTATGTTATGTTTTTGCTATAGGGTGTGTGTGTGTTTCCCAGAGAGAAACAGGGAGAGGGAAAGTGAGAAATTACCACTTACCCAGTAATTATTAAGATGGATTATATCCCTTAAGATCAATATTTGAATTATGTGGAATAACTACATAATAGATGGACTAGAAGATGGTCAAATAGAAATATATTTGAAAAATATTCTGTGGGAAAAAAATGCTATGGTCATTATCATAAATCTATTAATCCAAGTATTATTGTAACATCAGAGGAAGGATTTTAAATTTGTCTACTTTCTATAGAGTCCTTTTATTGAGAGAAAGAAAGTGCTTTCATGCTCAATTAGATAATTAGGTTGTTATTGGCTGATTGATTAGTTGGTTATGAATGACCTGGGCAGGTCACCCAATCACATCAAAAGGACTATCTAAATTAAAACATCAATGTCAATGAAATATTTCATTAATATTTATATCATATTATAGATTCATTTCATGCAAAATTGATGATGCAACAGAATTATAATTTTATAATCTATAAGTACCATTCATAGCACAGGGGATGCTTTATAAGATAAAAGCATATTATAAGTTTAAGCCATTTGATGGGAGAATTATTATCAATTTTATGACTTGTTTTAAATCATGAAAAGGTTTTATATTTAACTTTATTTTTTTGTGTCATGTTTTTCCTTATTCTCTGATCTGCAGCATGCTTGGTTTCTTAGAGGGCAGTGTGATTCCTAGTTATAAGAGTGTTCCTGTGGAGAAATACTGATGTACAATGAAGAGCTATCACCAGATTTCTTGGTTTATATTTTGGTAATGAGGAATGACCGTCTAGACAAGTGATCATGAGTTTTGTTTGCAAGCTCTGATCTCTGAACCGTGGTTACTGCCGACACTGTGATGAGAAGGGATACAGGCTCGATATGACCACTGGGATGGCTGCGGAGCCATGTCCATGAGGGGTGTCAGATGAGGAAGAGGGTGACTTATGCCTTTGCCCTCTCAGACATATATTAACAAGTACAGAAAAAGCTAAAATACATAGTAGTGACTGTTCTACCTACTGAAATTAACACAGCTTTATAAAGTCCCTAATTGACACTCTGTTTGCTCTAGTAGTGTTTATCCAGTAGAAGAAAATAAATCATTTCTTCTTAGTTGTGAAAGTGTAAAAGGTAGGTAGGTGAATTAGACTACATTTGATCTGATAAATCATCCTTAACACCTAAAGAATATTTAATGGCTCACTACACTGAAAGTTTATAGCAGGTCAGACTTTAAGGGCAGTTTTATCAGTAGCCCAATGATGTCATTGAAGACTAGTGGCTCTGTCACTCTTCTCTGTCCTACACACCATTGATTTCATGCTAAACCTGTTACCTCATGGTGACAAAGTGGCTGCAGCAGTTCCAGTCTTCATATCCCCATACTATACCATTTTTGAGTAAGAGAGAGGACTTGCTCTAGCATCCTAATTATAAGGTTGAGATGTGATCTTTGTTGCTCTATTAGATCCCAGAACCATTCATGAACTAATGGTTATGCTTGAAAGGACCTGGTATGTGTCAATTGGCTTCCCTCATCCGGTTTGCATTCCTACAGCTAGGGATAAGATCAGCTTGTTACAAAATTCATAGGCCATATATTGGATTGTCAGAAAAGTCATGATGTATTTTTTCTGTTTTTCTGCGCAAAAATGAGTCATGACTTTTCCAGTGACCCAATATCTTCACAAAAATCTAGAAATTTGAAGAAAACGGGGAAGGGTGATAGAGGCTGGGTAAGCAACCAAAAATGTCCACTGCATAACACAGGTGCCTGACTTTGAGAGGTAATGTTACCTGATGGTTAGGCGTAGCCTCTTCTACGAGACACACTATATATGGACATGGTCTCTTTCTTCTACTAGTAACGTAGTTTGGGCCAAGTTAAACTTCCTCCACCTCAGGACCTTGGTAGCACGTTGATAATAATAGTTTAGAAAGCTGTCATGAGAATAACTGAAACTATTTATGTGAAAAATTTAGAATAGTATTGGTATATAGTAACTATTAAACACTTTTTGATATGATTATGTTTGATAGCCATAATGTCTATTTAACTTCCCTCAGATACCATTATTTTTACACATATGAACTGGGATTTGCATAATGGTAGCATGGAAATGTTTCCAAGCTATTAACTATTCATATTTTTATAACTTATTAGTAGCAATTAATTATGTAGAATGTCATTTCTCTTTAGAGAAAGCCTCACAATTAATAACTAAAAGTAACTTGTCCTACTATATCATACAGTACTAAATACATTAACCCCAGTATCCCGATATTATCACTTAATGATTTATAATTATATTCAGTTTCTATTTTCATTTCATTCAAATAAATGGTATCACATTTAATGAGCAAATTTTGCATTTAGTAATTTTTAAAATCAGAGTTGAAGACAGACCATGCTCTATTGTCCAATGAAAGGTAACTCTTTTAAACCCACAGATTTTTTTTCTCATGAATCACTTTGGTACAAGCGTTTTCAAGCCAAGTACAGAATACAGACATACTGGTAGGGACAGAAAATAAGAAACCTATAAAATTCTCTTTTGTCTGATGAAAGTTTTACTTGAAAGCTCCTTTCTTGGCCTTTATTGATATTTTGGGCAGTTTTCTTTGATTACAAGTGAGATGTAGATTGTGGGGGAAATGAGTGTTTGGGAGAGTTATTGTCAAGATAAGGAGATAGAGCCCATGTTCAGAAGAACTGGGCTGCCAGGCTTTGCAAAGACTAAAATGATGGGAGTCCAGGACGGTAGTCCCATCATAAACTTTTGTCTATATTCCAACCATTTGCCTTCAAGTACCACTTTTGTTCTTACAGATCAGCTTTACCTACATGATGTTGGACACATTGTTGCAATTAGGTCTTTTCATTCTCCTTAAAGTCCTTAATGGAGGAGAAGGGTTTCTCTTCCCTACCAATTCCATCTAGGAAAAATCCCAAGGAATGTGTCTATGGGATCAATCTTGACCATGCTCAAATTTTTGTACCCATGAATAGGGTCTATTGCTTGAATAAAAGAGTGGAGGCTAGTAGGTGTTATGGTAGTTAAGGCACTGGACTTTCATGTGGCTGACTGTGGTTCAAGACCCAGACCTGGCAGCTTTCTTTCCCACTTTCTCTCTCTCTCTCTCTCTCTCTCTCTCTCTCTCTCTTGTCAAATTAAAAAATATTACTAATAATAAATAAAATTAAATAAATAACCCATTAAAAAAAAGAAAAGGGAGAGACGAGCAGATGGCATAATGATTACATCACTGGGCTCCCACGTAGTCAACTGCTATTTGAGTCCCAGACCCAGTGGCTTAAAATTGACAGCAGGTGTGCATGGACACCCAAAATCCTGAAAGGAGAATGAAGAAGAAGGGTTTGAGGCATGGCTCTCCCCGCCCCCGCCCCGGGAGGTGATTATTCACTTCCTGTCTGTTTTTTTCTCTGGCAAGTGTGCATGCCCTATAGCAAATATCTCCCGGCAATAAATAAATAATTTGAAAAGAACGGGGATGATGCTAAGCCTAGAAAAACCAATAGCTCTCATAGCTAGAAACGGGTTTCTGGGAAAATACAGGGTTGTTTTGTTTTGTTTCTAAATTACCAGTTTTCTGAGGTAGTGAGCCAACTTTGGATTTGAACAGAGCAGAACAACACCTTCATGGAGGTGGGAAGGTAGCTACCCCATTTTGCATAGCTCTGTAAAGTGCAGATTTATCTGAATGGGACCAGACACCTGCTAGGTACCTGGTGCTGTAAAGAATCACCAGACCTATCAGCCTACACCCAACATTGCCTTTGGGGATTCAGAGTAGTCCAACCTCAGAAAAATTTCCCAGCCGAACACAGGACATTCTCCTGCAGTTTGTTGATACTTTCCTGAATCCTTCCCCTAGGACAGAAGCCAGGAAATGTAAAGACTATAATTATGATATGTTCATTTGCTTATGAGGTGCATATAATTGCTGATTAGTTTGGCACTTAGATGTACGCCTTAACATTTAGCTTGTGAAAGACGAATAAATTACACCTGCAGGAACCACAACTATGGCATTTTCAGACTTGTCAAATACTCTTTTTGCATTTCACAGAATCATTTTTAGAAAATAAATAAAGTTGGAGTTTTGGGCTAAATCTCACCTAGAAGACCATGGAGTGGCTGAGAGGTTGGAGCTGTGGTTACTTTAATTTAGGGCCCCCAGCTTCCTGTAGGAGTTGTATCTTGCATCTGACTGTAAGATTGTCTATTAAGAGGTGATTATCTGCTCATCTGATCCAGATCGTAAGTACACATTTCCAACCCAGCCTTAGAATCGGAATAAAATGGTATCTTCTGTCCTGATATTGTTCTCTGTGTTAGGAGTCTGTGATACCTAGTCAATTAATAAGAAACCTTCATACCTGTAACATCATGCTAGCTACTGAAAGACATAGTCCTTCTTGCAAAGAACGTGCAACTGCTATAGTGAGCCATATGAAAACATTTAAGGAAGATCAGGGATCAAATTCTAAGTTGTAATTGAGAAAATAAGTCAATATCTACCTTATGTGGATTGAACTGGTCAAGATACACTTTTTGGAAGACACAGGGCTTGAAATGGGCTTCAGATGATGGATAGGGAAATAAAAATTCTGGAGAGTTTCTGTTTCCATGATTGGTGTAGACATGGAGGGTGGAAATCACATTTCAGGTAGTGCGAATAGCCTGGACCAAATCACAAAGGTGATCTTGGTTGCCTGTGTGGAGTGTAGAGAGTCTGGTGCACAGTAAATCACACTGGAGGGCAGAGTGAAAGATGATGAAAGCCGGACAAAGAGATTTTCACATGGTGCAATAGTTTGCTGAGCAGGAAAATAATGAAAGCAGTATTTTTTATTTTTTTGAAAAATAAGTCATTTCATTGTGTGAGTGTGTGTATGTTTGAGAGATAGAGAGAAAGGCAAAGAGATAGAGAAAGAGAGAAAGTCAGTTGTCAAGAGGCGAAAGTAACTCTAGAGCTTATGAAGGCATATGGTAATAAAATGTAAGTTAAGGTAATGACAGAGACATTATGAATGTCATTAAGAGAGTTTTTTTAAAAAAGGTTAACAGCCAGGCTTGATAAATTCAGGTATAAAACAAGGGGACAGTTCCAATGCCACAAGTTTTGGATTGAGAGACAATTGAACATTCAGATTTTTCTAGTTATGCCAGGCAGCTCTTAGCTTCTTCCATGAGTCTGGCAGTGGAGGGCAGGTGTTTCCTCTCATCATCAGAGTGAATCGAGAAAGACTCAGTTTCTGAAGCAGCTTCATTTATTTTTTCATCAGGAAGAAATAAAGGCAAAGAATGCATGAGCAATTTCTTGCCCCTTTGAATTTCCATTTACTGACCTCTTAATTGCTTTTTGCTTTCTCCCACAAAGACAGCAAGTTTAACCTGGCAAGTTTAACTTAGTGGATGCTTACCGCTTCCAACAAACAAACAAAGGACAAGCGATACAACTACCTTGTAAAATAAAGCCTAGTTCTTAATACCACAGGGTTAAAAATAGTAGAAGAACAACTTTTGTTTCCTCAAGTAAATCATTTCTGAGCTCAGAATTGTTTCTGAAAATGTTTATTTCTCTTTACATGTACATTTATAAATATCTGTGTATCTCAAAATCAGATTAAAATATGTCAAAAGGATTGCAGAATTTCATATCCCCATGCCTCCAACTGGTCTCCTTGTACAAAGTGCTAAATCTCATTAAAAAAAATAAGTACTATCAGTTACTTAGTACCCAATAGTAGTCAACCAAAATGACAATCCAGTTGTCACTAAATACAAGGTTGTTTTTGGTGGTTGGGTTTTTGTTGTTTTTTCCCTTCCATTTTATTCTTTGGTAAATTAGTGAAGTATAAATTCAATTTAGGTATTTAATTCAAGCAACTGATCAATAGCCTGGCTAAAATAATTGACTGCAATTTTTCTATTCTTTATATAAGGTCAGCTAAATTTAAAAAGAAATAACTACCACTTAGAAGAAAACGTCAGAAAGTATGTGCAGTGTGGAGGACATAGTTAACTTAAAAGCATTCCTGTGTCACTATTTCTGATTCTAAGTCCATTTCTGCCCCTGGTGAGCTATTTCTTTTTTAAAAATAATGGTTTATTCTGGGGGCCAGCAGGTGGCTTGATGGTTAAGGCTTTGGATTCTGACATGACCAACTGCAGTTTGAGCCCCAGGCCTGGTGACTTGCTTTCTCACTCTCTCTCTCTCTCTGGTGAATGTGTGTGTGCCCTGTATCAAAATTTAAAAAAAATAATAATAAGTTAAATTCAATTTTAAAAAATATTATTTTATTTATTATTATTATCTATTTTACCATAGGGCATGTGCTCTCACCAGAGAAAGACAGAGGGAAATTGAGAAAGCAAACCACCGGGTCTGGAACTCAAACCACTCTTGGCCATGTGGGAGTCCAGTGCCTTAACCACCACACGACCTGCCAGCACCCAGCTATGTGGTTTTGAATAAGGGACCTTATACCCATATGCTTCACTTACAGAATAAGAGTTAAAAGCAATGCTCTCTACCATCAGACCTCTTGTACTATTTCTTTTCAGTACGATCTTTTTGTCAGTTGTTGGCATCAGGGATGTGGTACAACAAAACCAAAGTAATTACTGTCTTTAGACTTTTTCCATCAGCTGCTTGACCCAACAGTAGGCACCCAGCATAGAGAGACTGTGAATCTCTCTTTCTGCCCCCTGCACAGAGCATGCCTTCCCTAATGCTCCAGCCATCACTAATGGCTCCTTTGCCAAACTTTTTTTTTTTTTTTTTTGGGGGGGTTTTTTTTTAAGGGGCACTCCACCAGGTTTTTGCTATAGGGCACATGCACTCACCAGAGAGACAGAGAAAGATAGAAAGTGAGAAATCACCCTCCCCCCAAGGGGGGATGCCACGCCACAATCCCTTCTCCTCCATTTTCCTCTTGGGATCTTAGGCATGCATACACACGCATCCAGTGTGAGTTTAAGTCACCGGGTCCGGGAATCGAACTGTGATCGACTACATGGAAGTTCAGCGAAAGCCATTACGCCAACTGTTGGTCCCTACCCTGCTTTTACATGTCTACATACAGTGTGTTACCTAACTTTGTTCACTACGTTAATGTAGCTTTGACCTTCTAATGTTCTATACTATCTTTGTGGTATAGACCATGTGTGATGTTTCCATCTGTTCACCATAACCTATGCTGTAGTGTTAGGCCCAGAAAAAGTATCCAACCAAAGCTGAATGGGTGAGCAAGTTGATTTTCTTCATTAACAACTTTGTTTTCACTCAAAGAACTTTTGGCCAAATGAGGCAACAAAAATTCCAACAGGAGTTCATCAAATGCAAAATAGGAATATTTCGACTAGGAAATATTAAGAACATATTCTCCTTTCAAAATTGAAAGGCTTCAAAAAGTTAATGAAAAAATGGAATTAAAGTATAAGTTCATTTTAATGTGAAAAATGAAAACAATACATAGTTTTTTTCTTATACATTTACACAAATTTTTTAAAGACTCTTTGTACAAGAGTACAATAGCACTGATTTTCAATGCTTACTTCTCGGCATCATCTTAAAAACTTTTAAGTGGGAATGGGGAAAATGCATACACACACATGCTGAAAAAAGGCCGTCTTCCTTTCTATTAGCAAAACCACTTTCTTCTGTTCTCAGAGAAAGCCCTTACATGTAAGGAAGGAAACAACCAGTAGTACTGAATTATTGCACATCTAGAGGGAGCTGCTAAAGAACTAGAGTCTTTGGCTATGTGGGTTCCAAGAAAGCCAGATCATGTATTTCATTTTGTGACCCCGATCTCCTACCAGAGTTTTTTTTTCCCACAAAGTCACAGAAAAAAGAATTGTCTAAACTCTCTGGCTTAGCCATAGAGAGTGATGAACTTTTCAAGCTCATAGAACCCTTTGAGACCATTCAGCACAATGACTTAATTTGCAGAGGTTCTGAGGTCCCTCATGTTATTCAGTAAGTTTTTATTTTCCCACTTAAAGCTCTTTCATATTTTACTGTAGAGTAACTACTTGTTTAACTTTAAAGTGCGCTCTTTATTAATATTATAAAAGTAGTTTCTATTCAAATGTACATATTAACCATGTTTAAAAATCTTAGACTCTGGAGTCAGATACATCTAGAGTCAGGTCTTAGGTTAGCCTTTACTGTATCTGTGACCCTAGACAAGTCACATAATATCTTTAAACATTTGTCCATTTTACCCATTAATTTGAAGATACTCTAATCTCTACAATAAATGAGATTCATGTATACTATAGTCTCAGAGAGTGATACATTCCAAAATGCCTAATGGATAACTAAAACTGCAGATGATACCAAACCTTATATATATTGTGTCTTTTCCTGAACATACATACGTATGGAAAAGTTTAATTTATAAATTAGGCATAGGAGACTAATAAAGAAAGAAGGATTTTACAGCTTCTCTATGGCATGTCTGAATTGCTAGCTTCACTACTCTTGCTGTTTGGAGCCATTATTAAGTAAAATAAGGGTTACCTGAACACAAATGCATTGCGGTCATTGTCCCATTTCTCTTTCTTTAACTCATTATGATGCAAAACTAATACTGGATTATTAATTCACTTGAAGTTCTCATATTTATTCAACTTACAGAATTTTAGGAAAAACACTTAACATCTAAATCACCTATGACTCTAAGTTATAGTTTTAAGAAAGAGAACTAATGTATTTAAAGATAGGTTAAACTACTTAATATTACTTACATTAAAGGAATGATAGACAATATTCATATTCTTTTTTTTTTTTTTTGAGAGGTTTTTGCTATAGGGCGCATGCACTCACCAGACAGACAGAGACAGAGAGACAGAAAGCAAGAAATCACCCCCCCGGGGGGATGACCACGCCACAATCCCTTCTCCTCCATTCTCCTCTCGGGATCTTGGACATGCACGCACACCCGCCCAGCGTGAGTTTTAAGCCACCGGGTCCAGGACGCAAACTGCGGTCAACTACATGGAAGTCCAGCAACATAGCCGTTACGCTAACTGCTGGTCCCAATAATCTTCATATTCTTACTAGAGTTAAAATTTATCAATGCTATTCACTTTTTCAGTGAAGTTGCCAGGAAAACATAAACTGAGAATCTAGTAAGTCTTCTCTTACCATTGTTCTAAAAATTTTTAGCAGTAGGGTCCCTGGATGTTCAGAGGTCAAACCTAATAAAGCTTATTATCGAGTTGGATCAATGCAAGCTGGAGAGTCAAGTATATTATAAAAGATAGTAGATAGAAAGGATATTTAATAAATGTAGTCCATTTCTTACCATCTGTATTCAGGACTCATTGTGGTGAGTAGATGTCATCTACTCTCTGTAATTTGTTTTAAAACTACTTGGAGGACTCATGAATACAATAGAAGACAGCATTTTACATATCAGGACTAAAAAGCAACAAACTGAAAAACAGCCTTTGAATCATCACTAAAGACAGATCTGGCTTGCATTAAGAGTAGAAAATGCTTTTTCTACTCAGAAAAGACAATAATTAAGGGATGATTAGGCATTGTGAGAAGAAACTTTATCCACTAGAAATAAACCTTGCATTCTGTTTTTTGTTTTAAAAAAATCTAGGCATTGTTTTAAAAAACTGCAAGCTCAAGTATAGCGTTGCCCTTTATTCAGCACTTTGCAACCTTTAAACGAGTCTCTCCTTTCAAACTGATCAAAACTCAGTGATTAATTTAGCCTAGTAAGCTTGCAAATTTAATCATCTACTATATTATATTGGCAAATGCAGCTAATTGCATATATGTCACAGAGTAACTTCTAAAGAAGTTCTGAAACAGTGTGAAGACATTATTTTGTCTAGGCAGACTATCAATGAGTGAAAAATGAACGTGCATTTATAGTACATAGCTTCCTTGTATACATGGCTTCAATGTCACTCCAGCTCTACACTCCAGGAATAGATTTGTAATAGAATCGATGAGACAGAAACCAAATATCACTGCTTGTGGCAGTCTGTCACATTGGAAATTCATTTATACATATGACAAGTCTTCTATCTCCAAACTCAGAGTGAGAAAGTTTGATTGGCAGCAATTACTCTCTGGCCACCGATGCCTTCTGTGGGGTGTCCTCGGGCCCTCCTCCCTTGGACAAAGATATCATGTGCACTAGAAACATTTTTCACACAGACTTAGGGCATGACTGCTGCCTTTCCCCACACAACACAAAGGTCAGTGTATTTTTGGACTCAATTCCATCTTCTTTTTCAAAGCTAAGGACATTCTCTTGCTGACAGCTTGGTGGTAGGCCATCTGACTTACTAATAAAACAGTCTCACCTTCTACCCTGGCTATTCAGAATGTTTACTTGTGAAACACATTAGGAACTAAATTCTGTTTTAATGTCGGTTTAAATATAATTTTGGTAACTATATGTAATGAAGTAAACTAAAAAAGCAGATAAACTGCACACATACTAAATCTTAGAACAAATGCTTAGTGCCTAGAATTACAACACAGCTCATATAAATTTAAATAATATATAATAGAATATATGTGCAATGTAGATATATGATATGTAGTATTCGTATGACACATAGGTAAGATATGGAATCAACCTAAGTATCCGACAACTGAAGAATGGGTAAAAAAGTATGGTATATGTACACAATGGAATTCTACTCATCCACTAATAAAGGATGAATTCCTGTCATTTGAGGCAAAATGCGTGAACATGGAAGAAATAATGTTAAGTGAAAGTGTCATCACTTAATAAATGCATTTGTCTTCATAAAATTAAATGGTTCAACTGCATAGAAGTAGAGTATAATAGTGGATACCAGAAACTGGAAAGAGGAGGGAGTTTGGGAGGGTTGGAGAAAACGTGGTTAATAGACACAAAAGCGCATGTAAACAAGTGCACGGTTATAGAATCATATTCCACAGGAAAGGATGCTGGAGACAACTTAATATATGGTTCCATATAACTAGCGAAGAAAAGTTGGAATGTGAACAACACAAAGTAACGATAAACGTTGGAGATGCTGAACATTTTTCCTTGATTTATGACACACTGTATACCTGCTTTGAAAAACTACACCATACTCCATAGAGATATACAACAATTAAATGTAAATGAGAAATTATAATCAAAAATCACTAACAACGTATAATATCTTTTCAAGGATGAAAATTAGCAACTTAAAACATAAGAATAAAGTTTATTGATATTCATGATAACTGAATTGATTGGAGCAGACTAAATTTTTCTCCAAATTTTACTTTGGTCTCTATCAATTAAACAGATGTGAATCAGGGATGTCAGAGAACCGAGAACCACACTGAGCCTTGGGGAGACAATGAAGGCTGAAAGATAGCAATCGCCCCAAAGTTAAATTCTTCCACATGGTTTAGCCTATTGAGAATTAAATATAATTCCAAATTTCTGCAAATTATAGATGCTTGGATAAATTATCTTAATAAATAGGACTGCAATTAAAATGCACACAAAGGGCCAGCAGGTAATGTAGTGGTTACAGTGCTGCCTTCCCACCTGGTTGATTGCGGTTTGAGTCCTGCAACCAGTAGCTTGAAACATCACAACAAATAAATAAAGCTAACTGAATAAATAAGCCAGATGTGTGAGCATGCATGCCCAAAAATACCAAGAGGAGAATGGAGGAAAAAGGATTGTGACATAGCCATCCTTCCTCTGGGTAATTTCTCACTTTCCCTTTCTCTCTGTCTTCTTCTGTCTCTCTCCAGCAAGTGTGTGTGCCATATAAACACACACACACACACACACACACACACACAAAATTTAGAGTCAGTCAAAACTGAGTATTATCTTTTATTTCAAGAGACTTATCTAGGAATTAGAAATATATAAAAACAGAGTACATTTGTGTTAAGGGTCATTTAAGGTACAAATCTGGCCATCTTCAATGATCATGGAACAGGCAGATTAATTGATGGAAGGACAGTTTTGGAAATCGTGGTCAGAATTAAGAGCTTATTCTCTAAATACAAGAAAATTTAGGCAAAGACTTGAAGGCAAAAGAAGGAAAAAAAAATCATTACCTGAGCCATCAAAGATAAGATTTATACTTTGTAAAGCACCTTGCTATTCGATTTTTTAAAAATTAGATTATTAAGTGAGTTATTGGAAAACTTAAGAGGTAATGAGTCTATAAACAAGATAACGGTACAGAGGTAAAACACAGTGCTCTGCAGACCTGATCCATATGGCAAGGTTCCAGGTTTCATCTGGAGACCTCCCTGAGTACACCAGGTATGCTGGGCACTCAGGAGCCCCTGGTCTGCCCTGGCTAAGGATGGAGGTGGCTGATGATATTGAGACCCTGTTGGGGGTGCTCTCTGTCCATCTCTCTCTCTCTCAGTCTCTCTTGCTCATGTATGAAACAAATAAGCTATAAAAACTTTTAAAAAAAGAGTCTATATCTGAGTTATATCACCAGTCAGTGATTAAAGTTACTTCTGTATAGAAAGAGTACAACACAGTACTGTTGAAAAACATTTGAGAAATTTACTACTTGTAGTTTTCAAGATTTAGTGGTAATTATTAGCATGTAGAAAACTATTTTAAAAGAAATATATATTAATCCAGGTTGGGGTATTATAATAAGAAATAATAATATGGGTCCAATGGGCTGAGAAGGTAAGAGTATTTGCCAAATGTATCAAGGATTGCAGAGTCGTGAGACTTGGGGACCTAGGCCCATAGAGAGATAACGGCTGGGAAAACAGGGAAGTGATCAAACAGCTCACCAGGAAAGGAATAGTTCCACACTGTTGTGAAACTACACAGGAAAAAGTAGGTATTGCTGTTAACCAAGTTCATGAGAGCAAAACATCAGAAAATTCAGGAGCTTCCTAAGTGACAGGGTGACCTTACTTCTGTTTGTTCAGGACAGCCCTGATTTATGTCTGTTTTATCCACACTGAAAATACTCTGGTTTGGGATGATGAATTATGTGGTCAGCTTTCCAAGAGAGTAAATGAACAGGAAAGCTTCTTTCACTAGGTGTCTTTGGACAGAATCTTAGGTGCTGTTATTAGCAATGACCAATTAGTTATTTAGAGTCATATTTCTTTTTGGTTCAGCTTTCTACTTGCCATGAAAAAACAAATTGTATAGTATTGTATAGTGGCCCAAAAGCCTAATAAACTACATTTTCCTATATCTGGAAAAATCACATTAAAAGGAACCAGTTCTTAATGTGTGGAATATTATATCCAACTTCCCAGGGACTGTTTAGAAAGTGGGCCCCACACATTTGTTCACATATGGATCCACAAAGAACTAAATGCACTTCACATCCATTTAGTTTGTTTTCCCATATAATTTTCAAACTATAATTTACAAGTTACATGTAATAATAACATATTCTTGAGGTAATGTGGTTTTTCAAAATATTTATCTGTGGGGTATTGATCATGTCAGGCTGACAAACACATCCACCATCTCAAATATTCATTATCACTCAGTCAATATTATGCACGTTTAAAAGCCACTCTTACTTTTTAACAGTAATGATGTTTGTTTATAGCTTGACAATTACAGAAAAGTAATAACTGAGTCTGAACCCAAAATAACTTCCTCAGATAGAATTCTACATTTCTGGAAATATTTACTGCTTTTTAAATTTGATAATGTTTCTCTAACAAAACATCTAGAGTTCTGAGTTTTAATGTGAGGTTATTGGGTCAGGTTTTTTAAACTGATACTTAAGAGTATGTACATGTTGTTCCATTAAATTAATAATGATGAACTCTTTTCTTTTTTCTTTTCTGACGACAGTCTTGCTCTGTGGCAATCCTCTGTCTCAGAGTCCCAAGTAGCTAGAACTGTACACATATGTAAACATGCTGGGCTTTTAGGGCAGGTCAGGATCTGGACCTGGATTCTCTGCGTGACCTCAGCCTGCAGTGACACCCTACCGGTATGCACCACAACTAATAATGGCTTTTCTATTCATTAAACTCCACTAGAGATGTACAGGTTGTTTTCAAAGATAACACTTGCATATAGATCACTTTGAGTTTTATTAAATCTCTGAATTTTTTTTCTATTTAAAAAAAATAAACAGGTGTTTGTATCTGTTTTGCTAAACACAAATCTTAATATTTAAAAAGATTAAATGACTAATCAGAGTCGCTTTGGAAGTAAAAAAGGGTTTTTGTTGTTTTTCCACCACAAAATGTTATCCTTCTATTCTCATTAAGAGTGTGTGTATGGGGACCAGCAGTTAGTGTAATAATGGCTATGTTGCTGAACTCCCATGTAGTCGACCACGGTTTGAGTCCTGGACCTGGTAGCTTAAATTCACACTGGGCGCGTGTGTGCATGCATGCCCAAGATCCCGGGAGGAGAATGAAGGAGAAGGGATTGTGGTGTGGCCAGCCCCCCTGGGGGGGTGATAGCTCGCTTTCTGTCTCTCTGTCTCTCTCCGTCTTTGTGGCTAGCGTACACGCCCTATAGCAAAAACTTCTCAAAAAAAAAAAGTCTGTGTGTGTGTGTGTGTGTGCGTGTGTGTGTTAGTGCGTTGTACATAAACTTGCATTTCAAATTTTGTCACTATTATAATGAATAGTGTTCATGATTTGGACAGAATCATGATAAAATGGACCCTTCCATCTTTTCTGAGTACAGTTTATGAAGAATGTTGACAGTGTATAGAATGTTTTCATGTTCTAAAAGCACCCCATTTGTCAGACCAGCAATTGCGTGCGAATCATATATAAATCCTTAGAGTAAGTCTACGGAGAACAGCTAAGGCCAATTTTTCTGAACCTCTATTTAATGAATTATTTGCAAGTGTTAGTCTATTAGCTTATTTTACAATTTGGCTAATTCACTCATCTTCACTTTCTAGTTAACCTAAAGTATGTATTTACCCAGTGATGCCTAGATTTTAGAATATTTTTTATCCAGTAGGGAAGGGCAGCTTTCCTTTAGTGACTTGTCTTCTTCCTCTGTCACTCTCTTTAATGGGGGGTGGGGGGAGGACAAGTAAGAAGAAACAGAAAGTGGAAGAGGATGGAGAGAAAGCAAGAGACAAAGAAAGAAAGATCTCCATCAAAGACACTCAAGAGCCATCACCTGCAGCTATCGTGTGACTGCAGCTGTGCAATATAGGGCCCCAGGAGGCACTGCACAGGGACACTGAGAGATTGTCCCCAGTCCATCCCTGTCCAAAGCTGTGGTGCTAGAGTACACAAAAAAGTGTCTCCAGAGAGTTTCTCCATAAGCAATAGCTTTGTGTTCATGACTTCTGGCTAAAGCCCACTGATCCCTTCTCCTGTGTTACATGCTAGGTTCAAGTACTATGAGGTGGGGGTGGTGTGTGTGTGTGTGTGTGTGTGTGTGTGTGTTTATTAAAAGAGAACTGTCCTTCACCCTACTTCTGACTGTCTCTTTCTGGGTCATTAACATAGACCAGCTTTCATTTACAGTCTGAGCATGAGAGAGTAAGATTTGCTAGCATGCAATGGAGGGGGATTAATTTTTACAGAGTAGTAGAAAATAGTGACATTAACTAGGTATGATTAAACTAAGTGCTACTGAGACAAAAGTAGAAACGATTCTACCCATGTCCTGAGGACACTTATTAAAAATAAAAAAGCACATATTCTTTCTTTCCCTGATGAAACAATTACTCCTTATGCTATAAATTTAAGTTTAGTAAATGCTACTAATGAGGTTGTTTACATTTCCTCCGTCACTTTCATAGACACATCATGACTAGGAATAGGTGTACTCTGTGACA
Organism: Tupaia belangeri chinensis; assembly: GCF_000334495.1. Lineage (NCBI taxonomy): Eukaryota > Metazoa > Chordata > Mammalia > Scandentia > Tupaiidae > Tupaia > Tupaia belangeri. The sequence continues at coordinate 2,992,733 of NW_006159948.1, forward strand.
TGCAACTTAACCTAGCAGTGAGCCTCCATGATGTCTTTGGAAGACCATGCATCATGCTGCATTGAGCAAAGTGAAGGAAACATTTCAAAGCAGGCATATCTAATTAACCATAATGGACATTTTGGTTAGAGTTAAATCATTATCATCACCACCAGCTGCTCAAATTACATCAATCCAGCATTCACTTACGAAGCGCCTACTGCTAACTTAGGACAGAACTTGCTTTTAGCCATGCTCTAGAATTTCACATGTTGAGAGGGCTGAGCCTTTTAGGAAATTACTTCATAATAATGGTGAATGGCAAACCAGTGTCCTGAAAGAGTAAACGCATCTTCAGGTAGCAATTTTCTCACCTTGCCCATAAGAAATTTCAAATAATAGTGGTCATGAGTGCTTTTCTAACACCATATTCATAATTCCATCATGTGTCATGTAATCATGGCAACCAGAGGGATCCTTTCCTTCTTTTTCAGATGGAGCAAAGAGAAAATGCCTATAATTCCAATAAACTCAGAGGTTGTGTCTATTCAAGTCACACACACACATACTATTTACACACCCACGTAAACACATATAGCATACATGCACACATACACAGAATAGTTTTTGATTAATAAATGAATTAGATTTACATGCAAATTATTTATTAACATAGAAACCCATTTTTTTCCTTTCAACAGTGTTATTTGAGGTCATGGGGGAGCTCACATTCATAAATAAATTTAAGAGTTTCCGGCTTAGAAAAATTTTCAACAAATATATTAAAATTCCAAATTGTCAATTTTCCTGTTTAAAGTGACTTTCATGCTCTCTTGTACACTGTTTTATAAGACCCTCCACCTGTTCATTAGTCAATATTTTTCTAGGACTTTCACCTGTTCTTACTAAACAGTTACAAAGCCATCACTATTTGTCTATCCACCTTAAGAATTAATTTCCATTCTGTGCCAAGGCAGAGCACCCATTAAAATTCTCGAGGCTTGCTTTTCACACAGTTCAATGTCATTCATTAACTTCTTCCAGGCTCCTTGAATTAATTGAATTAACCACCTGACTCTACTACTTAAATTGTTCCCTCTCCCTGACCATCTCCTTCTCTGTCCCTCTCCACCTCCTGTCTCTCTTTTCCTTTTCTCCTCCCTCCCTCCCTCAGATGTGTGTACAGCTGAATGAATGGACTATGCTGGAACTCAACAGGAGCAGTAATACTAGACCACAGCAACTTCAAACATACAATGCAGCCTTCTTTTTCTAGGCTTCATTACTCAGAAAGATTCCCAGATCCCCCATTTTCTTCTGCTCCTGGAATTAAACAGAGGCAGAAAAATTCTGGAAGTGCAAAGAAGTTCAATGTCAGTATCGCAGATTTTTCTGACTTTCCATTGCATTGTGGATTACATTTCAACTCTCTACCAAGTCCCACAAAGTCCTATAGGTTCTGGCCCCGGCTTCTGTCTTTGTCCAGAGCTCCCATTATCCTTTCCCCCAAATCCAGTTACAAGGATGTGCTTTCTAGTCCCAGATGGTGTCACCTCACACTAATGTTCCAGCTGCCTCTCAGAGTGTCTCCTCCTTAGACCATCCCACCTTAGAGCTGATCCCCACCCTCCTCAAGCATTATCCCGTTAACTCTGTGTACTTCCTTCCCACAACAATCTACAGCTCTTTTACACTGGTTAGTTATTTCAAATCCATATCCCCCAGCTAGAGTGCAAATCTCCCAATGCCATTTGTCTCCATTCCTTGTGACATCTTAGAACCTGAAATAGTGTACGTAAGAGGCACCTACTAAACATTGGTGGAGTTTAGAAATTGGTGAATGAGATGAATCGCCTAAACCTGGCATTCTTCATTATTTACACTTTAACTTAAATCAGTTCTTGGGCCTTCTCACAGGTCATACCTCGAATACGGAAAAACAGGACTTGCATGAGCATACCATCTAAATTGCTTCCCCTGTCTGAGAATTTTCATTTATTCATGAATTTCACAAAGATATGTTTTGTGAGAATCAAGCATAACCTATGCACAGGGCACTTTTTTACCAAAATATAATATGTAGCTATTTTATAAATAACCTTTCAGTCTTCCTGGGATGAAAATAGACCTTAGTG